>NC_072488.1:28926538-29237307 GCF_027574615.1 Eptesicus fuscus | reverse complement strand
GCCACAGGGGACTGGCCCTAATACAATATGACTGGTGTCTTTATATAGAAAAGAAATTAGGAGACAGTCCCCTGTGAGAGATACTAGGCTTCTGCAACTTCAGGTCCCTCACAGTCAACCGTTATTAGAGAGCTATCAGCCGGAGGATTGTTATATAAAACTAGAGGCCCAGTGCACAGATTTATGCACCGGTGGGGTTCCTTGGCCTGGCCTGCAGGGATCGGGCCAAAACCGGCTCTCTGACATCCCCCAAGAGGTCCTGGATTGTGAAAGGGCAGTTCTCGGGTGACACACCCCAGAATCCAGCTCCCTCCTCTCTGGTGCTGGGTGCATCACCCGAGAACTGCACCTGCAAAGTCACGACAGCTAGGCAGCTCCTGCATTGAGCATCTTCCCCCTGGTGGTCATTGCATGTTAGAGCTACCGGTCAGATGGTCACTTAGACTTTTATATATATAGATATGCTTGATAGTATGGCCATGGGTATTACATTGACATTAAAAGCAGGGGGTTTGTAATTGATTATCCTTACTTGTTTTGTTTGATCTAACTCAATGTATCTGCCACCACAGACTATCCTATATAATAAAAGGGTAATATGCAAATTGACGAACAACAGAACAACCAGAATGCCTGGGGCTCCTCACCCTGGCTGGCCCACCTCTGATGGCCCCCATCAGGTGGACTGGCTGGACCCCACCAGTGCACGAATTCGTGCACCAGGCCTCTAGTTTTATATAGAAGACTGAGGAACTTTATCAGTACTGCCACATTACTCATGCCTACATTAACATACTTTGGCAGAGAGTTCATCTGCCATACAGAGTTCTGCAACGCAGCTGAGGTTTTCTCCTAGAAATCCATCTGGCAGGGAGCTGAAAGGCCACCTCTTGCTCTTTCCCCAGTTCTCCTGATTTATACAGCAACATAATTGATAGAACTATAACTCTCTCACCTGTGAGATTTCTTCCCATTGACTCGTTTATCACATGATCAAAACCTTCCTTGGCTGTCAAACTACCTCTTCTTTCAGATACGCTTGTTGGAGGCTTCACCCGTGTCATTTACCAAAATAGCTGTACAAGAAGCTCAAATCTGCAACAATTCTCCCATTCAAGGCTGAGAGAATCACTCTAAATCCTATTTAGGGGATAAGAATAAGTGTCTGTATTGTACCTTCAGTGGAATCAAACCAGATGGTAATCACCCCACAGCTCTCTCAATGACCAGATAATAATTTCCATGGTATTATTTTTCATCAATAAACTAATTGTAAGCTTTTTCAGTGCCTTTGCTACCATAAACAATCACTGTGCACTGAAAGAATTATTAACAAACAATAGATTCATTGTGACATTTTTCAGGTCAGGATTAATTTTAAATTCTCTGTCAATGAACCTTTTCAGCCAGTGTCCAGTGGCCCCTGCACAAAGCACCAACATTTATCTTACTGTGGCTTGTCAGGGGAACATTTGCTTCTCCTTCTTAGCTTATGATCTTCTAATTAGGGAGCTTGATCTGAATTTGGAACTGCTATTACTGGAAAAAGAGAAGTGGCTAATTGCTTTTCATCAAAATGCCAGAGGGATGCAATAAGGTTAGAAAGGTCAGAGCATTTTATCAGTCCTCAATCACTGAAAGGATCAATAAACAGCTATAGGTGACTACTCTTCTGACAGGATTTTTTTCCTGAAAAAAAAAGAAAATAAAAAAACAATAACCATTGCATATGGACATAAAGTCATAGATTTTATTTTTCTCCTTTGGAAGTGATAAGAACACTAGATTGAATCTTTTGTTCCCATAGTCTAGACATTCTGATTGTATAACCTATTTTTAAAAAGGTTTCAGTGGGAGAGTAACTCTTAAATTTCTAGTTATGTCATTTTAAAACCCTCACATCTATCATGTCCGAAGCTAAGGCAATTCAGTATCCATGTCGTGGAACTGTAGGAGGCCCTGAACATTCGTTTTACCCTATCTCCCTTGGTCCTAGTTCCAACTACCATACTCTGTCATCTGGATTGTGGCTCTTCCCCTAATGAATCTGTCATATGTTACCCTGCAGATTCTGCAAGGCTGAGTTCTCTGCTCAGGGTCTCACAAGACTGAAATCAAGGTGTTTGCTGGGCTCAGTTACCATTTGGAGTCCTCTTCCAAGGTCGCTCACATTGTCAGAATTCAGTGTTTTGAACTGTGAGACTGAGGTCCTCATTTTCTTGCCAGCTGTTCACTGGGGGGTCACTCTCAGCTCCAATAGGCTTCCCTTAAGTCCTATCCACGTGTCCCTCTCACAACATAGCTACTTATGTCTTCAAAGCCAACAGAAGACGTTATGGAATCTTAGATAACGCATCATAAAATCATGGGATTGACTATTCCATTACTTTGCCATAAAATATAATCTAATCAAGTATGTTACTGTCCCTGGTATTCACAGGTCCCTCCCAAGTTCATACTTGAGGTGAGGGATATAGAGGACACATGCACCAAGTGTAGGTTTCTTGAGGGCAGTCTTAGACATCTGCCTAGCACATACAAACATGCGTAATACATTATTACTAAGTAAAATTATGAGATAACAGAATTGAGTTTTGTCTATAGCATTATCTCAGATATTCTGTAAATTGCTTGGTCTCCGTCTCAGTTTTCCCCAATGAGAAATAATAGTAATGAGACAAGTAATAATCCCTGTATTACATACTCCCAATGAAATTTTGGAGACATTACATAAAAAATTAGCTACAGTGTATTGTCCACTATGTGATAAGCACCATAGTACCTCACGTTCTCTTCAAAATGGCACTGAAGGGATACTAGTATTATCATTACATTATGGATGAAAAAAATTGAGATTGAGAGATGTTAGGTGACTTTCACAAGGTCTTACAGCTAGAAGTGAAGGAGGCCAAGCATTTTACCTGGATTGGTCTAATTCCAAATCACATGCTTTTAACTAGTTGTCTGTTGTATAAAAACATATGAAAATGATTCTGTTATGTAAAGATGATTTATTAATAGTTGATTGCTTTGAAAAAATGCTTATGTTACCAGTTAAGGTATACTGTAGGGCAGCAGTAAGTAGACTACGCCCTTCAGGCCAAACCAGTCCCAAGGCCTACTTTAGTACAGCCTGTGAGCTAAAAATGCTGTTTACAGACGAATATTTGCAACTGATTTGATGACGAACAACACAAATTTTGAATCCCAATGTAGTGAAATCTTATTCCTCAAAGATGAATTCCATTCTTCTCATTAGTAGACTTGTATTACAAAACATTGTACTCTATTATGTTGTGAATTCATCAATAAAAACAATTGTGGATTCTTTTTTCCTTCATTTTACATAACTGCCTCTATCATATCTTTGATTTTGCTTCTTGGCCCCCAAAGCCTAAAACATTTAATATTTAATCTTTAATAGATACATTTTCCTGACCGTGGCTTTTGGGCAATTCAACTAGTAGTACACACCGTTAGTCACATTTGTTTGTCTGATAAAGCCTTTCAAGACAGGAAAGCAGCACAGTGAAAATACCCATCAAAAGAAAGACTGCATAACAATAATTTCTGGACTCCATGTTACAACTGGCTCAATGGTGTGGAACACACCATTCCTTTTGAGACAAAGCTAAAAAGTCGTCATCAATTATTTCTGAGGAATTAGCACAACCCAAAGCTAAGGAATGGCCTTTTGCTTCCTTTACTCGAGCCTGTGAGCTGCCTTTCTATATTCAGGCTGTGCTGTTGCATAATCACTGAAACAAACATGAAAGGCAAGAGAGGGCAGCCCATTCATATTCACCAGTGAGAATTTCTTCTTCTCGGAGGATGTACAGATTTTTCCCCCGTGACCTCGGCAGTTCCTGAAACATAACACCTTTATCATGATATTTGCTGCATCATGTTGATCCCTCAGGACATCAAAACACGACAAGAGGGTCAACTTCAGGGTGTCAGAGTAAACAGCTGCCTTTAGTGTAGCTTGAGTGGTAAAGTCCACCACTCTCACCCCTCTCCACCTCTAGTTGCCCAAACATTTCTGCTTACTGCTGGCATCTACAGTGTCATGTTGAGCAGTCATTTCTTTGAGCTAATATGTTTTTTCCTGGGAAGAAACATATCCGTGGGGCAGTTGTCAGCATCTTAAGGTTTCTTGCCGTGAGCTTCGTTCACATCATTCCCTCAGCATGGGAAGTTTCAGGCATACCTCAGGATTCAGCTCAGCAAACTGTGCTATAAAACCATCCTTAATTTTCTGAGAAAAGAAATAATTGTCCAGCCTTTCAAGAATCACAGCCCTTAGGCTGTACATTTTGGGTGAATAGCATCATATCATGTATATATTATAATTTGTGCTTATCAGATTGCATACCATTGAGAAACCCTTCCTGGCTTCCCATGGCAACAGAATTAAGATCCAAACTGTTGACCAGATCCCACAAGGCCCTCCATGAAATGGCCCTGCTCACCTATTTAACCACTGGCTGTATCACGGCCCTCTTGCCCACTAGCTCCAGCACAGTGGCCAACCTTGGTACTTTCTGAACACTCCATGCTTGCTCCTGCTTCCAAGTAGTTACATTTGCTCTTTGTCCCTGCAGGAATGCACTGGCCTCAGGCTGTTGCGTGGCTGGCACAAATATCACCTCTGCTGAGAGACCTCCTCTAGTCTCTGTTTTATTTTCTATGTAGTGCTTCTTAATACCTTAAACAATTCAGTTTATTTATTCAGGAATAAGTTGAGGAATGTGTTATCTGACTACCCCAAGAGAACGTAATCTCCATGAGAGGAGGCATTCTTTCATCCTATGTACCACTGTATTCCCAAGGCCTAGCCCTGTGACCAGCTTATAGTTTTTTGAAAGAATCAACGAGTTATCTTATTTTCATTGTTTTTAATTGATTGATGTTAGCTCCTTAAAGGCACGACCTTGATATTCTTTCTCTCATTTTGCATTCTCCACAGGGCCCAGGAACATATATATAATTGTGTATTAAATGTTGAGTATTGGACTAATTAGTCATTTACACTTCAGAGTGAAATGCTTAACTAAAATCTAATTTTAGTGCATATTCTATAATTAACTAAAATCTTTCTAACTCAGGATTTAGGTAATGCAGAAGTGAGAAAGTCATTTACTATTGCTTTGTCCAAAGACACAGCCCTGTAAAATCTTCTCCATTATTTTTCCGGCAGCATCTAAGACCTGCTCCCCAGAACTCATTGTGCTCATTTCACCTGATATTCACAGACATAAGCCAGTTTTTATTAAAAATATGCAGCTGAATACTATCAGAGTGATAGAAAATATCACACAGTTTTAGCAATAGTTTTTATCTAGGTCATGAGGCTTTATCCATCAACACAAAGCATTTTAAAGCAAAATCAAACGTATGATTTTAAAAAATGTTTTAAAAGTATCCCTTCTCCAAGATGTAGCAGAACGTCCATTACTGAACTTACCACCTAAGATTCTGCAATCCAGACTAGTCTATGAAATATTTCCATACCCAAAAGCGATGTCATGTCAGTTATAACCATTTCCTTACTCATTTGAAGCCATCTTTGGTACGCACTCATGAAGCGCACTCATGAAGCCTGATGTCTACACTAAACATACTACTGGCAGTGGTAGAGAGATTGACTCTGACCATATCCATCTTTAAGAAATTCTAAGAATGACCTTGCTTAAAACTGTTGATGCTCTCTCCTCTTGACTAATAGAATTTTTCAACTGTTACATCCTGTGCATTTTTTCTTAGATGGGGGAGGGTCTCTTATACCAGTTTTATAAGCCTTAAGCATAGAGAATGGACACTATGTATCTTTGCAACCTCCTCAAGGCCCAGTGGGTAATGAAGAGGAAGGAGGCAGTGTGCTGGGAAGAGGAAGGTCCTGGGTGTCATCTTCTTTTGGATCCAAACCTCAATATGTCACCTGATAGCCAAGTGGCCTAAGGAAGTTAATCAATCACCCTTAATCTATATTTCCCCAATTATAAAAATCAAAGTTAATTGTACTAACATTTACTTTAAAAAGTTAATGCAATAATCACAATGAAAAGGGAGCCTTCCTTATCCAAACCAAACTGACCTATTCAGTTTCTCCCCCATGACAGCATTATATGGAGAAGAATTCTAATGGTACACTGCCATGTACTGAGTTTTTTTACTGAGATCCCAGCACTGTTCTAAATCTGTCACATATCTCTGATACTGTGTTTACTTTATTATACCATACTTATTTATATATGCTTATTCTCTTTTAAACTCAGACTCCACAAGAATAAGAACCTTCACTTATTCAGCTCTGTATCTAGCAGAGTGAATGGAGTGGATCGATAGCTGCAATCATTTTCCTCTGGTTTCCTTAATGAATACATCTAGATTAATTAAAGCTCTTCATAGATCAGTGGATATATGCCAGACCCCTTCCTAGCACTATGATCCCATACTTTGATTTTCAGTGAGAAATGAGGTAAGGCACTTTTGAGATCTTCCTGTGTGCATCAACCTCGTGTGTTTCCAGACCACAGATAAAATTACTGGAGTGGAGAGAGAAGGTAAAAAAAAAAAAAAAGTCCCTCTTTTCTAATGAGTCACTGTAAGCAAATTAGTGACTCAGAATAAGTGGATGTTGACTGTCATCTCTGAATTTTAGATTCACAGTTTGTTGATAGATGATACAAAAAATGAAAGATGAGACAAGTATTAGTCGTTTTGTCTGAATCAGACAAAATGCCTTGAAATAATTATGGATTTAAAAATGCCCACTATACATATTTACTGAGGCTCCTAAGCATCTAAACCCTTAAGATGGGTAGTCTGACATCACACTGATCTGCAAAATGTTGGTTATTTGAGCTTAGCAGTACTAGAAAGATGAAGTTCTGTTTCAAGTAGATTTTTCATGATAAATATGCTCTTGAAGAGGTAGATGACAACTGAATATATGCCTGATTGTGAGAAATTGCTTTTCAAAAGAAGGCAGAAATAATATGATATCTGGGAACTCATACAGTCAATGTGAGAAAATGAAAGAAAAAAAGAAGAACTTTGGAAGCAACTGCAAGAGAGGTGGTCAGGGTTCATCTACAGCATCGGGATAGCCATGCAGCAGTTAAACCTGCATTTCCAGGGTCCGTCCTGCTTTTATAAAAGACCAAACTATTAGAGTTAATGTAGGAGCAAACCAAATAGAGACATATTGTACAAACGTATTCAGTATCTTCCTAAACTTTCCCAATATTGCATTTAATTACTGTAGACAGCTGCTGCTCGAAAAGAGTGGGGTATTTCTCTTAAGAATTGAATTTATCTCAAGAATGTTGAAGAATACCAGAGACTTGAAAAGTAGCTGCCTTGGTGCCACAGCCTCATAGCCTCACTTCCTTGTTTGTTTCTCTTGATTGACATATCCAATTTTTTACAGTGGCCATCTCAAGCCTAGGATGATAAGTTTTGGGGAAAAAAAAAGCTTTACCTCTAATATTTTTTTCAAGAATATATTGAAATGGCATGCACCAATACACTGTTTTCTTTTCCCTATTCTCAACATTTCTTCTACCTTACTACTTTTGTATCTTCTCCAAATATTTTATTCTCTATTCTTTCTAAAATAGAATTAAAACTCTAGTCTGCTTTGGAATTACCCATTGATTAACTCTCCCTATAACCTTTATATTGCATTCCCTCAAGATTCAGGTATCCATTTAGTAGTATTCATCCTGTAACTTGCTGATTGTTGGATACCAAATTCTTCCTTCAAGGCCTATCTGAAGTCTTTTCTTTCTTTGTGGAATTTCCCATTTATTGCAGCTCAGTGCTTTGTCCCTATTAAAATTCAGTTTTAAAATCTATATTAAATACTTAGCAATAAGATCATGTATTATATTATTTTATAATACATACTATATGAAATATAACTTTAATATATTTTGTTCATTTTATGTAAGTAATAAGATTGTATATTTCACAATATCATTTTTATTTAGTCTTTCACTGACTTTTTTAATATAGTTACCAATTCATGTTTTGTTTATTATTTTCCAGCAAAACTTATGGATTCAATTATTTGAACTTCCCATAGGTATAGTAAAAAACAGGTGCTAATTTAATGATTTCTAATTTAATAGTATGAAACCACATTGTATGTCTTCCTATATTATATCTACATTGTTAATAAAGACAGACACTATTATTTGTGATTCTCTCATGCAGAGCCTCTAGATATCCATAAACAGATTCTAAAATGGTTAGTGACTGAATGGTAACATAAATAGGTAATAACAGAAAATAAAGGTGAGAAAATTTAAATCAGGTAGTTTGAACCACTGTGCAGATGGCCACTGAGAAAATGTTTTATTCTGTTTAGTGATGACTGTGTTCTTCTGATTTGGGAAAATCATTTTAATTCTATTATTTCATCTATTCCAGATAAAAACCAACCTATGAATGCTACTTCAAAGGCCCCGGCCAATGAAATTACATAGGTCAAGTTTATCTCTTAGACAACACTAGCGACCTTTGTCCTTTGGGAACTTGACTACTGGCTTAGTAGCTCTTCTAGAAGAAGGAAATGTTAGCCATTGACATTCTCTTAGACCTCAGGCTTTCTCATCAGCCTCAACAGCACATTCTAACACCTTTCTGAACATATGTTCTTCACTGAAATGGGTTTAAATATGTTAATTTTGAAAAATTTTGGTCTAAATATGGAACAGATGGGCACATTGATGGTATTATATGGGCAGGGACTTCTCGCAGTTGCCTTCCTACTGACGCATGCTTTATCTTCTTCATCTGTTTACCTGCCAGCATGTTGAAGGTGGAAAGGTTGGTCATTTCAGAAAAAATACAAACATATTTACATTCTTCTTCTCTGGTTTTCGAGTTTCTCTGCCCTTATAGTGGCATGCTAACAGGCTAGCAGTGGTGTAGAGGAGCAAGCACTGCTGTTGGGGCCAGAAGGCCAGCATTCAGTCTTTGCTCCAACAAGTCTCAACACTGTGACCTTGAACAAGTAATTAAATCTTATTTCTTTCAATAAATGAGTCTCTATTGTGTTAGACTCTGTTCATATTTTCAATTTTCTTTTCTGCCTATTGGGGAACATAAGTAATAGGCAATTAAAATACCCAACTCTATTATTTCATTGGCTTTTTTAAAAAATGAAGTAACAAACATAAAAGTATCCTAATAAACTGTAATGGATTTCTACAAATGTTATTATTTTATTATAGTTTATTCCATAGGCATACATAAATTTCCATAGTCAGAAATCTTGGATACAAAGGCCTAAAATTTCAAAGAAAAGTTTCTGATTAACAAATGAATTTCTACATAACAGTAACAAGGTAAAGACCAAATAGAAGCACATATAAACCATCACATTCATAAACAATCCTCACCCCCATGTAAATTTAGTATGAAAAGATTCACTTCTAAGTTTCTCTGCCTTACTTACAAATGGCTTAATATAAAAATCCGTGCAATGGATTTCATAATTATTCCAAATGTTATCTGCCTCTCCTTCTGGTTTGATTATACTCACTGTCCTATTCATACCAGGGCTGGTTGTTAACTTGCTTTGGCTAATAAAATGTGAGAAGTGATGTATGCCATTTCCAAGTAGTTAAGAGGCATTGTAAGCTCCATCTTTTTTCTTGGTCCAAGACCCTATCAAATAGGTGAAGAAATAAATGCTCTAAGATAAAGTAACAAAATTAGTAAGTTGAGAAAAGTTGCTTAATAAACAACCAATATAAAATTTAGTTACATTTCTAGATGTAAGTAAGACAACTATTTTTATGAAAATGCTTCCAAATTCAAAGGAATAACTTTTTAGAATGAAATATAATAGATTTTTTATGTTTTATAAATGCCCTTTCTATAAACTACAGATATAAACTTCTCTTCTACTCATAGTTTGAGGGTTTTTAAAATTTTGAAATGATATGGCATTTGTCAAATGTTTTTTGCACATATATAAAAGTGAATTATATGATTTTCTCCTTCATTCTGTTAAGATGATAAATTATATTGATTGATTTTGAACCAAGCAGTATAAGCATTTGGAAACGCATATGAAGAATATACTATTCTTATGCTTGTTTCATAGAGAAATACTGAGGCACCAGTAACTTGCCCAAGGTCCCACAGCTAGTGAGTAGTGAAGCCAGGATGTGAATCTATTTATAAACCTGAAAAAAACACCTAGTAGGAATACTATATAAATTGGAGAAATTGTGCAAGATATGGTGAAACTAATTATAGTCTTACTTCCCTAGATTCTTAGTTGATATATTAAGAAGTTAGTGAATCCTTTGGACTTGCAATGTCTGAATGGAAAATGCTCTAAATATAAATGAATATCAAAGACACGTTGGTATGCTAGCTGTCCACTGCTGAGTAAAAATTACTACAAAATTAGTGGCTTTAAAAAACAAATATTTATTGTCTAACAGTTTCTTGGGTGAAGAATTTGGGAGGGGCCTAGTCCAGGGGTTCTGGGGGTCAAAATTCATCATGAGAGTCAAGTCATGAAGGCTTGCTTGGGACCATAGGATATACTCCTAAATTGGCTCATTCATATGATGGTTGATAGGAGGCCTCAGTTTCTGACTACATGGGCCTCTCTCATCGGGTTGAATGTTCTCATACTATGGTGGCTGGCTTTCCCCTGAAAAAGTGACCCAAGATAGAAAATAATCAAAATAGAAGCCACTGTGATGTTTTTCTGCTCAACTCTCCACATGTCACAACTTCTGCATTATTCTGTTTATTAGAAGCATCACTCACTCCAGCCTACACTTAAGGGAGCTCCATTTGAAAGGGGGGATATCCAAGGATTTGATACATTTTGAACCACCCTAGTTTAGTAAATGTTTCTTAATTCAAAAATAACCATTTGTTTTGCCCTCTCAGCTCATTCCCAATATTACCATTGAGAAATCTTATCTGATCACTCACTGGTAAATCAGCTGCTAAAAGCTTGACATCACTTCAGTTCTCGTAATTTTTGTTTGGTATTCAGTATTTTTTAGAGAATTATGGAAGAAAGGAAACTTGGATATACTTGAGTTTAGAGAATGCAGTTCAGTGTTTAATTAAAGGATCAGGGTATGACTTTCTTATTTGTCCAATATTATATTTTTCTCAAAAAATTACAGATTTATTTTAAAAAGAAAGAACTAGTCTTTATTAATTACTGAAAATGTAAAATTTTTCAAAATTAAATGCAGCTTGAGTTAACTTGCTTGTATCAATTGGCAAGTATTACTTTTACTTGAAAAAAATATCCAGTTTCCAAACCAAAAACTATTTTTTCCAAGGGATATTAGATTGGAAAAAGAGAAGAACAGCAATTTTCCACCTGTGAAAAATACCTGTCGTTGGTATTAAGAGATATGATGTTTGAGTAGGAAACATTTATTTCAACATTTTCCCCAGGTAGAAAAAAATTTTCTTTATCCCATCCTTTAAATACTTAAGTCATATCAAGAACTTTAAGCAGCTAGAAAGTAATCTCTAGTCTATCCTAGACTTTAAGATATGCAGATTCTTTCTAATTGTTGAAATTAACTTTTGCTTAAAAGTTAACTACATTGATAGTGCCATTCCTCACTACAATATGGGCAGGTGAAATTCTCAAAGAAAGGTCAAAACAGCACATAGCCATGAATAGTGTAAAAGAATGTTTCTTTAACAAATCCTAAAGTATAAAATACCAGAAATTTTGAGAATGGATGAGTAAATTAAATGTTAATATTAAATCAATCTATTTATAATAAAAAGTGAATGGTAGTACATCATGGTGAAGAAAAGATGACAAGGATAAATACCCAGCTTTCAGTTTTCAGAGTTTTAACTTAAATTGGACATATTTGGTAGCCAATGTAGGACAGGAACAAAAGAGAAAGCAAAATGCAAATAATTGAAGGGAAACCCCTCTCATTCTCTCCTTTTGCATTGTGGCTTAAAGAAAAAGAACACCTGGAGCAAAAGCTATGTTTAGCTTCATTGTGCACCAGCAAAGAGTCAACAAGAGATGCCTGTCATGAATTTTGGAAGTGTCACAAGAACATCTTAATAGATTTTTATTCTCTTCTAGAGCATCTGTATGTGTCACTGTATCACAATTTTGAAAGTAATAGAATGAAATCAGCATTACATTTCTTTCCATGCTTCACCTTTTACCTCTGTGTAATTGATTTAAGAGATGCTACTTTAATTACAGAAAATTCCAGAGAAGATGCACATATTAGTGGACCTGAATTTCCAACTACCTAATTAGTCATATCATACTAGAGGCCTGGTGCATGAAATTCATGCATGGGTAGGGTCCCTAGGCCTGGCCGGGGATCAGGGCCATCCAGGGCCTGCCTTCATTCCGTGCCACCCCCTGGTGGTCAGCGCACATCATAGCAAGCAAACTCCCAAGGGGACAATTTGCATATTAGCCTTTTATTATATAGGATGTTCAAGAGATAAAACCACAAGATTCACAGATATACAAGATTAGCCTCAAGTGAGATCTTTAGGCAATTAGGGTATTGCAGCAGGTCTCAACAATGGCCCTGCTGACCCCTAGAGGTCATTTCATGAATTTATTGGGGGGAGGTTTTAGTTATCACAAGGTTTTGGGAGAGAAGAAGGTGGGGATTCTACTGGCATTTAGTGGTCAAGTGCTAGAAATTCTTATCTTTCTGATATTCACCACAGAGTCTCACAAAGAAGCACAGTAAGGCACTCTGTATGTATTTTGAATGCCTCGAATAGCAGCCTATGTGAAAAACCTAAAGGACACATATGTAATACCTTAATCAATAAAGAAAAAGAAAAAAAGAAAAACCTATTTACAATAATCAGACCCCAGAATCTAACTCTATTTTTACATAGACATAAAATATATTTTGCAAAAATGTAATATACACTAGATATACACAGAGATTTTTAATAAAGGATTGCAACTATGTTGTAAATCAAGGAAAAAGTTCGGTTTTGTTCAGAAATGTATTAAGATATTAAGAATTTCACCATGGAAAAAACTGTGTCCTTGACTGCAATACCATATCAATACCATATATATATATATATATATATATATATATATATCCATATATATCAATGCCATATCAATACCATATATATATCAATACCATATATCAATATATATATCAATAACATATATATATATATCAATACCATATATATATATCAATACCATATCAATACCATATATATATATATGTATATATATATATATTGCCTATATAATACATCTGTATCAGTGTGCATGTGTATGTGTGGCATTCAGTCATTCTAAATTTAATTATAGAAACAACTGACTACCCTAACACATCTTCTAGTGTGGCCATACCTGCATATTTAGACACCAAATAATGTGCTGGTTACTATTTTTAGTTTAAATTACTTTCCCTTTATTTCTATTTTATGTCATTATAGTTAGAGATGTATTTTTACTTTGTTTGAAATAGATTATATAATGAATAAAATTATTTTAAGGTGGCATAGGGATGTTCAAAATATTTGCTATTAAAAATTAGGTTGAGTCAAGGAATAAAAACTACTGATGAAGAAGTTAATAATTTCGACTTTAATTTCATTTACTTCTGGATTTAAATCCTGATTGTACCATATATAAGTTTTATGTCCTAGGGGAATGTTCTTAACTTCACTGACCCTCGAATTTCCTCATTTGGAAAATACACATAATGTTGACTTCAGAAGGTTGTGGTTGAGATTAAATGAGATAGTTGATTTTTAAGCCAGGACTTGATATACACTATTTTAAAATAAGAAGTGGTGACTTTGACTTAGATTGTTTGTATCCCATGAGCGAACTTAACATTTGTCTATTTCCTTCATGGTTCAGTTGAAGAAGTCAGAACAAGAGAATTTATTTGACTTAAGTCTACAACTGCATAGCCAATAACCCAGGTCTCCATTACAAGTTGATAATGCCTGACTTATTTGGTCTGGATTGTGTCCAGGCACAAGTATGTTCTAAAATTTTTTCCTAGGTGATCTATCAGCCAGGTTTGAGAACCACTGCATTAGACCACTCAACTGACTGAAGGAGCAGAAACAGGAAGCAATCTGCAGACAATAAAACATGATTACATGGTCAGAAATACAGGGTGGGGCAAAAGTAGGTTTACAGTTGTTCATATGGAAAGTAATAGAATAATTAATAAATAACAATACAAGAATAAAGCCTGTTTTATGTATTTACATACAACTGTAAACATACCTTTGCCGCACCACTGTATATTCAAGAACCTTCAGATCTATTGCAATTGTATAAAGAATGACAAGGTTATTTTCCTTTCCAGCTTCTTCAAACATGTAAGTGACAAAAAAAATTGTCTTTTAGAACCTACCAGATGTAGAGTTCACAACACAGGTTATAAGGATGCTCAATGAACTTACATGAAGAACAGATGAATGTAACTCTTCAAGAAAGAGCTAGGAAACATCAAAATGGAGATAGAAACCATAAAAAAGAACCAGTCAAAAATGAAGACAATAATAACTGAAATGAAGAATACATTAAAGTTAATCAATAATAGATTAGATGAAGCAGAGGAGTGAATCATCAATCTGAAATACAAGGTAGAAGAAAACACCAAATTGGAAAAGAAACAAAAATAATTTTAATAAATGAAATAGTTTAAGGGACCTCTGGAATAATATCAAGCTTACCAACATTTATATCATAGGGGTACCAGAAGGAGAAGTGAGCAGGGATTGAAGACCCATTTGAAGAAATCATGACAAAATATTTCCCTAACCTGGTAAAGAAAATAGAAATACAAGTCCAGGAAGTACAGAGAGTTGCAAACAAGATGAACCCAAAGAGGCCCATACCAAGACACATCTTAATTAAAGTGCCGAAGGTTAAAGAGAGAATCTTAAAAGTAGCAAAAGAAAAGCAGTTAGTAATGAGCTCCCATAAATATCAGCTGATTTCTCAACAGAACCTTTGCAGCCCATAAGTGATTTGAATGAAATATTAAAAGTGATGAAAAGCAAGGACCAATAACCATGATTGCTTTACACATCAAAGCTACCATTTAGAATCTAAGGAGAGATAAAGAGTTCCCTTGACAAGAATGATCTAAAAGAGTTTATCACTACTAAGCCAGTATTATAAGAAACGTTAAAGGGACTCCTTTATGTATAAAAGAGAAGATGAAATATATAAATAAGACAATAAACAAGTGCTGGTGAGAATTTGGAGAAACAGGAACCTCATGTATTTTGGTGGGAATGCAAATTGGTGCAGCCACTATGGAAAACAGTATGGAGGTTTCTCAATAAATTAAAAATAGAACTACCTTGTGACTGAGCAATTCCACTTCTGATTCTTATCTGAAGAAATACAAAACACTAATTTGAAAAGACATATGTACCCATATGTTTACTGCAGCATTATTTGTAATAGCCAAGATATGGAAGCAACATAAGTGTCCATCAATAGACAATTAGATGAAGAAGTGTTACATATATACAAAAGAAAGAATGAAATATTAACATTTGTGACAATATGGATGAACCTAGAGGGTATTATGCAAAGTGAAAGAAGTCAGAGAAAGATAAATACCATATAATTTCACTTACATGTTAATCTAAAAAAATAAAATAAATGAATACTAGTAAAAACAGAAAACAAACTCAGATACTGAGAACAAATTGATGGTTGCCAGATGGGAGGGGCCTTGGGGCAAAAGGTGAATAGGGGGAGGGATTAAGATGCAAAAATTGCCAGTTATAAAAAGTCTCAGGGATGTAGAGTACAGCATAAGGAATATAGACAATAATATTGTCATATCCATGTATCATATCAGATGGTTATTAGACTTAACGGGGTGATCACTTGTAAGTTATATAAATATCTAATCACTATGTTGTATGCCTGAAACTAATATACTATTATATGTTGATGGTAAGTAAAAAAAAATAAAGCAAATATATAGTTCCAAAAGTACTTTTGAGTTGATTTCTGAGCAGCAAAGACTAAAGGTCAAAAATTTCATCCCCGAAACCTTCCAACTCAAGGTACTTTAAATAATAAACATAAAAACCTTCTTCAGTTTGTGGCCAGATTGCTACAAGAGCCCATCTCTCCCAGCCATCAGTTAAATAATAAACTCTGCCTGGTACTAAGGAAACCAACACTGAGAAGCTAAATTTGTGCTTCCTAGCAGATGTTTTCCGCCGGGGAAGCACTGATGCACTTCATGCAATCTTTTTCAGAGCAAATCACAGACTTTCTCAAGCTCTGATCCATATTCACAGGCTCAGTGACTGAAATGTGAAGGCAAACAACGCCAGGGAGGAAGCCCATTCTGCAGGTGATGCTTCATGGCACCGGCTGTATCCAGCACGGAAAACCGAATATCAGCCGCCTGTTTTCTATTCACCAGTGAGTTGTTTTGATTTATTTTTAATCCAAGCAGATTCATTGGGATACATGGAAGAGTGAGTATGTACTATAGAGGAAGTGAACACATTCTATAGAGATGGTTTAGAATAGCATTGTCAACATTAAGCTCTGTAAGAATTCAGAGCAGAGTTAATAGCAAGAAGAGTACAAAAAGACAACAGAGACCAGAAAATTCTATGTGTTTATTCTATCGAGGGGAGGGACAGTTGTCATGCTATCTGGTGACATCTAAGAGGTTCATAAAGTGGTACATATCCCTGCAGCATAATTCCAGAAAAGCAATCATTTTTTTTTAATGATATGTATTTCTCCATGGAGTTTGACTAAAATGTTCTATTAATACAATGCATGCAAGAAACAATATTCCACTTCTTAAGCACTAGAGAAAATATTTATGTGGCAATATGGTCTGCATATTTAGCTGGTAAAATAAACCATGGAAAATATCTATAAGAAATTGATTTTTAAAATCTCTGGAGTTTCAAAAGTACTTTCTACAATACTTTATCAATATTCAGAAAATCTTTAAAGACTTCTATGCCCATTTTTTGGAGAAGTAAAATAAAACATACAGAAGCAGGAGTTGGACTGGTATGGGTACCTCAAAAATTGCTATAATTTTGATAGTTTTCAGTCATGGATCTTCATAATCCTTGGGTTACCAGGCTTAAGGGACATAGGTCTCTGTAGAGTGACCATAATTTCTGGGGAAATATAATACTATATTCATATAAGCGACTCATGGAGACTTTATTTAAAGAGGTTTCTAATAAAGTCTCCGGAGATGTGATTTAGTGCTACCTTAGATAATATCACTGTCTTTACATTTCTCCTTTGAAAAACTCTTCACTTTTGTGTCTTATGGAGCTATTTTTGGCACCCATTTTATGTATCCTGGTAGAATTAGTTAGAAAAAAATACACATACACATACACACACATATGTAAAGGAGAAACCCATTTTCATGTTAATATGTGCAGACTACCAGTGTGTTGTTATACCTTGTGCCCCTGTGTACATGCAGGGGAAAGGACAAGAGAAGAACTCCACAAAGTGCTAGTGAGGTGGACTTTGAAAGTGCTTCTGGGCTCAAGATCATTTTCCATGTTTATTACCTCATGGTCCTGGGCTATCTTATCCAGCCATTTCCTAGCCTTCCAAATGAGGTTTAATTTGAGCCATATTTTCATGAGTCACTTTCAAAATAGGTGGGGAAGTGAAAGCCTATTTGTCAAATAGTGAAAGCAAGAAGACAATGAAAACACCCATGTATCCAACAGCTCTCTTTCCTTGGTTCATTGTCTCCTAAGTGTAGTCAGAAGACTGAGCTTGGCTGGGCTCCGGCTTACCTTCTTAGTTGTATCTGGTAAGACAATTTGTCAAATTTTGGTATCAGAACATTATTCTTGTTAGGTCTAGCTAGCTAGAATAAAGTTATCTGTACTTTATTACATATTTTATATAAAAACTAGAGGCTCGGTACACGCATTTGTGCATAGGTGGGGGCCGGCAGGGGGGAGGGGATGTGAGAGGTTGGCAGGCCGGCCCCGACCCCTGGTCAAACTCCTGGTCAAACTCCTGATCGAGGGGACAATTTGCATAATAGCCTTTCATTATACAGGATGTACCCCAAATAAATATATCAGTATTGCTTTTTTATTATTCCAAGGGAAATAATCATAACAATACTCTATGAAGACTTATCTCTGTCATAGACTGACCTTTACTTTTCTCTTTCCTCATGGACTCTGTCCTCAATGAGGGGAAAAAGACAAACACACCTTTAAGGAATTCACTAGGTAGCAAGTAATTTCTCAAAGCTTCAGTATCTTCAGCTGTGACATGGTGAGAATAATAATGTTGACTACAGAGGGCACTTGTGAGGATTAACTGAGCTGATAAGTAAATAGAAAGTGGTAAGCATAATAAACAGAGAGCTAATACTCAATACATCTTGGCTTTATCATCATTATTACCTTCATCCCCAGCATCTCCAGATCTATTTCCACCCTTCTATGGCCTGCCCCTTCCCCTGCAGGCTAACCTTGCCTCTGGCTTCAGGTTTGAGTTCATCAACAAGAGCTCTAAAACAGTGGTTCTCAACCTTTCTAATGCCGCGACCCTTTAATACAGTTCCTCATGTTGTGGTGACCCCCAACCATAAAATTATTTTCGTTGCTTCTTCATAACTGTAATTTTGCTACTGGTAATGAATCATAATGTAAATATCTGTATTTTCCAATGGTCTTAGGCTCTACAGCAGTGGTTGAGAACCCACAGGTTGAGAACCGCTAGCAGGGTCACCTAAAACCATCAGAAAACACTATGAATCGTAATGTAAATACGATTCATAACAGTAACAAACTTACAGTTATGAAATAGCAACGAAAATAATTTTATGGTTGGGGGTCATCACAACATGAGGAACTGTATTAAAGGGTCGCAGCATTAGAAAGGTTGAGAACCATTGCTCTAAAAGGAGATTAGAGGAAGGCTACTTTAGAGCCTTCCCACACCCTTAAAAGTAAACCTGATTTGAAGAATTTTAATTTGAGTATGCCACCTGTTTCCTAATGAGACTAACTTATAAATTAATCTTTATAGTCATTGTCTTCATCTGAAATTTTTAAGATTATGAAGGAAAGAACCGTATAGATAATTAGCTGAATTTACAAGTTTTCATCCACATATATCGTTTGTAGGAAAAGTCAAACCGAGTAAGATTTGCTTATTTGTATTCAGACTCAATTATCACGTAAGTCTAAATGACATTTCCAGCCAAGCAAGAAATAAAGGTGCTTTAGCTGATGTTCAGGAAGGGTACAGTTTTCAAAAACATAGAAAATGAGATTGAATATAGGCCTTTAATCTGATAAGCATTCTGCCTTAATGGATTCTTTCCAAATGCCTAATGTCTAGTCCCATTGTTCATTTTAGATGCTTAAAAACAGTGACAAATTTATTCTCTCTGTATCCCATTCAAAACACTGTTGTGACAAAACTTTTAAATATCTGATTTTTTTAATTCTTTCACTTTTAAAAATATTTTCATTTGTTATAACATTTGCCTAATAATATTTACCTATTGATACTATTGTCTTTATTTTATCTCACATGAAAAGAACAATCCTGGAATAGGAATTGAGATGCATAATTTGTAGCTCTGACTCTTCTAGTTTGTTGCCTATTGTTATATAGATACTAGAGGCCCAGTGCACGAACATTCATGCACTGATTTGGGGGGGGGGGCCCTCAGCACAGCCTGTGCCCTCTCGCAATCCAGGAGCCCTCAGGGGATGTCCGACTGACAGCTTAGGCCCACTCCCCCTGGGAAGTGGGCCTAAGCCACAGTCTGGCCTCCCTCTGCAGGAGGCGACTGGACATGCTGATCAGGGGACAGAGCTGGCCAGCGAGTGGCCAGCCCAGCCCCCCGCCTCTGCAGCCACTGCTGCCACCACCAGTGGCCTCCCTCTGTGGGAGGTGACTAGGCAGGCCAATCATGGGACAGTGCCGGTCGGTGAGTGGCTGGCCCTGCCCTCTCCCCGCTATCACCCCTCTGTCACTGCTGGTCGCCACCACCCCGATTGTCATTTTCTTCCCTGCCCACTGGCACTCACCTTGGCTGGCCTGGCACCACCTGCTTGCCGGCCCCGCCTCCCCAATAGCTGTTCTACTGTTTGGTCAATTTGCATATTATGCTTTTATTATATAGTACAGTGATGGCAAACCTATGACATGCGTGTCAGCACTGACACGCGTGGCCATTTCTGATGACACGCAGCCGCATGCCGAGGATGAAACATTTGCTGCTCCTGAGGATGAAACATTTGCGACTAGAGTCTTGGAGTTAGTTTTTTCCTCGAAGTGACACACTACCCGAGTTATGCTTAGTTTTTTGGCGAAGTTTGACACACCAAGCTCAAAAGATTGCCCATCACTGATATAGTATGTTCCTTTGGTGGCTTTCTAACCACACCTCACCTCAATGTTCCCATCTGTTAAAGAGAAATATTTTATGACATGCCTACCTCCTTGGCCTGTTTTAAAATTAATGGGAGCTAATATAAGAGAAAGTAAACCAAAAATACAAATGTCAGGACTTTAAAATATATAACATCACCTATTCTACTTTATTTGTGTGAGAAAAACAAATGTATTGCTTTTTCTGTAAGTCTATATTGAAGTAATTCCATGCATCTAAAGTAACAGGAAGAAGAAATAATCCAAACACAAGTAACCTGACAAAACTTTATAATGGGATCTGCTTGGTTCATCTCTAAAAAAAATAAATAAATAAATACACAACGAAACAAAAATGCTGGGAGTTATCCATTACAGCTAAAGCTCTATGGTAACTAAAGGACTTATATGCATTCATACAAGAATAACCAATGAACACAGACACTGGGGGTGGGGTGGGGAGGGTATGTGTTGGGGGGATGGGGGTGGTAGGGAAGAGGTCAATGGGGGAAAAAGACATATGTAGTACTTTAATCAATAAAGAATAAATAAATAAATAAAAATAAAACACTTGGGAAAAATAATAAAGCTCTATGGTGAATTTTCTTAATTCCTGTTTCTGGTTTCTCGTTTTCCAGAGAAAACAAAAGAAGGTATAAAAGGTCATCCTGAAAGATCAAAGATTTTTTTTAAATGGTAGTTCAATGGAACAAAACTATGAATATTTTTCTCTTCAACCTGAATCTACAACTGAAGGTTTAGTATATTCCAATAAACAGAATTAAAATAGCCACCAAAAAAAGTGCCTAATTTTTGCTTCAGTTGGGGCATATGAGTAAACTCATACAAAATGAATACACACAGTTTATTTACAAGTTCACAAATACAAGCACAAACTTAACATATGTTTGGGTTCAAATTATCACAAATACCTGCTATTCACTCGATTTCCACATTCATTCAAAATAAATGCATTCATTTCATACCTACTATGTGCCAGGCACTGCCCTGAAAGCTAGAAAATCTGTGTTAAATCTTTATCTGACAGAGTCATTGGACAAGTGGAGATTGCATTCTAATGACAGACAACAGAAAATAAACTGATGAATAAAAAAGGCAATTTTAGATAGTGCTCAGGGCTGAGAAGGAAACCAACAAGGAGGATGTAATCAACAGTATCTGACTAGAGGAATTAATTAAGATTGGGTGACCCTCAAGAAAGCCTCTCTAAGGAAATGACATTTGACTTGTGATGTGCATGAAAAGACGGAGCCAACTAAGGGAAGATCTATAGGTAGAGATTCCAGGCAGAGACAATATCCCTTCTCATGCCCGTGTCCGTGCCCCCTGCCAAAGAGCAAAAATCTGCGGTCAAGACTAAATTTAACATGGTTGGGGAAAGAAGGCTAGTGTGAATAAGGGGGAACAGTATACTACAGAAGGTAAGAAAGGTAGGCAGGGGAAAACCCATGGAAGACCTTGTTAACCCAGGTAAAGGCTTTGCATATTATTTTAAGTGCAAAGGTAAGCCATTAAAATGTTTTAGAGAGATGAATGCCATCCATTCGTTCATTCAATCAATATTTACTTAGCAACATTAATATGCCAGGCATTGATCTAGGCTGAGAATTTTGTAATTATAGACAAAAATCCCCATATCTGACCTCTGCAGTATCCCATTAGATGCTGTGAAGAGAATATAGAAACAATATTGAATGAAGCTGTTGGGAACCTAGAGTAGTAATTCAGGCGAGAGATAAAAGGTAATGGTTTGACTAGGGTAGGGATTGGGACAGTATTTTTTATCTAAGTCATAGGTTTCCTGTGGGCATTATATCACCTAACATTATGCTGCCATATAGCAAATGCTCAAAATTATAAATATTAGTATTACAGAGCAGCAGAAGTGATCATTCCAAAATTGCACGGATTGTAGGGGTAAAAAACTAGCACCATTCATTGGTTCTAGATGTGAGGAAGAGATGCTGAAAATAAGTGGCTTCTTACTCTTTAACAGTAATTGGCATAGCTAATATGTGGGTAAGAAATGACTACAGGGAGTCTTCACACAGGAACAGTGATCTCTGAGCACCATTTATCTTCTCTGGATGTGGGACTATGATAGGGTGGAGGAATTTAAGAAAGTATACAAAGATGGGAATGATGTGATTCATAAGGGCATTACAAAAGTGTATTAATCCATTTATTGTGATACTGAACAACAACAACAAAAATCACACAAACAATTTCAAGTTGTTCAGAAAAATGAAACAGAGTTAGGAAAATTATTTTTGCTCTAGTGCTCTACATCTCTTCAGTTGACAGATATAGAGATGCATATATATATATATATACACGTATATATATGTATATATATACATATACATACATATATAAGTATATATATATATGTATATATAGATATATATATATATCTATATATACACACATATATATATATAGTGTGTGTGTGTGTGTATTTATTTTGCTGAACCATTTAAAGTAAGTTGCAGATCCAATCTACCCATCTGTAAAATACAGCATAGATAGCCTGAGAACAGGGCCATATTCCTGAGTTACCGCAATAACACCATTCTCAAAACAAAACATTATTTTGACCTATTTTAAATTTTGACCCATTATCCCAAAAGTGATTTTATAGCATTTCTTTGTAATCCAAAATTCAGTTAAATTTTCACATGACATCTGGTGATTAAATTTCTTTTAGTTTATAGTTATGATTATCTTTGAATAAATTATTACATTGAAGGTTAGAAAATAACTTAATTATATAATTCTTTCTATACCTATGGGCTATTTAAAAAAATGGTCTTTTTATTTATTTGAAGCTATAGAAATATAGCAAAGTGCATTGTCACTGTCTAAAGAAATGAATATGATTTCTCTACAAACTAGGAAGATTTGTACTGTTGTGCTTTTCTTCCCTTTGCATTTCAGGGAGCAGAACCTCAGTTTTCTTTTATGGAAGGCACACAATTCTGTTCACATGGTTTGGGAAGAAGGGGCATTTCTTCCCCTCACGGAGAGAACCATAAGACATGCCCAAGGAATTAGAGAATTCTATGCCCTTGACCAAAGAACAGGGATACACACATGATCCAACTGAGATGAGTCATTATCAATTCCAGAGTTTTGTTCTAACTAGTAGAAAGGAGATGTTCGCATTCCCTGGCACGGGTCTATGTAGGATAATTAAGTTAGGGGAAATTCATAATTACAGCATAAGAACAGTTGGCCTGAAAAAGCAGAAGGGAGAAAAAAGCATTCACATTTTTTTGATGCTGGTCTACCTCCAGACTTTCAGCCTAATTAACCAGTAAATGAATTCCCTGTAAAGTAAAAAAAACACACTGAATTGGGTTTCTGTATTTTGCAGCAGAATCATCCTGGTAATAATACATTTTTTTAACCTTTATAAAGTTTAGACTATCAACCACCTCAGTTCATAGATCAAGAAGCTGTGAGAGGTCCAGAGAAGTTCTGAAAATTGGGAGATGGCATAGCTAGTTAGTTGCAGAGCTAAAACTAAAAGCCAGGTTTCTAGATTCTGGTTAGTGCTCTCTTCAACCTCTTGCAATTTGGTTTCAAGGTGAGTTCTGTATGAACCATAAAAGTTATGCATTTAGTAACTAGATTTTAGAAATCTATGTCTTAGTACATCAAAGAAACCAGGCAACAAGAGATTTTTTTTCAAAAATAAGTGTTTTATTTGAGCTTAAAACCTCCTATAATTATTGGAGTCTCCAATATCTTAGTAACAACCAAGTTCAATATTCTCCAACCAAAGCAAGCATAGAGTAGTACAATGTCATTCATGCCACTGTATTTCCTTGAAGATGAAATCTCCTTATAATAGGGTGACTATTCTGCCATGATTTTCTATGATTGCTGCTTGCAAATGCTGTATATTCTGTTCTACAGGGAATTGTAACTTAATGAAATTTCATTTTATTAACTATGAACTATATAACTGAGCCAGGTATTTTCTGTTTAAAGGAGAAGAAAAACAGTATATTTAAAAGTTTCATGTAATATTATTTTTTAAATCTGTGTTTATAAAAACACTAGAGGCCCAGTGCACGAATTTGTGCATGGGTGGGGTCCATCTGCCTGGCCAGTGATTGGGTGGGGCCATCTCACCCAGTCCCGATCAGGCCAATGGGGGCCGGCTGGCCAGGGAGGGACCTGTGTGGGAAGGCTCCAGGGCATGTCTGGCCCATTTTGCTCAGTCCCCACTGGCCAGACCCCAGCAGCAAGCTAACCTACCAGTCAGAGCATCTGCCCACTGATGGTCAGTGCATCATAGTGACTGGTCAAGCATATTAGGCTTTTATATATATAGATGTTTAATATGTTTTAATTTTTCAAATATATTATCTATCTTTCCCCTACCTCCTAAGGTCACTTATTTGAAACAGATTTTGTGTGTCCTGAAGTTATCTTCTTTTGTTAGTTTTCCCAAGAACACTGCAAAAAAACAATAACTGCTGGAAATACACATATACAATCTAGCAACCTGGTTCTGAATCTAGTATTTATGTCAGCCTCAAGAAATAATACCATTCTCTTTTAGTTTCACTAGAGAGCAATATGGAAACTACCATTTATTTTGTTTTGTCATTTTCCTGAGCAGGCTACTCACAGGATACTTAAATAGTTGATTTTCTCTTTTGCCATCTATAAAGTTAACAACAAAAATATATTCAGCTACCAAGAAACTAAATAGGTTACTTATGTTTCACTTGTCAAATCTGTATTTTCCAAATATCCCCTGAGCCAGACATGAGGAGGAGGTAAAGCTAGGGTGGGGGATATTTCATACATATTTAATTTGTAATACTAAAGAGGTACTTTTTCCCCTGGTTGGTTCTGCTGGGCCTCTGCAATGTAAGCAGTAATAGCATCATTGTGCCTTCCCTTGCTTCTGTGGAATCCCACAGGATCAGAGGGCCAAAGTGAATGACTTTAATTTTCTAGTAGGAGACTGTGGCACATTGTCTCATCCACATAACAAATAAATAAGGTCTCCACCTTTTTGCCCACTGGTCCCTCATTGCTAAATCACACTATACATGCAATGTCTACGTCATAGATGTAGGTGCCTGGAATAAGACGTAACCAATTCTCCTTTTTCTTAATTTTTTTTTCTTTTCATCATTTCTTAAAGCTGACCACCAAGAACTTCTTTATCCAGCAGAAAAGTAATATTAGAATATATGAAAGATAATAAACTCAAGGTTAATTGGGTGCTCTTTTGTTTTATAAGGACTCAATGAGCAATAGCTCCATGCCAGAGTTTGTGTATTTCTTCCCCACTTTCAATATAAGCCAACTTCTCTATCTATTATCATAGTGCTGTTTTCTCTCACTTATTTCTAATCTCAGTTTTATATCATAATATTCATCAACTACAACAAAGGAGAAGGAGGTAGCAATAATACTCTTTCTGATGAATAAATCATATGTCAATGCATTAAAGGAAATGGGAACTCTAACAATGCCAGCTCTACCAAACCAAAGCATTCCATCAACTAGCCACGATTAAAAAGGCATGAAGTGCCACCGATGGCAAGGTATTGTGCTAGGCACTCTGACAATGATTCCACTCAGAACTTAAATTGTCCTGAATACAATATTTTTAAAGCATCTTTGAATTGCATTTATTGATCTATGAGGATAAAAAGACTCCAGCGACCAAAATATTAGTTACCTAACAGAACCCAGTTAGGTAACCACACTAAAGTTGGCTTTTCCTTTAGAGTCTTTGCCAATTCCTATTGATTTTTAGCTTATATGTTCTATGGGTGAAGGTGAAGAGATGGAAGTAGAAAGAAACAGCTTGGGAACCTCCTAAAATGGAGAATCTAACAGATGACCCCCAAATTTATCTGGTACCCCCAAACACTTGTCAGTGTAATGGTGACCAGAAATAAATCTATGTCTCTCCTCAAGGGGAAAAGATGCAAAACTGCCTGTCTCAAATCTTGGCACTAGGTTGGGGGAAATAAAAACCTTCCCTAAAAATGCATGACCACAGCTGCATCTCATGATGGCAAGTAGAAAAGAACTTTAATCCCAGAATTTATTTCCAGATGAGCCCCGTAGGGGAAAACTCTAGAAAGATGCATTCTGATGCAACAACTTTTGATTACAGTGCCTAAAAATCCCAACCAACAAGTTTACCAGGAGTATAAACACAATCACAAAACGTGTAAGGAAATACGATGGCATGAGCAAAACCCTGTAGAAACCACAGCCATCCATTAGACTCAAATCTACAAAGAGCAATACATTTGAAAATCACCCACATCTAGGCATAATGTAATAAAATTTTAGAACAAAAAATAGAGTCAAAGGATTTTTTATCAGAAATACAAATATTAAAATGAAAAGGGGTTTATATAAAACCCCTTGTTTCTTAAAATAGAAACATTGCAAGAAAAAAACTAACAAAATAACTAAAGAAATATAGAACATGAATGACCAATATTAAAATATATATGCATATATTTTACATATAATACCATGACAAAGAACCCAAGACAAAGAGTGGCTCTAAAAGAGAAAGAAAGCCCGTATCAGCAGACTCAGTTCAGCTTTTCTTCCACAAATATCCCACAATTTGAAGATGAGTGCAATGTTGTTCTAGCCCAGCTTTATCTCTTTGTACCCAAGACTAGACTTGGACTGCGCTCCAATAAAGTTGACTACTTACAGTTTGTAAATTCCAAGCCATCCTTTGTCCCATCCTTTCGCCAGAGCTGCTGCTTTTGTCTAAACCCTCTTTTCCCCTTTATAAGGCTCCTCCTTCTACCTTCAGGGAATCTGCTCAGAGTTCGTGATGTAACTCAGCTGTTGCCTAGTTCAGGAGGCCTCTGTAACTTCCCTCACCTGGCCCCCACCTTGAGTAAAGTTCTCTCCAGGTGTATTTAATGGAATGAGCTGAGTTTTTGCATCTCTGAGAGCTTTCATCACTGGTAAGATAGCTGTTTGTTGGCCGGCTCTCCTAGCAGACTGAGAGCATCTGAGGACATAGACTCTGACTTTTGATCTTTTGATTCCATACTGTTCTTTAAGACAACGTTTAAATAGGATAGTTCATATCAAGGTGTGCAATAATTCTTTAATGCATGAATGCAATTTATTTTGATATTATTAGCCATTTAATCCATCCAACTTATTGCTCTTGGCAACAAGCAAATTTCTGCTTGATTTCTCTATAATTTTTTTTTAATCTTCACCACAGGATATTTTTCCATTGATATTTAGAGAGAATGGAAGAGAGAGGGAAACATAGAGAGATATATCGATGTGAGAGAAACACATCATTTAGTTGCCTCCTGCACGAGCCCTGACCAAGGGCATGTACAACTGAGGTACATGCCCTTGACCAGAATCAAACCCGGGCCCCTTCAGTCTGGAGGCCGAGGCTCTATCCATTGAGCAAAACTGGCTAGGGTTCCCTGTAATGTTTTGATGAGCAAAGAATATGTTGACATCAGAAGTGAATGTCTAGTCTGATTAGTGGCCTATTATAGACTTAAAATTTGGCATTTTTGGGTTTTAAAGTGATAGCTTATGGGTGATCCAATTCCTAAGAGTCAGACCTAGGACTGTAGTTAACCCACCAAGATGAATGCCACCTGCTGAGGGTTTAGGTAGCCAGCCAGATAACCCGTCTCTACAGAACTCTCTGCACCTGGAGCGCTCTTCCTTCCAGAAGGGCCTTCACGGCACTCTTCAAACTAAATGGGCAGGAGCATTAAACATAGGTTTCTTCTTTCTTCTACACTGAAAATATTTATATTCTGCTTGACTTGGGGCGGCCCACATTAGGGGATAATGGCAGGTTTCAGTGTCAGGTAGACTTGAGCTCATTGTGGCTCTGACACTTATTAACTGGGTGTCCTTTGGGGAAGTGTTTGAGTGTGTTTTCATTGCTAGATTGGGCAGTAATCTCTACTTCACTTGGTTTGGGAATGCCATGCAAATATTTGGTCCATTGCCTTGTACCTAATAGGCCCTAGTTTGGCTCACTATCCTTCCTTGCTGAAGTATATACATTCCACAGCCTCTTCCACTGAAGTGCATAAATTTCTTCCCTGCTAAATTATAAGCTTCTTGAGGGCAAATACTTCATATAATATTTTCACATAGTACAATACCTTGCAAGTAATGAAAGTTCAATATGTTTTGGTGAATTCCATACCTGCAATTTCTTTTCCAGGTAGGCCTATGCAGGAAATTGCTTTTTAACAACCTGGGACTGGTTTCTGCCTTATTAGTGAATGTCAGAAGCAATTGATGGCCCAGAGCTGTGTCACAGAATCAAGTTCACCTCACAGACTCCACATGGCTGGTGTTGCTTCTCGGCCTCTGGCATGTACATCCCCATCCTCCATCCACCACGTCTGCCTATGCTCAGGTAGAGTAGAACTCTAGGCCTCTCTTGCCTTCCTGGATGTCTGCCAATCAGCCTCATCTTTTCCCCTAAACCCACCTTTACTTTATTTTCTCCCCATAAAGGAAATATTAACTGTTATGTAAATGGAATAGTCTCTTCCACAGCATGTTTTGGGTATGCTGCTTCTTCAGTCTGAACTACTGTGTCTCCATTTCTTTGCCTGGAAAATCCCTATTTGCTCTTCAAGTCCCAGCTAAAATCTTTCCTTTCCCACGAAGCACTTTCTGACTCTCAGCTTCTCAGCTTTCCTTCTGGGCCCCATGAAGTGCTCTAGATTTTTTTATTTGGATCCTATTTGAATGTAATTATCATAGTCTACATCTATATCCTTATATACTTGCATAGCCATGACTTCTAGCCATGACTTATTCTTTGCAGTAGCCTCTGGATCTAGCACAACCCTTGACACAGCACTTGCTCAGTAAATGTCGAAGGAGAAAATGGGTGACTGTTGAAGGCTAGCACCGGTCTAAAAGAGAAAGAACGCCACCTTTGCATCCACACTTCTCAGGTCCTGCCCAAATACAAAATTCTTATTCCTGCTCTTATCCCTCTGTGTCTGCAGAGCCTATGTCTCCTCTTTTGCTGTGATTATGGTACCTCCCCCAACTGCTGGTCTGCATTCCATCAGTACTTGTCTCTCATCCCAGCCCTCTATTCTATAGCCACTTAGGGTCTCATCATACCTCCAGGTATGCTATTTCATCATATTGAGCAGCAGAACTTAAAAAAATAAAAACCACCTAGACAATTTGTAAGCAGAGCAAAGTAAATCTCCAAAGTTCATTTCTCTGAGCATGCATAAGATCCTCTTCTGGGTGTTACATGCCTCCCATACTGCTTTAATGTCTTAGGGCACAGTGATTCTCCTGATGTAAGTGTGCTATAGAGCCCCTGCTTATGCTCACCTAAAAATAAAGGCTCTGTTTGAGAAAGCTCTTTATGCTTTAGTCCCTTACTGAGCCTTTAATTTATCGAGGGCTGAGTGCAGCTTCACGCACAGAGGGGAGCTTTTCACACCAGGACAGATGCAAAAAATGGAGAACATTAAAACAAAAAGCAATTTAACCTACTTACAATTTCCTGTATCCTCCCCATGATTGCTAATTATCAGAAGATTTGTGTGTGTAGAGGAGTCATCTCTTTAGCGGCCTCACTCCTGGTTCTCCATCCTGAAGTCAGGCATAGTGCGGCATTTCAGCTGTGGCACATATTCAGGTCAGAAATAATCCAATGGTCCCACATTCCATGACAGGGTTGTCTTGCCCACATAGGTAGGAAGCTATGGCAGGAAAAAGCCACATTCAAATATAAATACTTCATCTCCTGATAGTGAATAGGAAATGAGCAAAAGAACAAGGAAACAAGGACTGAAAAGTGTTCCAAGCTGGAAGGCTATTGAAATATTTACATTCCCCTTACCTGGTTTTCCCCTCTTTCCTTCATGGTTTTCCAAATTAATTACTGAGAGGGAGCCACTTTCATTTTACCAAGGAGAAGGGCTTGGGATGTCTAGTTTTTCTCAGGAAAGGTTTGTTTTAGAGAAGGTGATCTGATAGGAAACAGGTAAATTTTAGAGGTGCCAGATAGACCCATTCTCCAGATCTTCCAAGGAAAAATCTTCAAAAAGTAGAGGTGGGTGGGTCAGTGTAATTAGGCCATCTGTGTTTGCTGACCTTGCATCATTGCAGTTGGGCTGGACTCTCCCACAGAGAATGGGAGTAGCTTTCTTAACAATTACAGTTCAAAGGCCCCCAGATGCTTGAGAAAGACATTCTTGGGTGGCAGCAGATTTACATTTTAATGGGGCAGAATTTACAATTGCAAGTTTTCTAAAGTTAATATTCCCAGAAAAGGGAGGTCAGGGGCCTAATGTCAGGAAGAACTTGTTTAATGTTTGGTTAACCTGAAGGGAAAAGCAAGGCCAGCCATCTTGGTCAACCTTCTTGCCTCTGCCCTTTGCCTTTTATTCTGACAAGGATCCAACTCTGCCCACTGAAATGGGCCTTTTAGGTTCCTCTCCTATTTTAAGTCTCAAGCTTTAGAGTTGTAGTCTAAAGCTTCCACTGTGATTTCCCAGCTGCCATGAGTTCTCCTTAGCGGACAAAATCTCTAAAAGTGGAATTTGCCTACCCAAGGGTGACGACGAATAATCACTCTTAATGATGAGTGCTTTACAACAGATCTTTAACCTCCATACAGTTGAGTAAATTAAAACTGGAGAGTTTATAATGAAGAAAATATGAAAGCTAATGGATTATATGCTGCCTAACATTGATGATTCTGTGACTACAGCAGACAATAATTCTCTGTTGGTGCTATTCAGTGTCTACAGTAAGTTATAGACCTTGCTCTTCATATAGTCACCACACTGTCTAGAACAAATGGAGGATATTTTACCGTAGTGATGAAAGGTGTAACTTTTCTTGCAAAAAAAGGTAATACTTTTTGAGATTATTGCAAAATAACATTTAAATAGTTATGTAACAGTCTAAGTAGGATAGCAGTTGGAGGCAGCAGGTCCAAATGACTGACTGCTGAAGGAATAAGAAAATTATCAAATTATTATAAACCATCTAGGCAACCATGACTATCAAGAAGACCTCAATGAGTCAAGAGCAGTCCAATTTTTTCAAAATATCTTGGTGCTTTCTTGCTTTCACTGGAGTTTTCTTATAGAAAGGTAATAAAATGATTACAATTTGAGATTGAGATGAATGATCAATTCATCAGAGTGTATGTTTAATGTGATATACTTGCACTAATGGTATGTGCTTTCTAATTAGGGAGCTCTTCTCAAGGCATAAAAAATTCATTTTCTCAATAAAAATATTTTACACCCAAGATATGGTGCCTTAAAAACTTAATGAGCCCTGAGGATGACATTACTTCAATTAAAATATGAGTAAGGAAAAAAGTCTGTCTTGTTGAACAATCTGGATGATTAGAGATATTTCCCTTATAATGTGGAGCTTAAGTTACATTTTATATTATTATATGCTAGAATCTGCAATTTACCTCAAGGGGAAAGAAAGCTAATTTTCATAAAGTGACAATGCGGCTCTCCCACTCTGGCTGACATACACATATTGTATTCACTTAGAAAGTGAATATTTCTTGCAGTGGGTTAATAGGGGTTTTGCAGAAATCTGGTAAACTACAAAGAGGCAATTCTACCATTTAGTGTACAAGCCTATTTAGTGATTAATAGGACACAATTGACCTTTTCCAAAATAGAGGCAATAGGATTCTTGAATTGGGAAGCTTTTCTCAGTGAATGATTTTACCTGAGTTTGACAGAAACTAGGGAAGCCCACTGACCTTTCCTTCTGTCAATCCAATAAACATCTATTAAATATTACTATGTAGATAGCACCTAATTACACATGAGTACATATAGGTGGGTGTCAGGCTAAATAATTTGGATTTATTCCCAAAATGAAGCTCTTGTTTATTCCCAACTCTCTAACTTGTTTCTCACTCAGTTGTCTGTGTCTCTCTGTAAATGTCATACTCATCCACCTGGTCACTCAACTCCAAAGCTGAAGAGTTGCCCTTCATTCACAACTGTTCTTAATTCCACCCCACCCTTCATACCTCTGTATTTAACCTGTCAGCAAGACTTACTGACAGTGCCCTCAAGATGTATCCTGAATCTGTCCAGTTATCTCCAGCGCCACTGTCACCAGCATAATCCAAACCAACATCATTTCTATTTCTGAATACAATAATTTCTTTACCGATCTCATTTCTATTCTTCTCTATTACCTTATAATCCATTTTCCATCCAAAAGTGATTGTTTTACAGGCATAAATCAGATCATGTCACTACCCTGCTTAATACCTTCTAAAGTTTCTCCTTTGCATTTAGAATAAAATCTTTTATTTTTCCTTACCGTCTTCATTTTCTCATATAATCTGACACCTGCCCACTTCCCCAATCTTATATTGGACCATTATTTTTCAATTCTCACTTTACCTGATTCATACTGACTTTCTTTCAATTTCTGAAACATGCTAAGTATATTCTTCCCTCAGAACTTCTGCTCGAATAATCTGATAGCCTAATCCATGACTTGCTGTCTTTTTCCCCTTCATTTAAGTCTTAGAGCCAATGTTTCCTTCATAGTTATTCCCTAATGACCTTGGCTTCCTTTTTTTTTTTTTTTTTAGTCACCCAAGGATAAGTTTTTACTGGTTTTCTAGAGAGAGAGAGAGAGAGAGAGAAACATCAATATGAGAGAGAAACATCAATAGGTTGCTTCCTGTATGCACCACAAGCAGGGATCAAACCTGCAACCCAGGTATGTGCCCTGATCAGGAATAGAACAAACTGCTTTTAGGTGTATGGGGGGATGATGCTCCAAGTAACTGAGCCACCTTCCCAGGGCATGACCTATTCATAAATAACTGACCCCCACTATTATATATACACACACATCCAGATACATCCCATCACTTGTTTTTTTTTTTTCTCTCTCTCTCCCTTATCAGACCATGATAATCTTGTTTATTTCCTTGCTTTCTTTCTTGCTTGACTTTTGTACTGGATCCATTAAAGTATAAGATCTATAAGATCAGGGTGTAATCTGTCTTGTTCATAAATAATCCAAGTGTCTAAAATACCACCTGGCACATGTATAGGCATTCAGTATATATTTACAGAGTAAATTAATGAACTTCTCCTGATAAGAAATAGGAAGCCAAAAGGAATTACTCAGGAGAAAAGTGTGATGTCAAGGTCAATCTGACACCTGTCTTCCTAAAGATCTGATGATGGGAGGCAATAGAGAGGTTAAGAATCCTACATGTCGGAGCCAGAAAAGTCTAGGTTTAAGTTCTAGTTATGACACATGCTACTTATTGGCCTTGTATAAAGTAGTTAAACCTTCCTAAGACTCAATTTCCTCATCGATAATATGGTGATGATAATACCATTTCATTGCATTACTTAGAATTAAATTACTTAGAACTTATAGTATATAAAGTATTTAGCATGAAGTTTCATTAAGAGCTTGGAGATTAATATTCTTAACCCACTTTTCTAATGTTTCCAATATTCTTTCCTACCTTAACCATCATTAAGCAATGTTAACATGTTTGTTAAGAGTTCACTGTATACTTATTATTGGAGTGATGGTGAAAAGGAGATGAATGACAGAAGACAGGTATAAGAGGAAGTCCTTGGTAGAATCTAAACTAAAATTCTGCTTTAGAAATCACTGCTAGCTTTAAGGAGCCTTTCAAGTGCAGTGGATCTAATCTTTATTAAAGAAACTTCAGGCAAACTTCCTGAAAGAGGTTGTGTGTCCCATTCAGTCTCTTCCCTACATTGAGAAAGTCATTGTGCCATCCATTCTCTCTTAACATGTTGACAGCTTATTTATGGAGCTGTATGGGGAGTAACCAAGGCAGGGATTGAGAGAAGTAAATGACAGGACATTCTCTATGGTAAGACCAGAACTAATTGCTCCCCAATGCAAAATATATATATATTTTTTAAAGAAGCAGAAAAAAGAAAATCAAAACATTTGGGTTTTCTATTAATAGGAGGTCACCTAAGACTCATTAACATGAGCTGATTATATAAAAGACATTTAATGGTAAATTCTTCAATTGGTGGTTTCTTACTACCAACTTGCCAACATTGCTCCTCCAGATAGGGGATTGGAAACATGACAGTGATAGAGGACAAGGGCACTCAAAGCTTAGCTCAGGCAGCACTGGTTGCCATGGCTACAACCTCAAGAACCCTTCATTTCACAACTAGGCAAAATCTGCAGCTTTGAATCAAAATCAGCTCATTTCATTTTCATTTAAGTAATATGTAACCAAATTCATACATGGCTTGTCTGAAACAATACTTTTTCTCTTCATATAATATCATTTTTTATTAACTAGAAACAAATCCTCCCCCCCATCCCCCCACATCCTGCTTCACCTGCTAAGAGTTTTTTATAGAACCAGGTCCAGAGACTGGGGAAATGCATCATCTTTTGACCTGTAAGGTCTGAATTGCTTAATATCACCAACAATTTTCAGACCAACCCAGATATAGGTTACTATATTAGAAGTACAATTTTTATACAGATTGCTCAAAAAATACAGAGCAATGCTTTCATATTTAAATTGAAAAATGACAACTAAACATTTTTCTCAGAAGTCATAATGATTTTTTTTTGGAATCTAATCAAAGAAAGACTTTGTAATATAAATTATTTTGCCTCTATCTGGGCATGCAAGACACTAATCAAAATAGAAAAATAATCTTTAATTATATATAAAAATAGGCACATGACTTTTAGCATTGTTATCCCTCAACCTTCCCCCAGTACCAATGCTACCTCAGTGACTTAAAGTGCCATAACTTTGTCAATCTCAAGGTAAAATAAAATGATAAGTCACTATGATAGTTTCAATCTATTACACAGGAATAGGGGATATGCTGAATGATTTAAAAGCCAAAGTTTTATGCTTTTATTATGCATTCATATATTTGACACTTTTTTATTGGTCATTTACTATGTACCAGCCACTGAGCTGAGGCCTGGATATATAAAAGTATGGCTTTTTTTCCTAAAGAAGTATATTGTCAATTATAAAATTGACCAGTGCAAACCAAGAACTGCATATGATAATGGCTAAAATGAGGCATGAAGAAGGAAAATACAGCCTAACATAAAAATACTTCCTACCCTGGCTTTGCGCGGGAGGTGTTTCCGTGATTCCTAAGTGAATAGTAGGAGTTTGGCTAGGCAATAAAGGAGCATTGGGAAGTCTCAAGAGGTGGATTAACAGGATCTGATTTGTGTTGTAGAATTATAATTCTTGGGTAGGGATAAGACATCATGGTGGATAAGCTATAGAAGGAGATCTTTTGAGGTGTTATTACAATAGTCTATGTGAGAGGTGCTAAGGACCAATTCAGATGGAGATGGCGAGAAGGGGACAAGTACAAGAAGTATTCAAGAAATGTGATGGAGAGACTTTAAAGACAAATAAGATACAGGGAGCAAAAGAAAAGAAAGCTTATGGGAGACACCGGTGACTGTTGAATTTTAGCATTTTGGTGCATAATGGTATCCATTAATTGTGCCTTAGAGGTGCAATTATGAACTATTTAGGACAGCTTGAACTTGAGATGTCAGGGAAATAAAGATACAATCCTGGATCTTAATAGAAAAGTATGTTCCAGAGACACAGATGTAGGTATTATCAAAAGTAACTGATACTGAACTCCAGAGAGAATCACCAGAGAGATTATGCAGAGTAAGATATGAGGGCAAAGGACAGAAACATGGGATCCACAGACATTAAGGAAGTCGGAGGAGAAAAAGGATACAGCAAAGGTTAGAAAAGGCAGCTAAGAGAAAAAGTAAGGTTAATTAGTGAGGAAGAAAGCCATGGAATCAGCTGATACTCATATTCAGGCTATCTCAAAGTTGTTATCCCACTATTGGTACATTTTTACTTGTATGCACTATCTTAGCTGTAGGTACTGTGTTTTATTTAGCAATGCAATTTTAGTCACACAATAATGCCTGCCAGACATATAGTGTATTAAATAAGCATACTGAATAAATAAAACATGGTAGCATTTAAAAGAACCAGAGAATACATGATCTTGGAAGTCAAAAGAGTGAGAAACCACTTCTGTTGCTGTGATCAGGGAATCAGGAAGCTTTCACATACATTTACACATTCCTTTGTACATACTGCCACATGATTCTTATTGCAATAAAATGCTTCACCTAGACTCCACAACATGTCATAGTCTTCTTCCTTGGTCTAAGGAGACTGAAGGGTCTTATTAAACAAACCAGGCATGTAACAGCTGAAAGAAAAGAGCTCATTTTTTCTTTGATGATATTGCTGAGTGCAGAAATTATGCAAAGCAAGCAGGAAAAAAAAAAATCCCGTGTGTATTTCAAAGTAGTACACAGATGCTTAAAATAAACTTTTATTCTACATTTAGCTATCCTGAGAATAGACTCAAGTGTCAATAGCTTTTTATAGGTTATAGTTCCTCAAAATATTCCTTAACTAAGAGTGAAATAAAAGCTTGACAAAAAGAATCAGCAACTGCCTTGTCATGGCTTCTCCACTTGAACTTGAGGATTTCACAGTTGACAGTGATACCTCAATCATGTGCTCAGGGAATCTGAGCTCAAACGGCATTTTTTATAACCAATGGCAGAACTGGCAAATGATTAAATAGATCTTGCTTGCTATCCTGAGTATTTTTTTCAATGAGCTGAATACAACTCAAGTCATGGTGCCCAATGGTGCACACGTGTGCGCGCGTGTGTGCGTGCACGTGTGCATTTATTTTCCTCTCCCAGCAGGGCCAGAAAAAAAGCATAATCCTACAAGTTGCTAATTGTTTCCGTTTGCAGAGACTCTCATCTCGGCAAGGGGTGCAGACAGAGGTGGATAGGAAAAGAAACTTTCACAAAACTGTGTTTCTTAGAGGAACTTAATCTATATGTAAGGGTTGCCCAGAGTGTGTGCTTTCACACTGCTCAGAGTCTGGTGATAAATGCATTTTTGGGTCAAGGACCATATTGGAGTCTAAGGTCATGTTAGAAAGTACTACCTGGAGTGTTGGGGAGAAGGGAGTTGAGCAGCAGGCTAAATGCCAATGGCAGAGCTCGCATCAATCAACCTTTGGAGACTGATGTCACATCAGATTCTATAGCAACAGTGGTCAGCAGGCCTCAGAGAAAGATGTAGAATTGTAGGGAGTAGCTGGCTGCTAACAGAGAAGTAGGACCATGCTCAACATGTCCTGAGATCTCCCCAAAATGGACTGAGCAATGGAGAATGCTACTTTATTATCTCCTAAATTAGATAGACTGGAAATGAGATAAAATACCGTCACACTTTATGTAATTTTGAATTATCCAAGTTTGAAATAATATAATGTAAAAATAGTAGTAAAATCACAATTTATGCAAATAATTAAAATAGTGAAAACTCCGCACAATTTTTTTTTAATGTGTGAAGAATCACATATTTTAAGTCTCCTGGGACCAAGTGAATTCAGTGTTGCACCACTTTGGTGATAAGCCTGTCATCCTTTATCAGAATCAGCCTTTGTTGTGGGGACTCCCTGCGCATGGGAGGATCTTTAGCTGCATCCCTGGCCTCTACCCACTGTATGCTAGTAGCAACCCCCAGTTGTGACAACTAACAAGTTTTCAGACATTGCCAAGTGCCTTTGGGGGCCAAAATTTTCCTCAGTTGAGAATCTCTGCTCTAGAGACTATGAGGATCAGTGTGTCTTGAATATAATGAGTTAGGGGTAAAATAGGCAGGAGAGTTAAACAGGGCTAGATCAGGAAGGCACTGCAGGTTATGTAAAAAAAATTAGGATTTCATTCTTAATGTAAAAGGAAGGTTATGTAAAAAAAATTAGGATTTCATTCTTAATGTAAAAGGAAGCCATAGAGTGTTTAATCGGGGAAGCAATGAGATCACAGTTTTATGTGAAAAATACTTTATACGAGGGCAAGAAAGACAGCTGTGACAATCATTCAGATGCATCTGCCACCAAGAGAGGGTGGCAATTTGGACCATGGTACTGGCAGAAGAAACAGTCACAGATTCCGGATAGGTTGTGGATGTAAAAACAGCAAGATTACTGGGGAATCAGAGAAAGAAGGTGTCCAGGAATACTCGCAGATTTAAAGCTTGAGATACTGACATGATGGTTTTCTGACTAAATTTGACTACAGATTCCCTGCTTGTCCTTTCATTGAGAGATGGACTCAACTCCTTCAAACCCCCATTTTGAATCTGGACTGACTTTGCTTGACCAAGAAATTCAGCAGAAGTAACTTTCTGGGACAGTTGCTCTTAAGTTCCCTGAGTTTCAAAGGAATTTTGACTACCTTGAGGCAGTCATGCTGTGAGAAAGCCTCAGGTGGAAGTACCAGCAAGGGAGGGAGATTCCCTCCTGCCCTTTCGCTCCAATCCCCCCCTCTAACCCCCACTTTCGCTCTCCTAACTTCCAGTCAGTAGCATTATCTTAGCTGAGGCCTAAATGGGTGATAAGTGACCCTCCACTGTGCTCTGCTCAAATTCCTGACCCACAAAATCTTGGGATACAATAATAATAATTTATTGTTTCAAGCCACTAAGTTGTATGATACCTTGTAACACAGCAATAAGTAACTGAGCCAGTGCCATTTATCAAGATTAAAAAGTTTTAAAGAATTATATCAGGTAAGAAATCAAGAGTTCAGATGTGTTATTTGCCAGGTTATGAAATATCTGAGGGAAGATAAATAATAACCAGTTCTTACAAGAGCCTTAATCTTAGGGGAGACTATGGTTTGATGATGTAAATTTGGAAGTCATTAATATAAAGATAGTATTTAGACCCAAGGCAATAATTAAGACCACTTAGGGAGAGAATATAGGGACAGAAGAGAAGGAGGCCTCCATTAAGCCCTATGAAAGCCCAATACTTAAAGGTTAATTGGACTAAACATTCCTTTCTTTGTATTTGCTCATTTTATATCAAGGTGGGGTTTTTTCAACTGTCTTTTTATCAAACTGTTAACCCTCGTTCAACTACAAGCTCTCCTTGTAGTTTCAGAAGCAGAATTAATTGCTCTCATATATCTGTTTCCATTGGACTTTACAATGAATCTCTTTTCTCTTATGAGATTAAAATTATTAAAGTACCTGTATTCCTCCTAGACAATGGTTCCCAAACCTGATTAGCAATTAGAATCAGCAAGCCTTACCAAAGAGCTTCTGATTCAGCGGATCTAGAAAGGGCTGAAGCATATCTATTTTTGTAAAAGTTCCTCAGCAAATTCTGATGCATCCAATCCATGACCTAGAATTTTAGAATTCTTTCCAGAGACTCTGAACTCTCCTAGGGCAGATAACAATCAATGAGTAAGGGAAAAATATAAGAGTAATTGAAAGTATGAATTCTAGTACCTAATTTAGAATTCTAGCTTACCCAAAGTCTAGCTCTGTGTTATCGGTAAAGTAATTAACCTCTCTGGGCCTCAGTTCCCTCATTTGTAAAGTGAAGTGCATTGTAGAACTCACCTCATAATTTTGTTGTGAGGCACATCACATCAAGATAAGGGAGCTCAATACATGTGCATTATTGTTATTATTATTAATTTTGTATTCTAAACGCCCAGCACCATGCACATGGTTGATGCTAAAAGAGTGTTTTATATATTGCTTTGAAGGAAATTTAAGTAAATTGAACTTTACAGAGAATTCCCAGTGCTCAATAGAAATAGTTTATAATTAACTAGGCTCTCATTTAACATGTATTCTTAGAAACACGATATAAAGGATGTGAAACTGTCATTAGTGTAAGGTTCGAGGCGCAGGAGATTGGAGTCGGGGACCAAGGCATGTCAAAGGAGGAAGTATATTCCGCACTAACAAGCGAGATTCATTACGGAGGAGGGTAGAAAGACCAGGATTAGAGGAGGAGGAGGAGGAGGAGGAGGAGGAGGAGGAGGAGGAGGACCCAGCTGGCAGACTGGGAGACAGCAACACCTGCAGTGGTGAACACACCTTTTGAGGGGAGGAATGGGAAGGGGTGGGCCCCAGGGCACTTGGCATGCGCTGATTGGTGGTTCAATTGGTGGTTCAATGTCTCGGGAATGTCCCGCAGACGCCGGTTATGTCATACTCCTCCCACCAGTTGGGGGAAGGGAGGATCTATCAATTAGCATGGCGGTAGTAGTAATAGTCAGGATAAGCCAGGTTATGCAGACTTAAGAAATGAAGCCTGAAAGTGGGGACCTAACACACAAAAAGTAATTTTTTCATTATGCTATATGACTAATACTAGTCAGGAAGGGGGTTAAAGGGGAAACTACTTCGTCCAGCATGAGAATGTCTCCATCATATGAATCATTCCACTTGCTAGGCAGGGGAAAAGGCAAATAGAGAAGCACACAGTGGCTGTTCGAGATTTTGTCCCACAAGGAATTTGCATCACTTCTGCTTACTGCCCACTGACAAGAATGATTTGTGACCCAGCTAACTGTAAGGAGTGTGGTGAACAAGGGAGAGCTGATGAAATGTTCGGTGAGTACCACTGTCTCTAGTTTACTAGCATTCTTTAAAAAAAGGTATTGATTCAAGAGAGAGGGGAAGGGAGACACACACACACACACACACACACACACAGAGAGAGAGAGAGAGAGACACACAGAGAGAGAGAGAGAGAGAGAGAGAGAGAGAGAGAGAGAGAGACATCGACTTGCTGTTCCACCCACCCATACACCCAGGGGTTGACTCCCATATGTGCTTGATGCTCTAACCAGCTGAGCTACATAGCCAGGATCTATTAGCATTCTCAGTAACAGTTATAGTCACCAAATGTTCAGTCCTTATTGTGTTCTAGGCAGTTATATATATATATATTTGTGCACCTTGGAAGGAACTGTGGGCCACAGTGGGCACAGGGGTGGGTATCGGCCCATCCTCTGTGATCCCTGCCTGGCCCCTCCCATCACGGTGGTCAGTGCATGGCCCCCGGTTGGTCCCCTGTCTGCTGGCAGCCTCACTCCTGCCACCGCTTCCACACACTGACAGAGACAGCCCTGCTCGCACCCGCGGGTGGTGCGGAGTGATTGGGCCTGGCGCCAGCAGCAGGTGTGAGTGGGGTTGGCGCTGTTAGTGGGTGTGAGTGGCAGCTGCTGCCCCGATTACCCCTCAGGAGCAGGAGGAGGTGGAGAAGACCTCAGGGGCTATCAGAACTGGCACCGGGTGCAGGCAGCAGGTGCGAGCGGGGGCTCCAGCGCTGGCTGCAGGTGCAAGCGCTGGGCGGGACCATGGCACATGGGAGCAAAGAAATTTTCAGTAACCACCAGAGGCTCACCCCTGATGACAGCAACCGGCGCCCTGCCTTGGTCTGGCACCCCTGCTCACCTGCTCCACCATCCTGCCACAGCCGACGCCCACCATGTTCCACGCTCTGCCTCCTGCTGCTGATGCCCGCCATGTTCCACCTGTGCCCCCTGGTGGTCAGTGCATGTCAGTTGTTTGGTTGCTCAGTTGTTCTGCCATTTGGTCTATTTGCATATTAAGGTTTTATATACTAGTATATAGATAGTTTCTAATGTCACTGTCACAAAAAAACCTTGCATTATGGATATTATCTATTGACAAAGGAGGAAACTCAGGGACAGAGAAACTTGTTAATAACTAAGTTGTTTCAGGATGTCTCCACATCTCACTATTCCTTTATCATCATGGCTCACTGAGGAAGTGAGCTACTCACTGTTGTGTTTTTCAGAACTTTGCATCTGCCCATTTCTTTCTCCCTCATCCGCAGGCTGTCCTTCAATACTGATCTTCCTCTATGACGCAACCGCCTCAAGGCTTCTATAGCCATTAAAAACCATACAAAATCCCCACACCCCTACACTGTTCTGCAATTCCCTTTACTTTTAAACTTCTCAACACAATCAATACGTCTCCTTTCTACTTCTTTACCACTCACCTAACATCTTGTAATCTGCTGTCTGCTTTCACTATAGCTGACTGAATCAGGGATTAGTGGTTTGTCCCAAGATGAACCAGTCACAATCTCTGTCCTAATAACCAGAATTGGGACTCGGGGATAGCTAATGACTCTGGCCTGATTACTTGAAATAAAAACATATAAAGTTTAAAATAACAAGGAAGCCATTTTTAGCTATATGCTCAATGAGGCAGCAAAATCTTAATCTACAGAAAAATAAGGAGAGAACATGGTAGGTTTGCAGAGGTGTGCAGAGATGAGATTTGAAAGCAGTTGCTGACCTGCTGCAGCCTTCGCAGCGAGGTTCAGGATCTGAAGGAGGGGCCAACGCACAAATGAAAATGCTATACAAGAAATACGAATTTAGAAGGCATGGGGGCCAGATGGAGATCTCTTTCTTGAAGAGGCACCACAGACTTCTGGACTGGCCAGCTATTTATTTACTTGAATACACATTTGCCCTTTAGCAATGCATACAGGCAGATCAAGGTAAAGTTTGGTAAACAGTGTAAGGATTATCAGGTTAGGAAATTGCCCTGAGCCATTGAGCCCAGAGCAGAGCAATATTATGCTGATTTTCAGCCCTGCTGAATATCAAAGTCCATTGGCATTCCAATGTTTTCTTTTTGCATTAATATGCTAACTGCTGTTGGCGCTAGCCTCAGGGCACTGACCAAGTTTCTAACAGTTTTCCAGTCTTTTGTGATGCTTTACTGCATACTCTGCCTTGGGCAAGAGTATTCTGATATCCTTTTAATCCCCTCCTTTATTTTAGCTTTGCAGTTTGAAGTGATTTTCTAATACTTTCAACAACAAAAAAATAAATCTAGGAATCACCCATTTTTACACGTAATCACATATTACTTTGTACTATTACTTAGCTATGTCAGTATAGTTTGTTTCCCTAATTAGGTGGCAAAGCTTCTCTAATGCGGGAATTTTGTCTGATTTCTTCCCCTTTGAATCCTACCCATAATACCCTTTACAGTAAGCACCGTGGGAACTCATTAAACCCATTGAGGCAAACACTCTGTTAAGCTTAACTCTATTTCTACTCTTCAGTATTCTGCAATGCTGTGAACATGTTTGATACTCTCATATTTGAGTTAAATGAATGGGTTTTTGAGATTCCCATGTCTATTCCTTTCAATCTTCTGCCTTCACTTCTTAAAACAAAGAAATAAGTAGGAAAAGAACAGTGAACCTGGGTTTCTGCAGAGAGAAAAGCAAAACCTTAGAAGCAGGATGCTGATATTTACTCACAAAATCAAATCTTTTCTTATTCTAATATCCTCTTAATCTTCAAAAAGGTGGTGGGTGTGGAGAGTTATGCTCAAATAATCAAACACCAGGTTTTAAACCAAGGAACTCTTTATTTTTAATTCCTTGTCAAACTTAATGATTACATTCAAATCTCTTTTGATCTCCACTAAGTGGAAAGGGGTTAGTGTTAGGAAGCTGAACTGGAGTCTTATCCTTGCTCTGTTATTAATTAATTATATGACCTTGACAAGTTATTTAATATTGTTGCACTTCATTTTTCTCAGCTGCCAAATGACAATAATATCATACTATATATCTTCCAAGAAAATGCAAAGATACTAGTAGAAAGGGGTAATAAATTGTAAAAGTATTTAGAAAACTATATTAAATGTGTTCATAGGAAGACTAATAGTCAAATAATACTACTTTGCAATTTTAGCAGAATTTGGCTGAGTGTAAAAAGAAGCCTGCAGAGATTTAAAATATCCCTAAACTTATAATGAGATTCTCTATTCTCCAGGTCCCTTTCTTTAGCCTATGTTCAAACAACCTGCCATTTATCCTCCCCAATCTTTTTCTGGTTTCTCTGGAGGCCAGAGTGCCCGCTGTGTTAAATTGTGTGATAATTCTGTGCTATGAACTATTCTCCTGAGGAAGCAGTCAAATGCCAACTCCGTGACTGGTCCTGGAAAGAGAAAAGCTCCAACCTGCAAACTCATAATATGAGTCCCTTGAAGTTGCTTTTATTACTATACTCCTCATAAAGACCCTGAAGAAGGGAATAATAGCCCTGTGATGGAAGCCGGAGCATCTCACAACCTAAATATGGTGAATGATCAGTATGACCAGTTGGGGGCATCTAAGCTATGGCTCAGAGCTTAGTGTCAGACAGGTAGAAATGTTTGGTCTTCATCAACCAAGATTGACCCTAACATGGGAGATATCAGTCAAGCCTTGGTGAATTGCTCTGACAAGCCCTTATATAGATAAGACACTGAGGGAAAGACAATGCTTATTTCCCCTATTTATTTATTTATTTATTTATTTATTTATTTATTTATTTTTTAGAAAAGTCAGATGGAATAATAATTGTGTTAGTAATGGAAAATGTGCCTGGAGATTTAGGGGAAAATGAATTGTCATAAAGATAATTCTCAAATCTGAGAAGTAAGCACCATGCATGCATAAACATGGTTGCTCTTTCTCCCATTTTTATTTATCTTAACTATGTTTTTCTAACTCACAAAACAAAAGCTTAAATCTCTCTTTCAATTTTTTTTGAGTAAATGAAGAGATGTCTTATCTGTGAAAATGCTCCCTGACCAATTTCAATACCTTAGTGAATAATACATTTCATTTCCTCCTGATCCTCTTTCTACATGACAGCTAAAGTGATCTTTCCAAAATTCAAATCTAATCATTGTCACATCTTGATTAAAATCCTTCAACAGGTCCCCATTGTCCTCAGGCTAATGTTGAAATTATTATATATTTATATATCTTAAGACTTTCATGATCAGTTTCTGATTCTCTTTTGAACTTTGTTTCTCTGCACTGTGCCTTATAATGCACTCCTGTGTTGCATAGTCATTCCCACCCCTCCAAGTACACACAACCAGGTACTCTGGGTTCTAGTCACACTGACTCTTTAAAAACCCCTAAAACCACCATGTTCTCACTCTCCATTTGAATAGGGTTAACTGAGCCCTAATCCCCCTTCTATATGCCCTTTAAACACCTGGTACTCATCCTATCTAATAAAAGAGTAATATGCAAATTGACCATCACTCCAACAGAAAATGGCTGCCCCCATGTGGTCAAAGATGACTGCCCCCATGTGTACACAAGATGGCCACCACAAGATGGCCAGCAGTCAAGGGCAGTTGGGAGGGACCAGGCCTGCAAGGGAGGGCAGTTGGGGGCCATCAAGCCTGCAGGGGAGGGCAGTTAGGAGTGACCAGGCTGGCAGAGGAGGGAAGTTGGGGGCTATTGGGCCTGCAGGGAAGGGCAGTTGGGGGGGACCCAGGCTTGCAGGGGAGAGCAGTTGGGGGAGACCAGGCCTGCAGGGGAGGGCAGTTAGGGGCAAACAGGCTGGCAGGGGAGCAATTAGGCATCAATCAGGCTGGCAGGGGAGAGGTTAGGGGGTGATCAGGCTGGCAGGCAGAAGTGGTTAGAGGCAGTCAGGAAGGCAGGCAGGCAAGCAGTTGGGAGCCAGCAGTCCTGGATTGTGAGAGGGATGTCCGACTGCCCGTTTAGGCCCGATTCTAAACAGGCAGCGACTGTAACGGCCATAACAACCATAATGACCTGTCACTATGATGCCCACTGTGGCCAGTGAACCAGCCCTATCAGGGGGTGTGGCTGGCAGACCAACCTCATGGCCCCTTCCCCCTGCCAGCCTGCCCCTGATCGGACTCTCCCACCCCAATCAAGAACAAGAGTGGGTGGCCGGCCAAACACCTCCTTCCTTCCCCCACAACCTCTGCCAACCCCACCCCGGATCAGCCAGCCCCACCATGATAGGCCTGCAGCCCCTCCCTTTGGCCGGCCTGCCCCTGATTGCACCCTCCCATCCCAACAGGGGTCGGGGTTGGGTGGCCAACTTCCTGCAGCCCCTCCCCCCTGACCGGCCACATCCCTGATGGGCTCCCACCACCCTTATCACTCTGAAGCCCCTCCCCCTGGCCAGCCCCGCCCCTGACCACCACCCCGGCCAAGTTCCCACAGCCCCTCCCCCCAGCTGGCCCTGCCCCTGATCATCCCCCCATCCCAATAGGGGGTGGGGCCAGCCAGCCAATCTCCTGCAGCCCCCCCCTCTGCCCAGCACCACCCTAGATCAGCCCCCTACCCCAATCAGAGGAAGGGCGACTGGCCAACCACCCATGGCCCCTCCCCCAGGCTGCTGGCCCCCAATCGGGGTTGGGGCCCACCATCCAATCCCCCACAGTCCCTTCCCTCAGCCAGCCTGGCCCTGATTGGGCCCTGATAGGGATGGGCCAGTCAGCCAACCTCCCAACATCTCCTCCTTCCAACAGGCCCAGCCCTGATCCACCCTGATTGAGGCCGGGCGGGCCAGACCCCACCCATGCATGAATTCATGCACTGGGCCTCTAGTCCTCTCGCAATTTTGTCATAGCTAGTAGTTACCTGGTAAAGGTCAGTGTCACCTTATATCCCCAGCACTTAGCCCAAAGTCTAACAACAAGGCATTGCTCAATAAATACTAGAAAGGAGTTCTATGAAGAATGGCTGGAAGATATGGGGAAAGGAAAGGAGGAAGGAAGAAAGACACCAGGTAGAAAAAGAGCCCCAGAGTAATCTGGTTTATTGCTGACTGGGCTCCTCTTTGCTTCCTTTAGTTCCTGCTGATTCCCACTTCTGGAAGAAGTAACTGGCCTCTGGCTTCCTCCTGTGCTCTAGGGCTTTCTCATCTCTGCTCCTTCCTGGTCCTGAACTGTGTACTCTCCAAATCAACATTTGCCCTTCACTGCCACATTCCCCCCTTTCTTCCATCTAAAACAAGACCCCTTTGGTCTCAAGACCCCTCTGCATTAAAAAGTATCCCTTTTCACTAAAGACTGGTAACCTCAATGATGTCTGCAGCATGATGATACATCACATAGTGAAGAAGGAACAGCCCAGTAAGATCCAGGAAAGGCTGCATAGTCAAAGATGAAACCAGAATTTAATTGTAGCCAAGTAGCACACAATCTGAGAGTGCTGATCTCCTTAATTCAATCGGTCCCTTATCGCTTTATATCCATTTAATTAGACATCTCCAATGTAAAAGAAATGGAAGTATTAAATATAGCAGGGTGCCCTATCAAGATTAGATTTGTTTTGTTATTGCATTTTACTTGGTTAATGACAGAAATTGCTACTCTCCTCGTATTATAGGCAGGGACCAGAGTTCATCATGAAAGGCAACCTTCTTTGCAAGAGTAGATGCTGAGAGAGGAGCCCCCGAAGGGAGAGGGAAATTATCCTCTAAGGAAAAGGAAAAAAAAAGGGGGGGGAGAGAAACTTTCTGGGAGTATACATGCAGCAACGGTCACCAGAATCATTCCTGCCCCAGTACATCTATTATTTCATACCTATCTAGAAAATTGACTAAATGTGGCCACCTAGATTTGCAAACTCTAAGATCAAATATGACCCTGCAGAAGTGCCCTGGCAAGTTTCTGATTATACTACTGTTTTTGAACCCCAAACCCCTAGGATATAAACTCATAAATATAACAACACTAGTTCCATAATTTGCATACCTTAATGATTTTTTTTTTAATCTGCTGAATTATAGGTAAAAGGCATCCGTTATCTTATGCTGATTCTATTGATTCTATTTTTAATAGGTGCAAGCAGGTGCAAACAGCTATGGTGAGGAGACAGGATGCTTCACTTATTAAATCCAGGTTGAAAGGTAGTAAAATGTAAAGTAATTTGTTATTACAGTAATCATTAAACAAGTGTGCTATGGAATGCCAAGAAAATGATATGGACCTAGCCCTGGCCGGTGTGGCTCAATCAGTTGGAGCATTGTCCCTTACACCAAAAGGTCATGGGTTCAGTTCCTGGTCAGGGCACATACTCTGGTTGTGGGTTCCATCGATGTTTCTTATAGTGACGTTTTTTTCTCTCTCTCTCCCTCCCCCTTCCTCTCTCTCTAAAATCAATAAAAACATATCCTCAGGTGAGGATTAAAAAAAAAGATACAAACCTAGATTTGCTAAAATAAGAAAATGAGCAAAGATGCACTATAGACTAGCAATTAGAAATTTTTGGCTATTTGGATATCTGCTGGGAGTCTCAGTTTTATTAAAGCCTCTGACAAATTATTGAGAATGAAAGGTAAGTCACAGAGGTACAAACAAAGCCATAGATATTGAAGAATAAAGATGGTTGCTGATTATTATAGTTGAAGCCCGTCAAGCAAAGCCAACTTCTCACTTGTGAGCTTGATCCAAAGTCCACTATCACAGCCTGGGTTAGTATAAATGTCCCACTTCCTTTTCATGCATCCTTACTTCACCACTGTTTCCTTATCTCTGATCTTGCCATCTTGTTTCAAAATCAGTTCTCTAAAAAAAAAAAATTAGTTATGCATCTTGTGACTTAAATTTACTAAAGATCTGGAGATTACAAGAGAGGTATGAGGTCATGTTTCACATGGCATTCTGTCTTTGTACCTGTTCTCTCAGCCTTGCTACACAGAATCTTGGGATCCTTGAAATCACTAGACAGGAAGAAACCTAGCCAGACCAGTTTACTGGGACAAATAAAAAATACTTGCCCTCCCTCCTATGTGTAAACTACTCACTAGGCTAAGTAGGCTAAAAAAATAAAAATAAAAATCCTCTTTTATGCATTTCAGTCTTTGAATTAATTCATTTTATACTTAATTCATTTTATACTTGATTTGTGCTTTCACAATCTGTTATAAAATATTGAAACTACTAGCTGAGTAGAATATCTATCTGTAAAAATTATTAAAATTAACAGCTTACACATATACTAGTATACACAATGGCAAATCTTCCTAAGTAGTTTGAGTCTGTTTATGAACATGTCCAAACTCAAAATAAATATGAATTATATATAACATTTTTAATGCATTTTCTTAATTATTTTATGGTTTTCCAGGAAGAAGTCTAAAAACAACAACAAAAAATACCATTGATAATGAAATACCAGGGTGATTAAATATTAATACCATATTTGCTTTAAAGTTATGTCTGAAAATGAGAATAATTTAATAACAGCCTACATTTGTTTCATGTATACATGTGATCTGAATCATGTTTGTCAAATTTTTCTACAAAATGCATGTTCTTTTAGTTATAATGATCAAGATCATTCTTCTATATACCACCTCCTATTTTAAATTTATAACTCTTATGACCATTGTCTAACAAACACTCTAGCATCTCTATAAACATTTTAGTGAATGAAATTTTCTTTTAGAATATTGTTATTCAACAAAATAAAATAAAATGCAGCCAGCTGCCAAATACTATGGCAGTTTCACTGTTATAGTGCTTTTATGAAAGAGCTATAAATTGCCTACAGATTATGGCATTGTTTTCTTTAAAAGGAACAGATTCCAGAGATAAAATTTCCAACAGAATTTTCAGTTGATATTTTGTCCTAAATAAAACAAGAGCTTATAGCTTAACAGGAGTAAACCCTTATGCAGGTCATCAATATTTAACATTTACTGTCCTTTGCACAGTACAGCTAATCAATAAATAGCACACAGCACACAGTACAATTGCACTTGTGGGGAGCAGAAGAGGCATAAAGGAAGCCACCCACACATAACCCCAGTTACCAGAGGAATGATATAATTCTCTGGAAATGAGAAGCACCCTGCCTGGCAGAGTCTTCACATCAAGAAACAGAAATTGTTGGACAGGAAAGGAGACAGGTTTTGTAGAAAATTACGAAAAAGAAGCGGGGCATCTAAGACAGGTACCCAGGAATCTCTATTGCATTCTGATCTCTATAACCAGTTTTAATATTATCATCGAGACACTTCCTCCTCCTCTGCAGATCATCAATATTTCTTAGCTCCACAGTCCAGTAAATTGTCTTTTGACAGGACTGTATAAAACCTGATTCTCTCTAGAACATAAGCTCTAAGCACTAAGAAGGAATATGCTTCTGTTTTGCACACTGATGGACCATGGGCACCAATAACCATGCTCTTTGAGTAGTGTTGTTCAATGAATATTTGTTGAGGAATTCCCTCCATCGACTGGTTATCTGATTGGGCATGAATTCAGAGAGTCTGCATTATGATATCTGTGTCTGAGATCCCTTTTTTTTTTTTTTAACTTCCAAGGTTCCCAGTTACTATTTATTCATCTTGGATTTCATTTTTTGAAAGGTTTGTTCTACCAATTGGCCTATATTAACTAACAGCTTTCCGTATGTGTGTGTGTTTAAAACTATTAATAAAAAATGAGCATAATATTAAAGAATGTTAACACATTGAATGGATACATAATTCTAGTAAAAAATGAGAAATGTTGTTCAATGGCTCCCTGCTGCCTTGTCATGAGTAAATATTAATTAGGCTTTTTGAACTAATGATACTACTTCATGGACTTTGCTACTTAAATGACTCTGTGAATTTGGGAATCACTGACCTATATCAATGGGGCAGAACCATTATAAATATGAAGATACATATAGATAGAGCAAATGATAGATTTATGGCAAAGTTTCAGACATTTACAGTGAAATGCTAAGTCTGAAACTGAATATATGTATTCAACTATTTTCTTCATAGTTAGAGGGAACAGGGAAGTTATGTGTTTTCCTTGCCTTCATGAAGAATGAGTTCATGAAACAGAACTAAAAATTAGTCATAAATTGGGTTTAGTATTAATGTCAATTCTTATACCAGTGACATAATGACAGTGGTAAAAATGTAAACTTTATTGACATCAATAGCTATTATCAAATCAGGTTTACTGATCTATAATAATAAAAGCATAATAAGCTAATTAGACCCGAAAGCCAAATGACCTTCTGGACATCATTCCAGATAGTCTTCCAGATGAAGCCACCAGGGCGGGGGCCAAGGCAGAGGCGGTTAGTGGCAATCAGGCAGGCAGGTGAGCAGTTAGGGGTGATGAGGCAGGCAGGTGAGTGGTTAAGGGTGATGAGGCAGGCAGGCAGAGTGGTTAGGGGCAATGAGGCAGGAAGGCAGAGGCAGTTAGGGGTGATGAGGCAGGCAGGTGAGTGGTTAGGAGCCAGTGGTCCCTTATTGTGAGAGGTATCCCGGATTTCGAGAGGGTGAAGAGAGGTATCCCTCCAGCCCCATGCAGAATTTCGTGCACCGGGCCTCTAGTGTTATAATAAAGAGGGATGAATTTCACAAAGCTTCCAGTAATTGCCAGTACCGTGTCAGGCAGCTTTTGGAATGGGTTGACAGCACACAAACATATATAATACTAGCAGGTCAAAATCCTGCGTCTTGTGTTCTTTATTTCTATTATTTCTCAATACCTGGCCGCCTCCATTTAGAACCGGTTTGTTCATCTCTCTTCCCGCGCGGGACACGGAAAAGGGAGATCCCTGCCGCATCAGGCCCCTGCATACTCATTAGTCAAAACAGCCAAATATCAACAGTACCACGATTGAAATTTCTTTTGAGAGCCAAATTTTTAAACTGCTTCTTACACCACTTCTTCAAAATAGACTCGCCCAGGCTGTGGTATTTTGTGGAAGAGCCACACTCAAGGGGCCAAAGAGCCGCATGTGGCTCGCGAGCCGCAGTTTGCTGACCACGGACCCAGGGGAAAGATCACTTGGTAAATTATATACATGTCTAACCACTATGCTGTACACCTGAAATTAATATAAAATAATGCTGAATGGCAACTGTAACTGACAAACAGAAATGCCCATGTTTACCTGGAACCGCCTCTAAAATGTCATTTCCAGTTGTTGAGCAAGTCTGGTTCTGCAGTCTGGCACGGGACCTCCGTACTGGATTGTCCATGACCCTGGGCATGCCTCCCTCTACCTGTGTGCTCCCTGTGCTCTGTGGAGAGGCTGCTCTCCCCTCTGCTGTTTCTTATTCCTGGGTCTTTGGTTCTGTTCCTTTAAATGAATGGGAAAAACAGTTGACTTGCTATCTTTCCCTTTTTAAAGACACTTCAATGTCATTACTTTGTGGAAGCTACCACATAAATGTACTCTCCTGTTATTCTTCTGAATATCTTCTTTAACTTCTGTGTGTCCTTTCTGAATCTTCTATGCCACATTGAAAAGTATCCTCTATGATAATGTGCTATTGATGGATCTGTGCTGGTCTAGTCACAGCCCTTCATAAATCTTATTTGGAGCAATAAAAGTATCTGTAAGATACTCCCCTGAATATATTACATTTAATCTAAAATTTAACTCATTTCCCCATTTTCATCAATCTTTCCCCTCAAATTTAAAAACATTTCTATTTAACTGCCTCTGCAAAATGGCAACAAGAAGTATTTCATTATCTCCAGATGTAATAAGTTTCAATTCATTTTTTTTACGTTAATAAGCTCTTCCAAGTTATTATTTTAAGGCTAAATAAAATTTATTTTAAATTCCTATTACTTTGGACCTTAACATTTCTATTACCCGCCTTTACTAATTTAATGCATTTTAATGCTGTGTTTATCATTCAATTTTCTCAAAGAAGTATGTCATACACACACACACACACACACACACACACACACACACACTAGTATTCTTTATTTTTATTATTTAAAGTACAATGGTACAGAACTTTCTTGTTAGCTTTATTTTATCTTTGTGGTTTTCCAATTAGCTTGTACTTACAACTCTACATTTAAAAAATTAATAAAACATATTTAAACTTTAATGGTTTAAGAGATACTCAGAAGTAATTCATTTTAAATGGATAATAGCATTTAAATAATTCCTAGTACTTTAAAAGAAGCTAACAACCAAGTACATTCCTAGACATCCCATATTATTTCCTTTAACATCTTAAACAAAACCACTGATACTTTTTAGGCTTATCTCGGAAATGTAAAATTTTAAAGAAACAAAATTCCATAAGCTCTACCATTTTCCATTCTCTATACATTAATTGTTGTCCAGAGTTGTGCAGAGTGGAAGAATGAACTTTGAAGCTAGATGTGCCTGAATCCCGTGCCGGCTGGGCTCTCTCTCTTACTAGCTGTGAAACTATGAGTAAAAAATAACTTCCCCAGACTTCAGTTTCTTATGTATGAAATGAGAAGATGATACTATCTAACTTATAAGGTTGCTGAGAGAATTATGTAAAATAATTTATGTGCTAAAATATTACATATACAATGCCCTAGCTGGTTTGGTTCAGTGTCTAGAGCATCAGCCTATGGACTGAAGGGTCCTGGGTTCAATTCCAGTCAAGGGCTCATGCCCGGGTTGCGGGCTTGATCCCCAGTAGGGGGCATGCAGGAGGCAGCCGATCAGTGATTCTCTGTCATCACTGATGTTCCTATCTCTCTCCCTTTCCCTTCCTCTCTGAAATAAATAAAAATATATTTAAAAAAAATAATAAAATAAAGTATTACATATACAAAATAAATATTAATTAAATCATTTATATTCCTATGTGAATTTCAAAATATGTCTCCTAAAATGTTCTTAAATCTTTATTGAAAATTAGTAAGGGAGGGATCATTTTTAGAGGAACAGTTCTAGAAACATTAGTATTCTTTAAAATCCACATTAAGGATAACATAACCTTCATTTATGTATTATGTTCCCTTTGCCTAGTTCTAATGTCAAATATGCTATTCAGTTTTGCATTTCTCAGCAAATGTTATGGCAAACCACATAGCCAGGAACATACAATAAACCTTTCACATGATCAGTGGTTTAGCATAAATTAGACCTAGCTCTAACAAAATAATATTAGTTGAATTACTATGGCATCCTTTAGAATCTAAAGCTGAAGCCAGGTTAAATCACTTTATAGTTTTCAGTACAATTTATTTCATATTTTCAGACTTCAGAGTTATATAATTAAGATAATTTTAATGACTAATACTGCTAGATAGATTTTAAACTAGTTTATTCTCAATGTTTTTCCTCAATGCTATCAAAGAGAAATAAGTGCTGTTTTAGAGTCATCCATCCTCTGAATTTCAGGTATTGAAAAATGTTAATACATAATACTATATAAAGCTGATTATGTATGTGTGTATATATATATATTTATATTTATATATATCTTACCTTATAATAGAGAAACATGCAAATTGACCGCACCTCCGCTATGCCCATGATTGGGCCTGCCAGAGGCTGGGGGCGGGACTCCGGGTGGCCCATCCGGCCGTTGGGAAGACCAAGATGGCTACGAGCAATCCTGTAAGTTCCGGGGTCCGCATGGCGATCGCCACCCGGGGGGTGTGTCCGGGCCGAGCCCGGTGCTCCCTGGGTGTCCGCATGGCGATCGCCACGGGGGGGCGTGTCCGGGCCGAGCCCGGCGCTCCGCGGGTGTCCCGGGGGCGATCGCCACCCGGGGGGGCGTGTCCGGGCCGAGCCCGGCGCTCCCTGGGTGTCCGCATGGCGATCGCCACCCGGGGGCGCGTGTCCGGGCCGAGCCCGGCGCTCCGCGGGTGTCCCGGGGGCGATCGCCACCTGGGGGGGCGTATTTGGGCCGAGCCCGGCGCTCCGCGGGTGTCCCGGGGGCGATCGCCACCCGGGGGCGCGTGTCCGGGCCGAGCCCGGCGCTCCGCGGGTGTCCCGGGGGCGATTGCCACCCCGGGGGGCGTGTCCGGGCCGAGCCAGGCGCTCCCTGGGTGTCTGCGTTGACAAAAGCTTTCCACATCTCTGTTTATTCTTTTGAATCCATAAAACGACCTTAAAAAAAGCATCCGGGCCACCTAAGAAAGAATGCACTTTCTGGCCAGAGCACGCAGGATTCTTTTGCCCAACCGGTTAAAGGGAGCAGAGCTGGCACAGTGGGAATGGCCCTGGTGCCCTATGAGGAGACCGGGGAATGGGGTTGCCGAAATTCCATAAGCCTCTTGCCACCTTCTCCTTTGCAAACCACACCATCCAGATCCACCAGGACTGGAGGCAACTGGGAATCACAGCCGTGATTTGGGACATGGTAAGCAAATCTTGAGGGGCCTCTGAAAACATCTGCAACTGATTATAAGACTGGTCTTTATTTAAAAAGAAATAAAAGAACAGCTTTGTTGAGATATAACCCATATACTGTACATGTCACCTAAAGTGTACAATAAACTGGTTTTTTAAAGTAAATTCAGAGTGGTACAACCATCACCATGCTCAATTTTTAAATATCTTCATGACCCATCCCCTCCAAAAAAAAACTTCTACCCACTGGAATCACTTTCCTGATCATCTTCCCCAAAATAGATTGCACTTTAAAGGTGGGTAAAGGAAAGTTGAGGGAAGTTAAAACACTGCACAAAGGATATTGTAAGATGACAAAGCCCAAAGTGAAGATCATGTGTTTTCTTTAAAATATATATATATTTTTAAAATTTCAGAAAGGGAGAGGGAGAGAGAGATAGAAACATCAATGATAAGAATCACTGATCAGCCGAAACTGGTTTGGCTCAGTGGATAAAGCGTCGGTCTGTGGACTGGAAGGTCCCAGGTTTGATTCCGGTTAAGGGCATGTACATTGGTTGAGGGCACATATCCCGGTGTGGGGTGTGCAGGAAGCAGCTGGTCGATGTTTCTCTCTCATCGATGTTTCTAGCTCTCTATCCCTCTCCCTTCCTCTCTGTGAAAAATCAATAAAATATATTAAAAAAAAAAAAAAAAAAGAATCACTGATCAGCTGCCGCCCACAGGCCCCTTACTGGGGATTGAGCCCAAAACCCAGGCATGTGTGCCCCTGATCAGAATCAAACCTGGACTCTTCAGTCCACAGGCCGATGCTCTCTCCATTAAGCCAAACTGACCAGGGCCATGTGTTTTCTTCAAGTTCTGCGTGGTTGTAATGGTCCCCAAATCTATACTAATAAAAGGGTAATATGATAATTAGAGTGGTTGTCTTCCGGACATCTTTCCAGACAAAGCCACAGTGGCTACAAAGGCCAAGGCTCAGGCAGCCATAACCAGCTGCAGTGGCAGCATCATTGGGGTTATGGGGGTGGTGCCTCCAGAGGGAGGCCAGACGGGGGGCCAAGGCACAGGCAGTTTGGGGTGATCAGGCTGATAGGGGAGGGCAAGGTAGGGGCAATCAGGCTGGCAGGAGATCAAGGTAGGGGCGAGCAGGCAGGCAGGCAGTGGGGTTAGGGACAATCAGGCAGGCAGGCAGGTGAGTGGTTAGGAGCCAGCGGTTCCGGATTGTGAGAGGGATGTCCGACTGCTGGAAGTTGGACATCCCCTGAGGGGTCCCAGATTGAAGAGGGTGCAGATTGGGCTGAGGGGCACACCCCCCCTCCCCCCCCCTCCCACCAGTGCACGAATTTCGTGCACCGGGCCCCTAGTATATATATATATATATATATATATATATATATATATATATCTCCTATATAATAAAGGGCTAATATGCTAATTATACCGGACAGTGGAACGACCTTCCGGAACAACCAGTGGGTAGGGCCATGGGGCCATGGGGCCGAGAGGCAGCTGGGCTGCGAGGGCCGAGCCCCCTGCACTAATTTCATGCACCGGGCCTCTAGAATAACGATAATTTTAAAGGCTCTCTCTATTAATAAGTATTATCCTTAGAGGAATCTTTTGTTCCACATATTAATGATTTCATCTTGCTCATCCCATTTGCTTTATATTGTTACGAACTGATTATGGAATGAACTTGATGTATCAATGATGCTCTATTATCATAAAAGTTCCAGAAGTAGAACAATTCTGTCTTAGTTCGCTGCTATATATCTAATATCTAAAACAATGCCTACCATATAGCAGGTATTCAGTAAAAATGCATTAAGTAAAAATTCATCCTCTGGCTTATATGAATTGAAATACCATGTCCTTCTCCAAGTGGAATTTCATCATCATTGATATTTAGAAATATATTTATTATATTTCAGTCCCTAAGGTTCAGGACTTTATAGTGATTTTGCTAGTTAAAATAATAGCAAATATATTTATTTCATTTGTTTGGCTACTAAAAAATAATAGCTGATAGATTTACTTTAGACACTCACTAGATATCTAGCACATTAAAAAGAGTATGGGTATGTTGAAATGACAAATTTAAGCTAAAATATATTTAAGACATCTTAAATAAAACTACATACAATGCTGTACTAGTAGAAGACTCAAAGTTGTTGAAAATGAAGTTTTCTTCAAATTGACTTACAGATTTCATGTGATTGCACCCACCTCCCCCAGAATTCCTGCAGACACTTTAAAAAAATAATTACAAACTAATTCTAATGTTTTTAATGAAATGCAAAGAATTTGGAATAGCTCAAATATTTATAAAAAAGAACAGAATTGGAGGACTTATAGTACTTGATTTCAAGACATACTATAAAGCCAAATAATCAACAGTGTGTTTTGGCATAAAGATATGTATAGAGAGCAATGAAATAGGAAAAACTTCAGAAATAAATTCACATATGTTACAAATGATTTTCAACAAAAGTACAAACTTATTAAATGAGGAAATGATAGTATTCTTTTTTAAAAATATATTTTATTGATTTTTTTACAGAGAGGAAGGGAGAGGGATAAAGAGCCAGAAACATCGATGAGAGAGAAACATCAATCAGCTGCCTCCTGCACACCCCCTACCGGGGATGTGCCCGCAACCAAGGTACATGCCCTTGACCAGAATCGAACCTGGGACCCTTGAGTCCGCAGGCCAACGTTCTATCCACTGAGCCAAACCGGCCAGGGCAAGGATAGTATTCTTAACATTTTGTGATGGAACAATTGTATATCCATTTTGAAAAAATGAACCTTGATCATCGCACCATACATAAAAATTAACTCCATGTTCATTATAGTCCTAAAACTATAGGCTAATAATATAAAATGTGTAGAAGAAAACATAGAGAAAATCTTTATAATGCTGGGATAGGCTACAATTTCCTAAGTTGGCTTGAAAAGTGATAGATCATAAAAGAAAAAAAGTTGATAAATTTAGACTTCATCTAAAAAAACTGAAGATACCCATTAGGAAAATGAAAAGCTACAGACGATAAGAAAATAATCACATTGCATGTATATGATTTATATCCAGACTACATAAAGAGCTCTTTATAATTTAATAGGAATACAACTAATCCAATATAAGTGGGCAAAAATTGAATAAACACTTGTCAAAAGAAGATATACAGAAAGTTCCTCAACATCATTAGTTATCAAGAAAATGGAAATTAAAACCACAATGAAATGCTACTACACACACACAATGGAATGACTAACTGACAATACTAAGGATTGATAAGGATGTAGAATGCAAAATGGCACTACCACTCTGGAAAATAGTCTGGCAGTTTCTTACATAATTAAATATACATTCCCCATGTAAGACTCAGAAATCCCTTTCCTAGGCATTTATCAAATAAATGAAAACTTTATTCAAACAAAGATCTGCACTTAAATTTTCAAAGCAGCTTTATTTGTAACTAGAGGCCCGATGCACGAAATTTGTGCAAGGGGCTCAGCCCCCACCACCACCGCTGCAGCCACCTCTGCCTCGGCCCCCGCCCACCACGGCTTCATCCGGAAGGTCATCCGGTAGGACGTCTGGTCTAATTAGCATATTACGCTTTTATTATTATAGATGGCCCCAAACTGGAAACATCCCAAATGCACACCAACAGGTGAATGAGCATATTGTTTTATATCCATACAATAGAATGTTACTCAGAAATTTAAAAGAAGCAACTATTGAAAATAACACAACACAAGTAAACCCAAAATACTATGCTGGGTGAAAGAAACTGGACACAAAAGACCTCATATTATATAATCCCATTTATATAAATCCCTAGAGAAAACAAATATGACCAAAAGAAGTAAGGTAGGCATAGAAAGATTAAATCAGAAGGAGCATAAGATAACTTTTTAAGGTGATGAGTATGTTCTATATTTTGATTATGCTGATAATTTCCCTTTATATAAATTAATCAAAACTTATCTTAATGAACACTGCAAATAGGGATATTGTATTTTATATAATTTATATCTAAATAAATTTAGTTTTGAAAGAGGGTTAGGGTGAACATTACTGCCTTCATACTTTTAGTCATATCATTGATCTCACAACAGGAATAATAGTGGTTAGTGTTTGTATTTAGAGTAATATGTGAGTGGTAGACAATTTTTGGATTTGAAATATTAGTATCCTCTAGGAAATGGAGCTATTTCCAAGTAATAAAAAAACTGATTTCTGCACTATATAATGTTCTCCAGAAACACATGACAACAGTTCACTTTTTAATTCAAACTCCTCATACTAGAATTTCTAATTTATTGAGAATGAACGTTTTCCAATTACGATAAAATACCACTCACTTTGAGAAAATTCTATCTTGATTTTTTTATTACCATGTATTGTGGCATTGGGGAACTCATGTAAAAGGTGGTAAATGAACAAATAATTGAATTTTTATTTATGCCACCATATTTTCTTTTGGTGAAAATAAAGAGTGAGATAAGTTTGTTACAGAAAACCGGAGAAGAACCAAGCAACACTTAGAGAGATGGAGTTACATTTATTATGCGCGGGCCCAGAGGAAAATGTCTCTCAAATTCTGGACCCCAACATGGAGGAACTTTCCCTATTTATATGTTTTTACCTTCTTTGTCTCCCAAATATGGGGTGTTTCCGGCCCCCTTTGCAAGTTCTTAAAGAGCCCCTATGTGCTGGGGCCATGAGACCTCAACCAAAGGCCTGGCCTGGTGCCAGCACTGATAACTTTGTCCGGGGAAGGTTTAATGGCCTCTCTGAAGTGGGAGTAGTCTTATTTTCCTTATTATTCAAGCAAGCAAGCATTTACAGAAGCCAAATAGCAGGGTTAAAATTTCAAACAGCAGTTTTTATATAAGATGGATGCTTCAAGTTTGCAGTTAGAACTCCTGTGATTTCGTGGCTCTGGAATGTAAAGTGCTCCTCCAGTCTGATCGCCTTGATTATGGGTAACCTGTGAAGAGCTGACTCGAGATTTACCTATTTGAAGAAGTCTTACCTGATTCGTTCTCACACAGTGTCCCTTCCAAATAATACAGGACTGTATGTCTCCATTTGTTGTTATGGTTTTAAATAGTCAATGTGCTGCTCTGCTTTTCTACCATAGGCTGACTTTTGAGAAAGATCACAGGTAATATTGTGTCTTAGTGGAAATTATGCCTGTGGGCATCTGTTGCCAGCTGGGGTAGGATGGGAGAACTAATTTTAAAAGCCACAAAACTTCAATCAGTTGTCTCAGAATAGGCAAGCCTCGTTGCTTTAAGCATAGCCTCCCAATGTCTGCAACAGCATCATTTAGTACATCTGTATTCTCCGTCATGCTAGGAAATCTAAAGAACAGTCAACATGACCAGTGAGGACCAGGTATATATTGTTATGATACTCTTTCAGATACCATGTCATCATGAACAGAAGGAAACACTAAAATGAACAAATGTTGTTAAAAACATGGCATTTGGAGCCAAACATACCTAATTTTTAAGATAATCCTGCCACTTTCTTACACTATGAATTTAGAAAACTTACATAATACCACATAAACACCAATTTCCTTCTCTAGCAAAAAGATTATATCTCTAGGAATAATAATATAATAACGATAGTAATAATTCCTTTCCTTGATTGTTGGGGTAATTCATTGAATGCAAAGTAACTCCCATTGTCATAGGCCAAGTCACTGTGCTGGCTTGGAAGAAGAGCTGATGTGGATAAAGTGAAGTTGTTTTTTGTACCTATTTCAATGTGGCTTTTTTTTTTTTTTTTTGCACTTGTCTGGAGTAATGCAACTTCTTAACTACATTCAGGTCTTCTCATAAAAATATTTTGGCCTATATATATTGTTGTTAAATCAGTATTTCTGTAGGGGCCGAAGGCTGGGACTTTCTATTTTTATTTCTTGCTGACATTACCCGTGAGTGAACAGTCCAAATCTATGGAATTACAAAGAGAAAAAGGCAGTAATCTGAAAATCAGAGTATTTCTCTCCAATTACTCTAACAAATTACACAACTCTACATTTTTAAGTGGTATTTTTCTCAGAGGATGTCTTCAGAGTTGCTTATTTATCATGTACTTATAACACGCTCTGCTATTGCACACTTTTTAAAATTAGTTTTGCCTGACTGCTATTTTGTCCAATTAATATTTATAACCTATGATGTCCATTTCTTTCAGACTCAGAATCCAGCATCTTCTTAATTACCTAATTAATGTCTTTGGTCATTTAGCTCTAAAACGATGGCTGGACTATACCTGGGATTGAAACAGTGTCATCTGAGTATTGCAGTTTTAAGAAAAAGAGAACACAAGGTAATGCAGATAGAAGCAGAATAAAGAATGGGGCACCAGGCTATTTGCTAGAATGCTACGAATAATCCTTCAGATCTAAGACATTATAGGTTTAATTCTTAAAGGTACTGCATATCAATTCACTGACTCCAGACAAAACCATTAGTCAGTGTCCAAGCGTATGATTTATCACAAGAGAGAGAGGGAGGAAGAGAGAGAAACATGGATGTGAGAGAGAAACATCAATTGGTTGCCTCCAGCATGCACTCCAACTAGGAATCGAACCCACAACCTTTTGGTGTGAGGGATGACACTCCAACAAACAGATTCACCTGGCAGGGCAATCTGTTTTCAATAGATTTTTTTTAAAATGGAATTTTAGAGAGGGAGGGAGAGAGAAACTTCCATGTAAGAGTAAAACATCAATTAGGTGCTCCTGCATGCCCTCTACTGGAGATTGAGCCTGCAACCCAGGCATGTGCCCTGAACGGGAATCCAACTAGTAACCTTTCAATGCATGGGACAACACCCAACCAACTGAGCCACACCAGCCAGTGCACAAACATTTGTTTTTAATTGTTTTGTCCCTATCTGTATTAGGCAAGATTCCAGAGAACATAAAATCAGTAAGATATCTATTTATCTATCATATATATGCTTTTATATAAGTGATCTATATAATAGGATCTGTCAAACTAAATATAAGTTTGTTTATTATATACAGTTTTAATTTGAGGAGTTGGCTCACATAATTATGCATACTGAGAAGTCCCACAATCTACCACTTGTAAGTTGGAGATCAGGAAAGCCAGTCGTGTAATTCAGTCTATATCCAAAGGCATGAAAACCAGGGAGCTGTTGGTATGAATCCTAGTCTGAGGGCCAGAAAAGATGAGATGAAATAGTTACATCCGTGAGGCAGCAATAACATAAACATTTCTTCTTTTCTCTGCTTTTTGTTCTGTTTAGGCTCTCAACAGACTGGATGATGCCCACCCACATTGGGGAGGGCAATTAATTTACTGAGTCCACAGATTCAAAGCTAATTGCATTCAGAAACAGCCTTACAAACACATGCAGAAATAATACTTAATTCAGGCACATTTTGGTCAATCAAGCTGACACATAAGTTCACCATTACATCACCTTTACATTATTTCAACTTATCAACAAGGCAGATTTTATGACTGGAGAATCACACATCCTTTGGGTAGTGAACTTAGGTTTAATAGGATACTCTATTGCGGGGGGTGGGAGGGAGCAGGGGAGTTGGAGTGTACTTTTCATCTTTTAATAAGCATTTTTCTTTTGAAAGTATAATGTACTATATGATTATCTTTAGTAAGTATTTTTCCCCCTAACCAGGCAACTACGCTACGGTCATTACTGTTTACAGAATACAAATGAACAGGTGTTTTGTAAACCAAGAGTGTTGTGCAAAAGCTTGTTGTGCAAGAGTGTTGTTGGAAAAGCTTCATGAGTCCTCCTTCCCAAGACAAAGCCATCACTAGGCATCTCTTTACCAACGAATGCTGATCAATTGAAAATAGAGAGAGCTACAGAAGGGGTCAAGAACCACATGATTTCATTTGTAGATGGGATATAAAACTGAAAGCAACAAATGAACAAACAACTAAAACAAAGACACAAACAACAATATGGTGGTTACTGGATGGAAGGGGGCTGGGTGTGGATAAAGGCTCGGATTTCAGGACTTACTGACTTAGTAAGACAATAACATCCTAGGGTACCTATTTCAAGTAAAGTCAATAAAGTTTTAAATGCTGAGACCAGGTCCTAAAGGACATGCCTGGAGATGTATACAACATGTAGGGTGACTGACCATTTATAATCCTAGTCTTGGTTCTTTCATCCTCACAGCCTTCTTAGAAAAGGCCTATAAATAAAACTCCCTCCCTCCCTCATTGTTCACACATCAGGAATTTTATTTTGCACAACACTCTTGGTTTACAAAACACTGTCACACTTCATCTCATTTTCTTCTCGTGGTCATCATATGAAATAAAGATAAGGAAGTCGAGGCAGAATGAAGAAGGGAATGTCAATCTTTTCAGTTAGTAAGTGTCAGATAGAGCCAGTCCTCAGACTCAGATTTTCTGAATGCAAATCACAGACTCATCAGCTCATCACAGTTCCCTCCAGCATTGCCGGAGTTAAAGGGATTGATTCTAACCACTAGTCCTACTGCTGTGCCTGCATTCTTTATTTTGTGCTAATTACCACGCTTGCTGTCAACACCGCCTGTTTCAGGGAAAGTGACAATTCAACTTCCTTCTTTCAGACATTTGAAAGCTTCCTCTCCAGGAAGACAGCAAGTCTGGAGCAAACTATGGGGAGGACTGTGGTAAGGATTTCTCCCACAGTTGGCAGCGCATGCTCCCTAATTTTGAGTGAATTCCAAGGCAAGATGGGCTGGAGAAATGTACAGTGTATAAGACTTAAATGTTCCTCCACGTGGCCAACAAAGTTGACATCTTTGGAGTTTTGTTGGAATATGGCCCCACTAATAAGATATGGGAAGAAATGCCTCTAAATTAGGAGGATTCGTCAGGCAGTTAAAAATGTTATCAGAGAGACCAAAATTGAATAGGAAACATGAAGGCTCCAAAACTTCCTGCTGTTTAGCTGGGGGAGCTGCTCCATTAGCTCAGCTAATTGAACACTCTGTTATCTTGCTTGGATTGTCGCTGCAGAAGAAAAAGGGGTTGTATTTTTGCTCCCTGAAACAGAATCTGAAACTGGTGAAGGGAGGCAAGAGATAGGATATATGCTGATTACTTTATTTTGACATTAGATCTGTGAGTAGAATTAGCTGTGCTCAGATATAGCCTTTTAGACACATCCATCCACAAGCAATCTATATTATAATTGGAAAAACTGGCCAAGAAGAAATAAGAATAGAGAAAAAGGAAACTTTGCCAATACTTAGGAAGAAATAAAATCCGAGTAGTCACTTATTTAATGATGCAAGCATATAAAATAAGATGAGCAGCCATATTATACTCAAACATGAAAGATGGAAAGGTAAAGTTAGAAAAAATTACTTTTTTATACATGTGATTTTAGTTTTTTTGATTTTCTAAAATAAAAAAGACATTTCATGTTCTATCTATCTATCTATTTATCTATCTATCAACATAATACATAAAATATTAAGCAGTCATGAGAAAGAAGGAAATCCTGCTATTTGTGACAACATGGATGTACCTTGACACCATTATGCTAACTAAAATAAGTCATATAAAAATACTAATACTGTATGATATCATTTTCAGCCAATAGCTCTTTGAGGCTAGTATACTTTTTTTTACAAATAAATAAAAGGTGCCGATTCTATGCTTTATTCCTATTAGTCATATTTGGGATCAAAAGTAGAAAAACAATGCTTATAAAACATGGTTCATCTGTATCTTTGACAAACATTCCATTTTATTTTTTCCTTATCAGTTCACCGAAGCAAAAAATCATGTCAAATTAAACCACAGAAAGAAAGGCATTTGTATTATTCTTCTTTGAGGAATAAAGGACAGAATAAATTAACTTATTAATCCTTTTACCTTTGCAAAAACCTACAATAAGTTTGTTTTGCATTCTGTCCATTAGCAGGCTAATAATCATCCTAATTAGAAACTTTTGGGCACATTCTCAAACATAATAAACATGATCATTGTTCTCTTTCATATGTTATATCAACATATGAAAACCAAAAGATACCATTACTAAAACATAATGAAGTCATCTGATTGTCAAAGCTATCACATAGTCTCTCATACAAGGATTATAAAATTCAGTCTACTGTACATTTTTCTGATATTTCAAAAATATAGGTGATAATGTCAGGTCAGTACATTTATGTTCCATTTATAATGAAAAGCTAATAACTTTAGCAATGTTGTTATCTCCATCCATTAAAGCCTTGGGAAAAAAATTCATAATTGGCTGTTGTGGTAGACAGAATAAAGGGCTTTCAAAGATGTCTACAGCCTAATCCCTGGAACCTGTGAATATGCTATTTTACATGTCCAAGTGACTTTGCAGCTATGATTACATTAAGAATCCTGAGGTGGAGAGATTACCCTGAATTACCTGGTTGGGCTCACTGTAATCACAAAGGTCCATACCAGTGAAAGAGGGAGGCTGGAGAATCAGAGTTCAAAATGTAGCAACAGAAGCAGAGGTTAGACAAGGAGAAATAAAGAAACAGAGACCTGACACTGCTATACGGCTGACTTGGAAGATGGAGGATGGGGCCATTAGCCAAGGGATACAGATGGCCTCAAACAACTGGAAAGGGCAAGGGAAAGAGATTCTTTTCTAGAGCCTCCGGAAGAAATGCAGCACTCCTAAAGCCTTGATTTTAACCAGTGAAAGTCATTTCAGACTTCTGACTTTCAGAACTGTAAGAGAATACATTTGTATTGTTTTAGGCCACTAAGTTTGTGATATTTGTTACAGCAGCAATAGGAACTAAACTGGTGTGACATAGTAGTGTGTGTGACAAGTTGTCTACTTAGAGATGGAATAGGAGACGAGAAAAGAAGAGGCGAGGGGAGGGAAGAAGGAAGGAAAGAGAAGGGGGTTAAGAACATAAATGAACAATCCAATGAAGTTATTTGTATCTCTAGATCCATCTGAGCCAGAAGCCTAGTCCTTCTCCGGACTTCCCTAGTCATCAGAATAAATGTCCCTTTTTACTTAAATTAGGCTGACTTGGATTTCTATCACAACAAAGAGTTCTGCCTAAGAAGCTCCTTCATGTAGAAGACCTAGCCTGGCTATTTATAGAACTCCACACAGCAGGATAACTGCTTGTCCATTAACCTTCTTAAAATATTGATGTGGATTAAAGTGTATACTGGAAAGGTGAAGCTCACACAGGTTTGTTTTGTTTTTCTCGGGGAATGAATTATATGACAAAACTAGATCATCAAGGTGTATAATTGGTGGAAGTAAAAACATAGAAGGAATTGAGAGGATGTTTAATTTTATTTCTTTTACTATCAGAGATTATAAGCAATGAGTGTCACATAATCAATTATTATTAGCATTTTAGTTCTTTTTTTAAAAACCATGTTATCATTCCTAGATTTACAATTTAAAATACCTAAGAGGTTTGTTGTTTTTTATTCTGCTAGAGCTACCCAGAGGAAACGAGTTTTAATTATTTTGACCTAATGAAACTATCAGAGTTCCTTGCATATGTAGCTTTTCTCCAGACATTTTCAAAATTTATAAAAATAAATAAAATTGTCCTTGAACCCCAGTCCCTTATTAGTCACTTCCATTTTCTATATTTTTGCAATCTGTTGGAGTTACTTACAGAAACATATTATTAGTCCCTGCAAATTTAAGGAAAATAATAACCCACTGGACTCAGTACTGTTAAAACAACCTCATTGCATTTACAGTGAAAAATCATTAACAGGTTATATATAAACAGGTCTACTATAGAAGATTAAGAGGAAGAAAGAAATCACCTTGTAGCTTAGTCATTTTGAAGTTAGCCTGATGTCAAATAAACGGCCAGCAAAGAATATATCAAGCACACAGGAAACTTGATCAAATCGATCATTCTAAAAGTTCCTTCTTTCATTCAACAACAAAGGCACCAAAATTTAAATGAGAATTTAATCAATTTATTACTAAAATTTATTCTATTTGTAATTCCTTTAAAAAGCTAGGTAACAAGATAACAACTTCATATATTTGAGAAAGATTTCTCAATATTTCAAATGTACATGGTACACTTGGAGAATAATAGGAAAAGAACTTTAAAATGCCAAAATGTAGTTAATTTTCCAAAATGTTATAATAATGTTATTTTGGTTTCAAAATAACCAAATCTGGAAAAACATTTTTAAAGTAGGAACTGATATAAGATTATATGTACATTTAATATGAGACCTATTAGGTTAAATTCAAGACAGAAGGCATAAAGGTATACATAAGAAATAAGTCTGTCTGCCTTTAGGACCATCTGTTTACCTGTGGATTATCAGTTAAATGTCACTTTAGTAAGAAGCATGCACACACACACACACACACACACACACACACACACACACTAAACTAAATGTTTACAAATTGCAGATGATTTAAAAGTGATATTAAGCTGTGGCTGAGTTCTCAGTTGGTTAGAGTGTCATGCCATGCTGTCCTAAAGGGTATGAGATCCCTGTTTTTTTACAGTTGCATAATATTCCATTGTGTAAATGTCCCACAGCTTTTTAACCCTTTGCACTTGCTTGCTTTTTTCTCGATTCCTTTATTCTAATGCTAACCATGTCAAGTCACACTCGACATCCGAGTGCAAAAGGTTAATCTATTCCTCTACTGATGGACACTTGGGCTGTTTCTAAATCTTAGCTATTGTCAATAATGCTGCTATGAACATAGGGGTGCATATATTCTTTCTGATGGGTGTTTTGGATTTTTAGGATATATTCCCAGAATTTCTAATGGATCCTTTTGTATGTCCTTGATGTTCTCACTAAGTTCCTTGAAGTTCTCACTCAGTTCCTTGAGCATCCTTATAACTGTTGTTTTGAACTCTGTATCTGATAGTTTGCTTGCTTCCATTTCATTTAGCTCTTTTCTGGAGATTTCTTCTGTCCTTTAAATTGCAATATGTTTCATTGTCTCTGCATTTTGGATGCTTTCCTGTGTTTGTTCCTATGCTTTAGGTACAGCTGCTATGTCTTCAGAAATTGGTAGAGTGGCCTTGTGTAGTAGGTGTCCTATAGGGTCCAGTAGCTCAGCCTCTCCAGTCACCTGAGCTGGGCATGCTAGGTGTGCCCCTGTGTGCACTGTGTGCACTGTCATGTTGTAGTTATCCTTGATTGCTGTTGGCATCACTGGGAGGGATTGACTCTCAGGCCAGTCGGTTGTGAGAATCAGATGAGACTATAGCAGAAGAGCTGCTGTGCAGGAGACACCCCTGTGCAGCAGGACTTGCTTCAGTGGGGCTTTGGTGCTCAGCGAGTTTGTCTCTTTAGTATGTCACTCATGGATGTGGTAGTGTTGTAATCTAGTATGGTCTGAAGCTGACCACTGGGTGCACTGGCTCTGGGGCTTCCCAGGAGATGCAAAGTCTGCTACTGCCTGTGCCCTGTCTAGGGTCACCCGGTATGAGTTACAGAGTAATCTGCAGATGGCTGCTAGTTGTGTTGGGCTTGGAAGTACCCAGGAGAGGCCAGTCTTTGTACCAATGCAGGCTGCTACTAATGCTGAGCTTGGGGTCACATATTGAGAGGTATGGGGCACACTGAGGCCAGCTGCTTCTTGTTTGAAAGATTTTTAGGAAAGTGTGAAGCCTGAGGCCATTCATATGGAAAAGCCATTGCAAACAGGTTGCGTGGGTCTGCAAGTTGGGTGGGAAGGGATCAGAGTGAACAGTGTAAGCCAGGTTGATGGAGATCCAGATATGGCAACTTCCTGTTGGCACTGTGGGAGGGAGGTCTCAGCAAAGGAACAATGACCTCTGCCAGCACTTTTGTTTGGGACAAAGCTGCCCCCCAGCTCTTGTCCTGATGCCAGACAATTTAGTTCCTTCCCGTATGTTCCTTTCAAGCTTTTGGCCCAGTGCTGGAGCTCTGAGGGAGTGAGTCTGAGTAAGACAGTGCATGGGCCCTTTAAGAGCAACTGCAGCCTCTGTGTCACTCAGCCACAATCCTGGATGGTTGTTACAGCCCAAGCTTCTCTTCCAGGCTGAGGGGTCTGTGTGGGGCTGGGACCCCTTGCTCCTCACAGGGGAGCTTCCACAGCCAAGATATTCCTCTTGATTAAAAAAAAAAAAAAACAACCTGCCACATATGGGTGTTGGACCAGCCCATTCCACATGTCTGCCCCCCTCCATGTGGCTTCTTTAATTCTATAGTTGTAGGGCTTCATTCAGCCAGATTTCAGGCGGCTCTGAATGCTGGTTGTTCTGTGGTTTAGTTGTAATTTTGATGTTGTTATGGGAGGAGGTGAGTACCATGTTTACCTATGCTGCCATCTTCAACAATAACTCTCCCGAATTGTTTCTTTAATGTGGTGTGAGGTAAGGGTCAAGGAGTTCACTTATTTTTTATGTACCTCTAGGCCAATATATATTGGTTATATTTACAATTTAAAAAGTTGCATGAAGGTTTCTATTAGTGGTTGTTCTTAAGCAATGAGATCCTATTTGGATTTTCTCATGATTATCCTCACTCCAGCAACAGAGGGCTGTGCTCTACAGATTTGATATATTAAGTGGCTAAGATGCAGCTTGGGTCTTCCTCGCTGGTCCATTTAATAGATACCAGCAAGGTGGGAAAATGAGAGAAAATCTATCTCTCCTTTTTCTAAAAAGAAAGCTATTTTCAGCTAGCAATCCTGTAGCACACTGACGGGATAACATTATGTGGGTAATGTAAAAGGACCATACTTCTCAAGTAAATGGACACTTATCTTATCTCATGCAGCTATGAAAAGGTAATTGGAGTCCAAAGTGTAAAGTATAATGGAAGGTTATTGAGGCATTTTCAAGTGGTTGGGCTGGATTTTACGCTTCATGTGTGATAACATTCTTTATATCCTGGAATCTTTTGTGTAAGTTTGCTTTTAGAATTTAATAAGCCTAGAGTTAGAAAATTTAGAAATTATTTGTACCCTCTCAGACATCCAAATATGGTATCTCTCTACTCCCACTGATATCAGTAAGAACGACTTTAGTATTAGTTTGATGATATTTAGTTACAGGGTAAAAAACAACAACAGTACATAATATAGTCTCTGCCTTTGGTATTTTTCTCAAATGCTAAGATCTGGGCTTCTAAACCTGAGGGCTGGACAACTCTCATGAAAAAATCAGGGTTTCATCCATGTATCCAGGCCGCCCAACCCTTCATTTATGAACTGAGTTATATTTTCACAAGACCCAAATCATGAGCATTACGTTAATAGTTATGATTCTCTTCCACAACAGATCAGAGTGTATTAACTTGTTATTTATTTTAAGCCTAGCAGCATCCGAGAGAGAAATACCATAGCTAGTGAATTCCTTTGACTTTCCTTGGATGAATTTCTAAAACTATCTAAAGTAGTATCCATCCCTATATTGTTTCCTTTTATCTCAGGGGAAGAGGGAAGAGGAACTATGTGACTATATGCCAAGCAGTGCACTGGGCTCTGAATATCTATCTCTATTTGATTCCAAGTTCAACATCAGCTGAGCATAACATGAACCGAACTGAACAATATTATTTTCTTTCTATTTTTATTCATTATTATTTTATATATATTTTTATTGATTTCAGAGATGAAGGGAGAGGGAGAGATAGAAACATCTATGAAAGCGAATCATTGGTCAGTTGCTTCCTGCATGCCCCCTACTGAGGATTGAGCCCACAACCTGAGAATGTGCCCTTGATCAGAATCAAACCTGGGACCCTTCACTCTACATATGACACTCTATCCACTGAGCCAAAACAGCTAGGGCTTCTTTCTATTTTTAATTGTGATATGTGATTTTTAAAAACAAACAAACAAAACCTTAAAGAATACAGGTATTACAGAAAAGGAAAGTTTTCACTGAAACCCAGAACCCATCTGTGCTCTTGACCCAAATACTAATAATTCTTCCAGGACATGACAAATTATTCTCTTTTCTAGTGTCTATTCTTTTCTTCACATTTCTTTCCCTTCAGTCTACAGTTGTTCTCCAGTCTCCCCAATACCACTAGTTCCCCTCGCCCCCCAATTTTCAGCTTCTGATGTTAATTCTGAATTTCTCCTCTTTTCCCTTTACTACCAAACTTTTGGAGATTGCTGTGTACATTTGTCTTTATTTAACACTTTTGATTAATGTCTCAGTATGCAGTGGACGAACAATTACTTTCAAACTCTATGAAAACTATTCTTATAATGGCCTCCAAAGTCTACAGGCCACCCACCTCTTTTTCACTCCCCTGTTTTATTATTGTGTGACATAGAAGACCCTTGACCACTTCATACTAAGGAAAATTCCCTTTAGTTCCTTGACACCACTGTCTTCTAATTCTCCTTTTAATACTTTCACTCTGGGGTCTTACTCTCCAAAAGTGGGTTCTCTTCTAAGCAAGCATCCTATTCACTGGTATACCCCACTGTTCTCTCACTTCTCCTTTTTGTCCCCAGAATCTTTCCCTAATTGATATCATCTACTCTCATAGCTTTAATTACCAATATCATTCTCTCTCCAGAACTCTGAGAAATGTATTATTCACATTTAATAAATTATTCATAGGCATTATGTCCCAATTATATATAGACATATTATTTTAAGCTGCCTTTCCCAATACCCATCATTGACTCCTTTTTTGCCACCTCCTTGATTTGAAAAGAGGCACATTATCAAGAGCTACAGGTGCTGTCTTATGATCTTGAGACCAAAAACAAATATAGGAAAGATGATGTATTAAAAAGATGAAGAGAGCCTGTGCTCTGAAGGTGTTTTTGAGTAGCAGAATCAACTCTAACACCTACCAATACCTGACTTCATTTACAAAACAAAACAAAAACAAAAAAAACCCATGGACCTACTTAAGTTGCTATTAGTGTTAAGTGTGTGATTTCGCATCAAATACATTCCTATGTGACACATTTTTCTTCCTCTCTCCATCATCTCCTTCCACTTCTATATACTCCTCATATTCCTTTCTCTGATTATAATGATTTTATCATCCAAACAATTTTCTGAACTTTTTATCCACTGTAATTCCATCTTTCTCCTTCAACCTGAACAATTTTGTCCCCAGATATATTTAGTCTTTCTCTGCACCGTTGTCACTTGGAAAATCTCAATTAGAGAAGTTTAATATTTCCTAGCTGGTATTCTCCTTTCGGTGTCATACACAAACCATGTTCTTTCCAATGGTTCTCAAACCTTCTGTCCAGATACAACCACATCATGATTAGTTGAGAAATGAATCTCTTTTTGTTTGTTTTTTTTTTTTGTTATAAACAATGCTGCAAAGTTTTTGAATGATTTACCTGCTTTATATAAGAAAGAAAATACTAAAATAATTATTTAATATTGTTTTGCTTAAACAATATTTATTCTAATTTTCTTAAAGGCTGGGAAAAGATTTAAATTTAGCATCATGGTGGGAAATTTTTTATTTCAGATAAACATCATCTACCACATGTGTCAGGACAGGAAAAGGAAAATGACATGGCAAATAAAAAAGTTTTGGGTGACCTTTTTCTTTCATATATTCTAATATCCTCTACTCCATCGTACCCTTCCTCCAGTCTTTTGACATCTAGAACTACTCATCTGTCCACCAACACAAGGATCCTTTCATATTTCCATGCTTTGATTACCATGTTGTCTCTATCTGAAATGTCCTTTTCCCAACCTGTGAACTCAGTATATCACCTCTTCCAGGAAATCTTCCTTTGATACTCCCCAGAAAGGTAGAGTCTCCTTCATTTGAATATACTTCTATTATAGTACGTGTACGTCGTAACTACAACGATCCTTTCACGATGCCAAGTTCATTTAAGGGAAAGTTTATATGTATTTTTAAATAACATTTTTGTCAATTATGAGTTCCCTGGTTCCAATGGAAATTGTCTTGTGTTCTTTTATGTATTAGTAAGTTGGACATGGCCATAAGAGAAGATAGAGGAGAGGCTGAGGAAAAAAAGTTTATCATACTCACAGGTCCTAGAGACAGGAGGCACAGCATGCCCTCTTTGGTCACATAAGAAAGACACCAGGGTGGTGAAGAGGCAGAAGGGGCAGAATTGAGGGGAGAACGTAGGCCACAGCCTTTCTTGGGGTTTCTGCAGGAAAGGTGAGGCAGGGCAGAGTAAACAGTTCAGGATTGGCTAGTATGAATAATTTCAGCAGGCTCTAAACTGTAGGGGTCATCTTTGCTTGCCCGGTACCTGGCCCTAAGATGACTTAGGCAGAGAGAAGAATATTACTTCCTGGGTAGATCAGCCAGTTAAAGGAGGTAGGGCTCCGTATTGATTGGTGCACTTACCAAAGGCATGCTTTCAGCTGAGCCCTTTGCTGAAAATTGGCTAGCCCCAGAAGAGTAGTCTCTCCCTAGCTAGAAAAGTCAAAACTTCCAGAAAATAAAACATAAACAATATAATAATAAATTACTTCATGTAAATAATTAAGAGAAGGTAGAAGTCTTACAATAAAGTTTAGGAGAGAAGTGTAAAGACAGCTCAGGAAAAATAATTATTAGCATGAAACTGTATTTCTGTTAGTAAATCAATAGTTAAGAAGCTGCAGATTTGATGCTACATCTCTAGAATCATAGTGGTACTTTGTAAGGGTGGTTTGAATAAGTAATTCTGCATATTACACCCACCTGAAATTGAACACTTACTAGTAGAAAGGATACAAGACTGAGAAGTCTCCTGGAACTATTCTGTTTTTATTTTCCTTCCATGTATAACAATGGATAGCAGTTCCTATTATGTAGAGAGTAACCATGGGGGGGTGGGTGTTGAGATCAATCCTGTCATTGCTTGACTTCGTCTTCATTTTTGGAGCTCACCCAAGGGTCAAAAAAAGTGACCTCAGTGGAAGAGGTAGGTGAGCCACACAATATAAGAAGGCTTATGAATAAAAGGAGACACAAAATTGGTCTATTCAGGACTCATAGACTATTTTGCACTATGGCTACACAACTTGAATTTAAGGACCTATTTCAAGGAAACAAGCAACTTTATTTTATAGACTCTATATATACTTACAGGATAACCTCTCTTAACTCCACACATCAAAGCCAGAGCTGTATTATGTGTGTCCAGAGAACTTTCAAGGAGCACAAGTATGGTACCAACAAATACTACATCGCTCTTTGTGGCTGCTGGAACATTTTAGGATTGGCCTATTGATGTATCCTTCAGGGTGAATGACAGTGTAGGAGGCGGGGCTTTGGGTTCACTGACAGGGCTCTGGCCACTCTCAAAGTAGCCCTTTAGAAATTAGAGTTGTTTTCATTCTGGAGAACCTAGAATACAGGTGAAGATGCCCATTCCCCAAATCCTAGAGTCTAGTAAGGGCTGGAACCAGGCATAGAACTGCCATTATCAAGACTGAAGAATTCTATGAACAGTGGAGATTTCTATGCTATATCATAGCAGTGAGATACAATTTTGCTAATCAGCTGAGAGAAACAAATTTCTATCATGATTCCTTTAAAATAAAATATTGCTTTTTATAGATACGTTTCTAATAAAAAAGTTCACATGATATTGATTGATATGGTAAGTGGTAATGAAAGAAGTATAATTTGTATCTTTTAAACCATTGAAAATTTAAACTTCAAAATTATAACTATATCTGCAATTATAAGAACTTAATCACAATGAACATTATTTTTGTATCTTTGGTAATGAAAGAAACCATCCTAGACAAATTAAAATTAACCATTGCTAATAGTCTCCCTAAAACTTTCCTGTAACCATGACTTTTCTTCCCAATTTTGATGCCCCAAAAGCTAAAGTCACTTAATACAGGTCCTAGGCTCTAGTGTTAGACTGCCCAGGGTTTAATCTTGGTTGAAATACTAAACTTGCTAGCTGTGTAACCCTAAGCAAGTTATATGTGTTCTCTGTGCCTCAGTTTCCTTATTTAAAAATGTGGCTAGTAATGTTATTCTCTATTAGAGTTATTGGAAAAGTTGAATGATTTAATATATGTAAAATGCTTAGACCAGTACAGAAAAGGTGATAAGATACAAATCTTCATTTGAACCAAATCCTGGGGACAAGAGGATATGGTGGAGAAGTAAATTTCCCCAAACAACGGTAGGAATGAAATGCCCCCCTCCCCCACAAATGGATGCTGGATAGATGAAAGACTAATTTTTTCTACATTTGAAATGTCAAAATTGATGTTTAACTTATTGCTACTATTTTAAGCATTAGCTTATGCTTTGTTATGTTTCCAAATTGTATGGTAATCTAGTCCATTCTTATTATATGTTCTGTTTTTGAAATGTGCATTTTATATAATATAGTTTTGTTCTTTCTTTTGGCTAGCTTTTTTGTCTCATACATGTAAAATCAATCTTCCTCAGAGCAGACAATTCATTCATTCTAGCCTTCCATGCTAGGCCTGTGCTGCTATAATTGGTATTCTGAAATAGCTCTGAGTAAGTGGACTTATAACACCACAGTCTAGTATATTAACCAGACATAAAAATGGCCTGTATTTCTAAGGAAGAAAAAAATAAAAATATCCTAGCTAACCTTTAATATATGAATTTCTACTTTGTCACCTATATCTGGTATTACTATTATTTAGAAAATGTTTTTGAAGGTCAAACTGAAATAATAGATTGTGTGTGTGTGTGTGTGTGTGTGTGTGTGTGTGTGTGTGTGTGTGTGTCTGAGTATGTGTGTATATGACGCATATATTTCTCAGAGCATGGCAAAAATTGTCTTCTGTGCCAAGATATATCAATCTTTGATGTAGAAAACAACCAGGTCCATTAAATCAACATGGATACTCACTCAACTTTTTTATTCATTTGCTGTTATGGTCTGGATAACTTGTTTACTCCATTAGGTTCTACCTTGCATTGAAATTGAAACAATCTAGCATAACATCAATTTCCTTAGTATTGTGTTTTTGACTTGCCCATAGAGGTAAATATTTCCTTATGAACTCATTTAAACTTCTTGAAAATTTCTGTAAAGTTATGATTGCTTTAATAAGAATTTCCTGAGCCCACAATATATCTTTATATTTGTATGCCAGAAATTTGAAAACAGTATGGTTATTTTACATTTTCCTGAAAACCCTGAATACTAAGAAAGATCACTGCAAGCTTTCTCAATGACTATTGGAATAGTAGACTTTAATGCTATTATATGCCTGCATTCCAAGAAAGAAAGTAGAAGGGCTCATATTTCTCAGAAGCATGTTCCTTTTGAGAGATTTTATTTTCTAAAGATGGTTATAATAATATCTCCCATCCACATGCTCTTCCACAATATTACCTTGTCCCTCCCCCATCAAAAAGTGTGCTTTATCACTGTACCCCTTTGAAGCTGGTAAGCCCTGTAACTGCTTTTTGACCTACAGACAATGGCAGAACTCAGGGCCAACTTATCAGATACATCTAGCACAAAGTCTAGGGCCCATGATCCTTTAGGGGTCTGTTAAAATAGTTTTATTTCTCTTAAAATCAGAATTAAAAAAAACACACATTAAGGTTTAAAAATGTTTGAATATGTTTTTTTTATTCACCTTTCTATCAACACTGACATAAAGTCTATTTAAAACATATTTCAATGTTTAATGAAAGAAGGGGTCCATGAGAGCGAAAGTGCCTAGGGCTCCTGAGTGTCATAATTCAGGTCTGGAGAAAGTGATATAATGCTATCTCTTCATTGGCCGGGCAGCTTCTGCTTCCTGACTTTTGGGATATTTACATTTCAGATGTCCCCTCTCAAAATCAAACCATGGGGCTGTGAGAAATCCAAGCTAAGTGGAAAGGTCTTTGGGGTTAACAGCCACATCTGAGCTTTTAGCCTGCCATTATGATGTTATACCTGCATGAGAGGCATCAAGCAAGATCTGCCCAGTTTAGCCCTGTCAACCCAAAATACATGAGGCAATAATAAAGTGCCGTTTTAAGCCACTAAGTTTGAGAGTGGTTTATTAGATGACAATAGATAACTGAAAAAAATCTCATTTATATATTCATTCACAACTTACTGAGCATTTTGTAATTTATTGTTTGGGATAGTATGCCATATATATAATAATGTAGTGGGGACTCTATGTGTGACTCTGTGCAGATCAAGTGCTTCTTTGAAATCTTGCAAGAGTTAAGGTGAAAGATAACTAAATAAAAAAAGTAAGTTTAGTTGTCATTCAATAAATTAGCTCTGTGTACATAGATGTAGACTCATTAGCATGCTACTAGTGTCTAGAATAAGCTGGACTTGATGGAAGGCAAACATGAACCTCTCCCTTTATTTTTATTTTTTATGTATTTTATTGATTTTTTTTACAGAGAGGAAGGGAGAGGGGTAGAGTTAGAAACATCGATGAGAGAGAAACATCGATCACCTACTGGGGATGTGCCCGCAACCAAGGTACATGCCCTTGATCGGAATCGAACCCGGGACCCTTCAGTCTGCAGGCTGACACTCTATCCACTGAGCCAAACCGGTCAGGGCTCTCCCTTTATTTTTAAGTATAAAAAGATGTTACTGATGACAAGTGTTAAAATTCATTAAAAGAAAAATACCTTAATTATAAAGCTATATTTCTAAGATAAAAGAAATATTTTTAATACAATTATTCAAGCCCTGGCTCTGCTACCTTCTAGCTGCATAATCATGATCATGTATTTTAACTGTTCTGTGCCTCATTCTACCTAATCATTTGTGTTTTTTTTAATGTATTTTTATTCATTTCAGAGAGGAAGGGAGAGGGAGAGAGAGATAGAAATATCAATGTTGAGAGAGAACCATTGATCAGCTGCCTCCTGCACTCCCCCTACTGGGGATAGAGCCCGCAATCCAAGCATATTCTCTTGACTGGAATTGAACCTGGTGTCCTTCATTCTGCAGGCTGACGCTTTACCCACTGAGCCAAACCAGCCAGGGTTAACTCATTTGATTTTGAGGATTAAATACACTAATATGTGCAAAACTCTTAGGACAATGTTTGATGTTTGTGTGTATGTCAGTCATTTGATAAATTAGATATGTGTACATAGATTTATACTCATAAGCATGTTATTAGTGTCTCGAACAAACTGGACTTGATGGAAGGCAAGCATGAACCTCTCCCTTATTTTCTGGCCATATGTTTTAATCATGACATGTTAAACCCCCATTTCTTTCCTTTAGGATACCTTAGGTAGACATACTATCCTTAGACAATTTCAAGTAAAAAAAAAAAGTTTCTTTTTCAGGGATTAAAAAGTTAATTCCAGTCTAATATCAAAGTTTCAATCTCTCACCCAACTAAAAGCATCTTCCTATCTGACCCATGCTTTGAACCTCAAAATGGACAAGGGGTATGCGGTAGATTTATTTTCTGTTCCTTACACACCCCCTTCCTCATTCACTGGGTTCTGTATCTAGCCATACCTCTCATGAGCTTCTGGGAGAAAGGTTTTCAGAAAAAGGAAAATTGTTACCAAGAACGTGAATGGTGTGAGATTTTTTTAACCCTAACTGAGATCTAACAGGTTAGATTGCCACAGTTTAATGGATGCCAGCAGAAGACAGGAGACGCACGGGCCAGAGGCAAAGGACTTGATTGCTTACTGCACAGCAATCAGCATGAGCCTCATGTTTGCATTGCTGCCCCTCAGCTCCTAATTCCCAGGGGAGCGAGGTAGAGTGGGCCACAGCGGATGCTGCTCACAGACTGGGCTTGTATCACAGCTGAGGAATCCTGAGCTTTGGGAACTGAAATATAATGGATAACAAACAAGGGGTCTGATCTTTGTTCTGGAGGAAAAGACCGCCTAAGATTTACTGAGTACCTCCTACAAGCCAGGCACTGTGCAAGATACCACATTAGGCATTTCATATAGAGTAAATTGTTTAACCTTTCACAAAAACAAAACTATGAAACAATACTCAGAAAAGATCATTAACTCCCCCTGATTCATAGAGCTATTGAGGACAAATCTGGAATTATGACCAATTTAGTCTCTCTCTCTCTCTTTTTTTTTTTTTTTTTTTTGGCCTGGCTTGTTTAACTCTACATTGTTGTCTGGAAGAAAAAACAATAACAAAGGAACCTCCCCAAAGCCACCACTTCAAATAGAGAAATCAAATTACGCCAGCCTTGCGAGGTTAAAGAAAGTTGGTAAGACATTTCCTATTTAGGTAGCTGTGAGGTAGAGAGAGCTGGAGTGTTAGCTCTGGTGGTTGCTATCCTTGGGGTGAGAAGCCTCAGTGCTGGGATTCAGCAAGTGGATTTAGCTCCATCTCCCCGTCCCTGGCGTTGGTCTCTTGTTTTATTCTTTCACTCTGACCCATACTTAGAAAACTCCCAGCGAGGTTAACTCGTCTAGATCTGTCTAGTGGACATTGCATCAGGCAGATCCTAGGTCATTTCATGTTTTACCCTCACCCTTTGTCCCTCAAGCTGATATAACAATAAGAACTAACACTCACAGGCCTTATGCTGTGCCCAGGCATGATTCTATGCACTTTATAAATATTACCTCATTTAATCCTCACAAAAGCTTCCAAAGTAGGTACTGTTATTATCCTCATGTTTCAGATGAGGAAACCGAGCTAAGACAGGTTAAGTAACTCACCCGAGGTCACAGAATTAGTAAGGGTGAGAATTAAACCCCGGGCAGCCTGGTTCACAGTCTGTGCTCCTACGTAGTGCATGACTGCTACCAAGGAAGCACGTTCGGTGTTTCTTCCATGTCCGTTCTTGTGGGGCTCTGGGCAGGAGGTCAGAGCTTTTGCTCCAGCTTAACTTCCGACCCACAGAAACCTTATTTTTCTTTTATATGCTGACAGCCACTTTTCCCAGAGAAAGATTAAATTCAGCTCAAGGTCTTACGTGTCTCTTTCAGAATTTTTACTCAGTTTGTTGGTTGGTTGTCTTCGAGTTTACAAAGCAGTAATTCCAGAATCCCTCTTAAATGAAGCAGTCACCAATGCTGGGCTTAACACTGCACACCCTGGAGAAGAAGTGGACATGAATCTATAAAACTTACCAAGAGATATTCAGTGTCATTGGTTTTATTGTCAACTTGCAGGCCCTACAAGTCTTAAGGTGACTGATAAGCCAGGCCCCTCAGCAGCAGTGGGAAATAATAAAGATTCTCAAGGTTATGTAAAAGAAAAATAGCAAAACAAGGTATCTTGTCATTCAAGTTGGTTGCATACCATTCTAGTTATAGAAAAGAAACTCTTGCAAACATATCTTCATTAATTTTATGGAAAGTTTTTTTAAAATATGTTTTTATTAATTTCAGAGAGAGAGAGAGAGAGAGAGAGAGAGAGAGAGAGAAAGAGGGATAGAAACATCAAAGATGAGAGAGAATCATCATCAGCTGCCTCCTACACGCCACCTTCTTGGGGTCAAGCCTGCAACCTGAGCATGTGCCCTGACTGGGAATCAAACCTTGACCTCCTTGTTCATGGGTCAATGCTCAACCACTGAGCCACACCAGCCAGGCAGTTTTAAGGAAAGTTTTAACTGATCCTCACTGAAATATATAAAATGTTTGAGAACAATGTTCATATTCTCTTAAGTCCCACAAGGTCTTAAGAAAGGTGTATTACTTGAGTTCGGTCCCAGGAAATTCATTTTCTTTTGAAAGAAATAGCTAAAATTTTGAAGTGTTACGAATTTAAGTATTTTTCTGAATACACAAATGCTCACCAATCTGTTTTGTTTTTTTTTCTTTTTCTGTTCTCTGCTGGATCTGGCAACTCTCTAGTTCAACTAGGAGCAATAATAGGTATTGCCCAAGTATCCATTGTTATTTTAGATATCTATTCTGTGGGGGAAAATTGACTACTTCTTATCATATTCTAATAGTAAAAAGCACTCACAATATTGGTAGCAAATTCAGGATAAGAAGATAAAAATTTAGACAAGATAGAAGGTAATTTCGTGTTCATTTTTAACAGTTATGTTAGAAAATGGGCCAAAATGTGAATGACATAATTATAGATGTATTTACCTTAACTGAGGTCTTATCACAAAAAAGGGACCAGGCTATTCTCAAAATTGCTAGTAGTGTTGTGCAAATTGGTCAGTCTAATGAGCTTGCACTTTAAAGCCCAAGAAAAATAGGGCAACATGGACAAAGCTTTGAGTTTTCAACATCGAGTTCCTGGTAGTTTTAGAGTTCTGGAAATAATACATACCTCCTTTCCAAGGCGTGCATGCTCATGTGTGTACACACACACACACACACACACACACACACACACACATTTATGATGAAGACTTACAATAGACAAAACTTAGAAGTCCTTCGGGGTACAGGTGAAATAGGGGACACTTGGTCAGGACAGAGTTGTGAGGAGATAGTTATGTAGAAATGAAACGATCATCTGATTTTACAGAAAAATAAAATCCTTTTCTTTTTCCACATTAAAATTGAAGGTAATGGAAAACATGACTTTTCCCTCTACTTCAGAATAATACCCACTCTATTGAAGAAAAAAGTTGAGCGATGAATTTTTCATTATATGTGAAAGTGGTTGTACAATTTTATGGCAGATGAATTCTGTTACAGTATCTCCGGTCTCCAGTATAACAAATCCCTCACACAATAAATCTTTTATGACTCAAGAAAACTGTATGTTTTTTCCTAAATAAACTTTTTCCTATGAGTTGTTCTTCAAAAAGTATAACAACTTTAGAAACCTTGAGCTGTGGGATCTATTTTACGTTTTTGGCACAGTGAGACCAATTCTTCAGTTCACAAAGGTAACATGTGCGTTCACATTCCCAGGGAGAGCTACTTTTCTTTGGGGGGAAAAAAACTGCTTCCTTCCATGTCTGCAAGCAGAACTGTGACCATGGTCTTTCCTTCACCATCCTTTCTGTTCAGTGTTCTCAAGGCTGGAGGCATATTATTCTGGAATGTCTTTGTAGATCTTCATTGCTACCGCTGTAGCCAACCTTTAGCTATACAAGAGCAGACTTCTAATCTATCCTAAAACAAGCAGACAATGAACAGTAAGCAGAAAAATGTCCCAGTCTTTGAATCAAACGTCCTATGAGAAAGTAACAGGCTAACAGCAATGCAATTTAGTCCTCTCCTTTTTTATTCATAAAGAAGTAAAACTGTCTTTATTAACAGAAAACATGATTGTGTCTATAAAATATCCAACAGAATCTGAAAAAATCAAGAACTAATACATGAGTACTTGTACTACTTGATTTCAAGACATTACAGTTACAATCATGTAAACTGTGTTGTCTCCCTTTTTTTTTTTATAAAATGAATGGGGGGGGGAAATCAATGGGACCAGGCACAAGTATCAGTAGCTGAATAAGTGCTAGTACAAGAAACCAGGTCTTTATAATTTCAATCAGTTATCATTTTCCTAAGTCTTTATTTCCGAGTATCTCAACCTTGGTGTTATTGACATGTGGGCTAGATAATTCTTTGTTTTGAGGACTGTTCTGTGCTCTGTATGTTTAGCAGCACTCCTCGCTTCTATGCACTGGATAGATGCCTATAGAAATCCCTCACCCCTGCAGCTGTGACAACCAGAGTGTCTCCAGACATTGCTAAATGCCTCCTGAGGATACCATCTCCCCTGGTTGAAATTACTGCTTATTAAAATGCATACAGCCTGTTGTATAAATATTTATTGAATAAACAAATTAATACGTGAAAGTGATTAAATTCCTTTTTCTCATTGCCTGGTATACTAGTATAGTTGAATACTTAGCAAATAATAATTCTCCCTCCCAAATCCCAAGTATGACATTTTGTAACTAAATTTTGCCAAGATTAGTTCCAATGCTTGCCTTGGAAGGGTAGGTCATCTAAAATAGATGTTTGTGAATGAAAATATATATAACTAATTTCCAGTTGACATAGGCTATCAAAAATAAAATGTGTCTCTGCTGTCTATGAATACCCCAATGAAATGGTACAGGAATTTTTACAAAAAGCATAAATTCTCCCAAATGGGAAAAAAGATGGTAACAATACAATTGTGGGGATCGGAAACCAAAAGAACATCTGGTAAATATTATGGCCCACCTAAAAGGAATTCTAGTTGGCAATGGTGAAAGCTGTGAAGCACCATGATCTTCACACCCAGGCACACAAACACATCCCAAAGCTCATGGCACCGGGTTCCAATGGAAGTGAGAATAACATAGGTGTAACAACTAGAGGATTGGCCAACAATCTGTTTAAAAAGGCATTAAACCTCAGATCTTCCTTTTTTTTGACAAAAAGTAGGACAGCTTTTCTTCTACGATCCCACAAAAGCCTGGAGGTTTATTCTCTAGAAGGGGAGACATAAAGTCTCTGAACTAGGTGGGTACAAGAGGAGGCATAAGGTAGTGTGGGAGGTAGTAATACTTTATGGAAAACAGAGATTAAATAGAGTATCTATCTATACACAGAATGCTGGTAGCCCAGCCCTTTTCACCCATGTAATGTGTAGCTTATACTTTCCAATAGGTACTTAGGAAGTATTATCATTGCAGTGGACACGGGAGCCAGCTACATGCTTGTGTACCTCTAGTTAGCTGTGTAATATTGAACAAGTAACTTTAACTTCTTTTTATCTCAATGTCCTCATCTATAGCACTAGGAAAAAAATAGTAGCTTTCTCATAAAATTGTAGAAGATTAAAAAGCACTAGGTAAATGTTTATTATAATTTCGTCTTGGTAAATCAGAAAAGCCCCAAAGCAAAAAAGCTAAAGAGATGTAGAATGGTGTTTTTCCACCCTAAAATTTCAATCACTTCTCAAGACCCAGGGTTGACATACCTTATGGGACACTCCTGGTTGCCAGTCAAATTTTCAATTCCCATTTTTCAATAGTAGTAGTCAGCCAAGGACCACAAGAAATTGAGAAAGGTTTTTAATATTGAATTCAGACACCAAAGTAAACAAGCAGAATAATACACACCTTGAAGGAAATGCAGACAATCCTATATAATAAAAGGCTAATATGCAAACTGTCCCCTCGGGAGTTTGACCGCTTGCTATGCTTGTGCTGACCATCAGGGGGTGGTGCAGAACGAAGGAAGGCCCCGGCAGCCAGGGGAAGGAAGGCCCCAATTGGCCCTGATCGCCGGCTAGGCCTAGAAATCCTACCTATGCACGAATTTTATGCACTGGGCCTCTAGTGAATTTATAAGAAACTTAGAAGAAATTATCAATATCCTCAGAGAGATGAGAAAATGTGTCCATGAATCAATAATAAGTTGTTATGCTACTATTAAAGAGCAATAATAGAATAAACAAGAGATATGGGAAATAAAAAAAAATGATGATAAATAGAAAGATTTCAACAGAAACTACAGAAAATAAATTTGGGGTCTCCCAGAGAGTACCAGTTAAAGGCAAAGACATGAAAGGAAGAAAATTAGAGAATCAGCCCCAAATACCTAAATCTAACCGACATTTTAGTGTCCTTAACACTTTAACATACATAGCCTATCATAACTAATAGCAGTAATTAGTATAAGGTAGAATAAAGATATTTCATATATGAAAGATCTAAAACAATTACCTTCCATGAATCTTTTCTCAGGAAGCTATTGGACTAAAGTAGGAGAATAACCAAGAAAGGAAAGGACCTAGGGTCCAGTACCAGAGAGGTAAAGGCAACCAGAGAAAAAGGAAGGTCTAAGTTAACAGCTTTACAACAGAGCTAGAGAGCAACGACCCACATTGGACAGTATGCTTGATGATTACAATGATTTAAGGAAGCTTCATTGCACCAAGATTGATTTGGTGGAATATTTTAGATTGTCTGGTATCTTTAGAATTCAAATGTTCATAGAGCAATCACATGTAACTTCATCATTCTCCCACAAAATAAATTAACTTTTTTACCCATTCATGTATTTGAAAGACAGTACAATTATCACAATAGAATTCATCTGCCAAAAAATACATACTACTGCTTTCAAAGGAGATTCATGCTTGGTGTCTATTTTTTAAAATGATGTTGCGATTTTTTTTTTCTAGAATGGTAGCTTTTATTTCCATCCCTAAGGTTTCTCATCATTAATTCACGGTAGTTATTTGTGATTCCTGGGCAGTGTCCTACATATCGACACAGTCATATCGCTATGGAAAGAACATTTTATTCTCTTTTTAATAAGTCCTATTCTCTTTCTGCCTTTGGGAAGCAAGCACTGGTTGAGATTTGGGAAAAAGTTCTCAGTCAGTTAATTGACTGCCTTGGGCATGAGTCCATCACCCATCAGACACAAATGGTTAATCTAGTCAAGAAAGTACGGCACAATGGGTGTTATATAGGGAGTAGTGGGATGGGAATTTCTGAGAGTACAACCTTTTATCTCCCCTTTCCCCAGAGTTCTTTCTCTCCAACATCTCCCACGCACTACACTTTCCATAGTGTCTTTTCACTTGTCTTCCAAAAATCCAGGCACCATCAAATATACTATACTTCTACCAGCAATCTTTGAAACCCTCCCAAAGTTCACATATCTGTGGCAGGCTTGAGTGAGGAGTGTGGCACCACGTAAAGGGGAGTAGGCTATGAGCTGAAGCAGATGACTTTTAGTTCCACTTCCCCTGAGTTCTTCTAGGAAAATTGGGCAAACCATTTGAACTTCCCATGCTGTTCCATTTGACAAATGGATAGTGAAGGCAATCTAAATTGCCTCATTATGTAGCAGCAATGAGGTAAAATTGTGTGTGTGTGTGTGTGTGTGTGTGTGCCCGTGCGTGCGCGCATGTGTGCACATAGTGTGCAGTGTTATGTGTATAGCTGTTTAATATAATGAGCTTAAATGTAAGGTATATTACTCAAACTTGGTCCACATTTTAATCCTCTAAAAGGACTACTTCTGAATAATTGTCAATTTGATGGTGCAGGGTACTGGGTTTAAAATTTAGTTCTCTACAAAGGAGATTTCAATATTTACGTCATCCCCTGTGCCTTTGGCAAACTCAGTGATTGCTGCCATTGCTAAGGTGTCCATCTTTTGTCTAAGTAATCATGGAGAACCATATGGTAAAGTTTGTTTTCAGAATGTGGTATGCCATTTAAGTTATTAAAAAAACCCTTTCTTGTATAATATATGAACACAGAAGCTGTTTTTGTCATTCTTGATATAGTCAGCCAGTAAACTCAAGCAAGAGGTATGTTCCAGCTATAAAATGAGAAATATGATTACTTGTTTGTTCCTTTTATTCATCAAAATGATAACAATACTATTTTAACCAATACTTATATTTTACATTTTATTTAAAAATTTTAAAATATAGTTTTATTGATTTCAGAGAGGAAAGAGAGAGAGAGAGATAGAGAAACATCAATGAAAAGAGAGAACCATTGATTGACTGCTTCCTGCATGCCTCAAACTGGGGATTGAGCCTGCAACTCCAGCCTATGACCTGACCAAAATTGAAATGGGACCTATTGGTTCATAGGTCTACCCTCAACCACTGAGCCATGCCAGATGGGCTGTATTTTAAATTTTAAAATGTGTTTTGGAATTCATGCTATTTACTTCTGATGACAATTTTGGTATTATTTTTCTCAGTATTTAGATATAAGGTAATTGAGGCCCAAGGATATTCTATGGTTTTGTTTCGGATGTCATTCAACTTGAGAATGTAGGTTTAACTTTACACCTTTTCAATCATGCCAAAGTATATTTTCAATAACAAAGTTATCCATGTGTCAAATAGAACCATTTTTTAAGGTAAGCCAATTGTACCATGTGAATTATAAGGAAGAACAGGAAATGGAATCAAAATTACTGCAGGTAAAGTAAACACATTTTCATCCCAAATTATTTCTTTTAAAATGTTTCTGTCACGTAAACTTTCTTACGCAGTTCAAAGTATGTTGGTATACACCAAAAATTGTGCATAAGGCTTTATTACAGGAAGAGATGATTAATTCTTTGGGACCTATTTTAATCATTCCCTATTTGAAGAACAGTAGGTCTGTATAGGGCCTATTTCTTTCACAGAATCATAGTTTCAAATGGTTATGTTATTAATTCAACCACAGAATGTGGGGAAGCATAAGACTTGGTTGTAAAGTTTGTAAGGAGGACATTCCCAGAAAAGGCAAGTGTGCAAAAGGCCACCTGCCCTGTTAATCAGAATTCCTACTTAGGGGAGTGCCAAAGGTGGCACCCCTAATTATTCCTTGACCTTTTCAAACAAGTCTGTGCACGTGCAGACCCCCAGGTGTTTACTGGGATCCTTATACTTAACCTTTTGCACTCGGATTCGAGTGTGACTCGACATGGTTAGCATTAGAATAAAGGAATCGAGAAAAAAGCAAGTGAGTGCAAAGGGTTAACCTTTGGGTGTACTTGCTTAAAGGACATTACAAACACATGTGTCCTCCCAATATTACTTACCCTACTGATTGCATCTAAAAGATAAACTTTATCTCAAACTGCTACATTAAAGCCTAGCGAGGCAGGCAATGGAAGCTGTCTGGTTCCTTTAGCCAGGCAGTCCCTTAGCCCTCTCTTTCACAGCAAATGTTGGTTCAGAGTAATCCATTCATCTGTAGTTCAGGGACTGTTGGTCAGCCCCAGCAACAGAATACATGGGATTCATTTTTTTAAATATATATTTTATTGATTTTTTACAGAGAGGAAGAGAGAGGGATAGAGAGCTAGAAACATCGATGAGAGAGAAACATCGATCAGCTGCCTCTTGCACACCCCCTACCGGGGATGTGCCCGCAACCAAGGTACATGCCCTTGACCGGAATCGAACCTGGGACCCTTGAGTCCGCAGGCCGACGCTCTATCCACTGAGCCAAACCGGTTTCGGCGGGATTCATTTTTTGATCTCACATTGAGACCTCGCTACCAGCAAAATAATAATTTTTTTTAACCCGTACAAATTTGTTAGCTAAACTCTCACCATATGGCTCATATAATTACCCTGTAGATTACTGTTCAGTTACAAAAGGTAGGACAGAGTTTTCTCCTAATTGGCAGCTATTAGAAAGGATAGATGCAATCCAGTTATCAAAATTTTAACAAAAATAAGATTTTTTTTTGTTTGTTTAGATTTATTCCCATGGGCCTCCAGACCTTGAATTGGAATTGCTCTTCAGTCATATGTGAGAAGAATATCCCACTCACATGCCGGCCATAATCAGCATCCATTTCACATCTGGGTGTCTCTGCTGAAATGACTGAATCCTGTAGAAACTAAGATTACTGATACTATCTAATAGAAAAGAGGAAGTGTAGACAGTAATTGGTTATTGTGAGTAAGAGGATTGGTTCCAGGTCATCTCTCAAAGTATCCTTAGAGGATCCTTCTTTTCCATTTCCTTTCAATCCTCTGCTGGTGATTTAACCTTTTAGACTAATATATGATTTCACTTTTTCCTAGCTCTGATTCCTTCACACATGAAAGTCCTCTATGTAACTGAAGGCAACTTTTAATCCACTGGAGGCGAATGTTGAGAACTGGATCTAAGCCATGTAATGAATAGATTATAAAGCACATACCAGAAGCCGCTAAGCTCTATATTGCACTCTGAACCAAAATGGCTTGGCTGATACACCATTACGAACACATTCGCTTTGAGTTGTTCTTGCTATATTGGCAATTGCTTTTAGTTGCTCCATCCACTTTACCTCCCATGTAGGATAATGCTTTGCCCAAACTATGCCATCTATTATGTCCATCTTCAAGATCAAAACCAGGGCCATTCTCTTGTTGTCACGGCCCTTCTCTCACTCTCCCATTAGGCTATGTAACAACTTCATGGCTGCCTCCCGTCTTCGATGGCCTGCTTCCACAAAGTTGTCACATAAGCAATTGTTATAATACATTTTTTGTGAACCTTCTCAGGGACATTTTAATTTGAAGTGTTATTTTTAACTGTGTCTCAAAAGATTTTCCTCTATTAAATAAATCAAATTTCGAACTTAGTGAGCTGGGAGGTAAGGAGACAGAGATAGAGAGATAACATGAATATGAATAAGAACACAGGTCTCTACACTCTTAGGCTGTTAAGCTATTTATATAACTGTTTATTCTATCACAGCCCCACTGGGACCCATAAACGGTACTCTCATCATAGCTGGTTGGGGTTAGGGGCTCAGCTCAGTGTCTAACCATGTTATAGGGCAAATAAAGATGGCCCATGTGGACACAGATCCCAAATTCTGATTTTATTAGCACTTCATGCTGAGGTATATAAATACACGGAAGAATAAAAACAAAGCAAGTCATAATAAAATCTGTTGTCCTAAAAAAATGAAAACAGTATTTTCCAGGAGAAATACATCAGAAAAGCTTACTGATCAAGAACTTAACTCCCCTCTCCCATCTCTCTTTTGCTATTTCTCTCTCCCCCATTTTCTCCCTATCCATTTTCCCTGTTGTCTTTACTGAACATAATATTTTTATAAGCCTCCTTTGACTTTATGTATTTGTGGGAGATTGATGACAGTATGATAAATCCTGTAGTAAATATTCAGATTAATCAGAAAACCGTCACCCAGAGCAGCATTTTTCATTTTAAGCAACAACTAGAAGGGGACAGGTGGCCTTTTTAAATGCCTATAGTTGATTAATGAAATGTGAGATTGATTGTGAAATGCTCAGCGGGCCCACCAAACAGTACCCCCTCAACTTCTCAGAGGAGGGCAAGAAAGTGCTTTCCATATCTCACAAAAAAAAGTGATTAATTTTTAACCAGGGATGAACTCTTTCTCCCGTCAATCTCTGTTTACACAGCACAGAAGAAAGGCTATTCCCCAGATGTAATAGTGATAACACCTTGCATTTACATAGTGCTTTGTGTTCTATGAAGTATTTTAAGATGAACTGCCTCAGCTCCTCTTAACAACCACCCTCTAAAGCTAGTGGACAGAGGCTTCATTCTCTTTCATTCACAGGGAGGACAACATAAGGGAAATGAATTCACTATTATAGTGAACGAGCACTAGAATGAGATTTGCTATTTTATTCCAACATCTGCTATTTGCTTAGGTGGAGTTATCTAAAACGAGGAAAGGTTTTTTTTCATTTGCTATAAATAAAAGTTGAACATCATCCAAAAAATCTGAACCTGCATTTTATTTTATTTTTTCATTTTTAAATATATTTTAATTGTTGGTAGTATTACAGATATCTCCCATTTCTCCCCTTTTCCCCACTCCTCTCAGTCCCTACCCCCCTGAAAAATGTAATTTGTAATTACATTTTTTGTAAGTTACTAAAATAGAAACAATAGTGATCATTACTGAGAGATGAAACATGTGTTTTTAATAAAAATTTTACTATGTAAATAAGAAATCAGAAAAATATTATTTCAAATTAATCTGTATATCTTTGTCATTACTTACCAAGATTGCTCTAGTTTCTTGGTTTTAGTAAAACTTAATGGATATTTTTATCATTTTCTCTATTTGCTAGAGAATTTATAGATTTGGTTATTAAGCTGCTTTATTTAAAGGAATCATTTCCTGTAGCAGTTAGCTATTATTGTGTAACATATTATTTCCACACCTAATGGTTTAAAATGACTATTTACATAATACATAATTATATAGGTTGGCAATTTGGTCTGGACTCAACTGTGCATTTCTTCTGGTCTCAGCTGAGTTCACTCAAATATCAGCAATCAGCAGTAAAGTGAGATGAGGAATGGTTGACTGATACTGGCCTTAATATAGTCCTTATCCTTTAGCACTAGCCAGCCAGATATTGTTCACATCACTTGGTGGGGGTGAGGTGTGGCAGGGGAGGTGGGGTTTGTGCAAGCAGCAAGGTTTGTGTTGTCCTACACCAGAGATTTTCAACCTTTTTCACTCATCTCATGGCACACATAAACTAATTACTAAAATTCTGCAGCACACCAAAATATATATTTTTTGCCAATCTGACAAAAAATAGGTATACTTTTTATTGATTTACAATAATAATAATAATAATAATAACCTACCCTTTTTGTCCAAAGTGACTTTTTTAAAAGTCAGGTGCCTATAGTTATATATAAAGATTTTTGGTACCAATAATTAACCAATCAGACACAACCTTATTATGAAGTGTGAACAATAAGGTGCAACTCCATTATATGACCTATATATTTATGCTTTAGGAAGGGCTTCACAACAGACAGCTATTGCTGTGTTGGTTATTGTCATTTTTTTTTATTTGATAGTCTAAGGGAAAAGAGATCAGTGTCCCTGACTAAATAGTTAGGTATTGTGTGGTTTAAAAAGTCTTGTGGGACCCCAGCTTAAAATTGCTCTCTAAGACTCTTAGAACTGGCACACTTCTTTCTATTGTGTGCTTATAGCCAAAGCAATTCCCAACAACAAACTAGATTCAAAGGGTGGAAAACAGACTCCATCTCTTGTTGTGAAGAGCATCATAGTCATAGTGCAAAGGGAAGGAGGAAAGATTGTGTCTATTTTTGTAATTTATCACATTTTGCTTTTCAGCAGATGACTGTTTGCTTTTGATAATGATATCATTGGTGTAGCTATTTCAAGGAGTTAGCTTATTAGCTATACAACAAATATATTTCAATTAAATGGAAGACTGTTGAGATTTTCTGATAGCTAAAATAATGAAATATTACATTAGAACTATTTTAGAATTTTAGAATGTAACATAGAGAGAAGTTAATTTTAAATTAAAAAAGCATAAGCAGCACAATGGCAATCTCTATACATAGATAGGTTCATCATAATTACTCATGATTCCAATGATAAAAACAAGCAAACAAAAAAACTACGTAGTATGTGGAAGAGTTCATAGGATTCAGCCCTAATATAGGCAAGCCTTCTGAAAACTTAGAGTGATTTGAAGTAGAAAGTAAGTCAACAATCTTTTCCAACTAATTTCTTCCAATTAATTACACTTCTAAAATTTTAATTCTGAAAATAAACACAGGTGCTCACAAAAATTAAACACAAGATTTATCTTACACCAGTAATGATAACAAAAATAAAACCACCTGAAAACAAAGCTCCTATAAGTTGGCTGATCTAATTAAATTGCATCCATATCAGGCATTGAGTTATGTTTTAGAATTTAGAAGAATATAAGGAAATTATCAAATATAAGGTAAGAAAACAAGTTATAAGACAATATTTATAGTGTGATTTATCAATATGATTTATAAATACATAGAGAGAGAAGAGGAAAGAGGGAGAGAGAGAGTAAGAGAGAGACCAAACTACAAGAATGTTATCAATGGCAATTACAGATTGCAAATTTTTGTTTTATCAGATAGAAATGAATACAGAAGACCATCTATTGTGGAAAATGACATATATCACCTAGCAATGCTTGTCAATTGCAGTTAACGATGGTTTAAAAAGAACAAATGTGACTTCAAGAAATGTTTGCTTTAAGAAAAAAAAATGAACATTGCCAGTTGTTTCTGGCATTTATTTAGCTACTGACCAATGCTTTTGGGCCCCCTGATTATTTCTATTTTTCTGCTTTGCCATGCTTAGATTGTTCATTTTTATCTTGTGCTTGTCTCATCACAGTAGCAAAATGGCTACAAGACCTTCAGCCATTACATCTGCATTTAAGGCAGAAGAAAGAGACTGAGGAACAATGCCAGCTATGGCTGCTATTCTCAAAGTGAAAAGCAATAGCTTTCCCAGAAGCATTTAATTAGAAGTGACTTCATATCCCATTAACCAGAAATGGATCATGTGGTCACCTCTAGATTCAAAGCTACGTGATAAAGAAAAGACCTTGAGTACCACAAATGACTTAGCCCAATGGTTCTTAAACTTGACTGTGCACTTAGGTCAGTGGTTGTCAACCAGCATTTTAAAATATGAAATATATGTGTCTGTCTTGTGGCTAGGTAAGAAATGGGAAACAGTCATTGACAAAATCGTAATTCTTTTAGTGGTTTCAGATGAAAACATGGTCTTCCTTTCTCACCTCATCCAAAGCCCTTTCATATCAGTTGTGAGCAAGACATTTAATTGCTTAAACAAACTAGCCTACCTAATAAAAGGGTAATATGCAAATCGACCTCACCTTCGCTATGCCTAAACCATGCCCACCAGCCACGCCCACCAGCCAATCAGGGCGAGTATGCAAATAAACCCAACCAAGATGACTACAGCCACACAGAGCAAGGTTTCCCAGGCAATGGAGAAAGCCAAGCTTTCTGCCTGCCCTTGCTAGACCTAAGCCTCCTCAAGCTACAAAGTTTCAATTCTAGAAGGTAAACAAATCTTAATAGAAATGGCGGCAGCCACAGAGCTGGAGAGAGCAGGCCAGGGTTGCCCCCGGCAACAGAGAAAGCAAAGCTTTCCGCACACCCTGGCCAGGCCCAGGCCTAGGCCTCAGCTTAAGGCTACAAAGTTTCAATTATAGAAGCTGAATTATCTCCAACAGAAATGGCTGCTGGCCACTGAGCAAGCAGGAGGCTTGGCTCCGCTCCAGGCTACAAAGTTTCAATTGTAGAAGATAAACAAATTCCAGATACCAGGGCCTCCTCTTGGGTCGCCAGGGGGCATGGCTGGCCTGCAAACCACCACAGACCCCTTGCTCAGGCAGCCCCATGCCCCAAGGGAACCCCCATCCTGATCTGGGACACACTTCAGGGCAAACCAGCTGGCCCCCACCCCTGCACCAGGCCTCTATCCTATCTAATAAAAGAGTAATATGCAGATTGGCCATCACTCCAACACACAATATGGATGCCCCCATGTGGTCAAAGATCCTGCCCCCATGTGGACACAAGATGGCCACCACAAGATGGCCAGCAGGAGAGGGCAGTTGGGAGGCACCCGGCCTGCAAGGGAAGGCAGTTGAGAGGGACCCAGGCCTGCAAGGGAGGGAAGTTGGAGACGATCAACCCTGCAGGGGAAGGCAGTTAGGGGTGACCAGGACGGCAGAAGAGGGAATTTGGGAGCAAACAGGCTGGCAGGGGAGCAGTTAGGCATCAATCAGGCTGGCAGCGGAGTGGTTAGGGGGTGATCAGGCTGGCAGACAGAAGCGGTTAGGGGCAATCAGGAAGGCAGGCAGGCGAGCAGTTGCGAGCCAGCAGTTCTGGATTGTGAGAGGGATGTCCGACTGTCCGTTTAGGCCCAATCCTGGTGGGATCGGGCCTAAACGGACAGTCGGACATCCCTCGAGGGGTCCCAGATTGGAGAGGGTACAGGCTGGGCTGAGGGACACCCCCCCTCTACATGCACAAATTTCGTGCAACGGGCCTCTAGTCCTATATAATAAAAGCTTAATATGCTAAGTGTCCAACTGTTCATTTGACTGTTCACCAGTTGCTATGATACACAGTCTATATGACCACCAGGGGGCAGACACTCCGACTGGTAGGTTAGCTTTCTGCAGGGGTCTGGCGGATCAGAAAAGGAGCTTTAAGTGATTAACAGTGGGATGCCAAGTGCTCTGAAAATCCAGTGTCACCTATTTTTGTGCGGGGGGGGGGGGGGGGGGCGGGTTGCATAGACAGTTTATTAACTTTCAAATTGCATCATATAGACTGCATTTTATTCTGTGCAACACACAATCTCTGGTCTGAGTACTTACTTTCCATCAGTACGCAGCTTAAAATATTCTTTGGTCTATACAAGATACTTTTAAATAATTTATTTTTACAACAGGAACATTTAACATGGGTCTAATGTGAATAAGTTTTGGACAAAATTAGCCAAACACAACAACTATTGATTCTTCTGATTTTAGTAATCAGCATGAAATTTAACTTACACCAACATACTTGAATATTTGGTGAAGTATACAATATCCTCTCCATAGGTATTAATCTATACTATGAACTTTTCCCATTTGTAAAACAGGGAGTGATGGAATATATCAATTGTAACAAAAGAAATGCCATTATAGAACAAGAACCACATAGAAAAGGCAGGTTTTCATCTAGAATGCTTATAATCTGTAGTCGAATTTTGAGACCAGCTAAGCCAAGGGTCCATCTTGCTTTTATCTTTTTAATTTATTTTTTTAAATCCTTACCGGAGGATATTTTTCTATTGATTTGTACAGAGTGTGAAAGAGAGAGGGTAAAGCAAAGAGAAATATCGATGTGAGAGAAACACATTGATTGGTTGCCTCCTGCATGAGCCCCCAGCAGGGGCCAGGTGGGGGCGGAGCCTGCAACCAAGGTACCTGCCCCTGACCAAAATCTAACCCAGGACCCTTCAGTCCGCAGGTCCATGCTCTATCCACTGAGCCAAACCCGCTAGGGCCCATCTTGATTTTAGTGAAATCTGAGCCAGATCCATTGCATGCTGGGAGCATCGCTGTTGGAGATAGCTCTGTGGCAAATGAGTTGTTAGATTCACCCAAGTGGATCTAACAGCCATTTTCCTGAACAGTTGGAGTCATTTTGCTGGTTTGAATGAGGCTTTGCAAATAAAAACAAAAAACCTGATAACAGCTCTGCTTATTCACCTTGTCAAAGGTGCAACTATGTAACTGGCAAGTCTATGTTTAATGAGATGAAGGGTAGATGGAATGTAGAACCATGTATGGCAACATCTCAAGAGAAAGATACAAATTCTCTCTGTACAGCCATTTCTACATAGTCTTCTTGGGATTCTAGAAATTGATGTAACTATCTCGGGAGGTTGGTGAGGGGAGGTCAGGACAAAATCAAGTGGGTGTAGCTCTATCTTCCAAGGAAACGTCCTCATTTTATCTAAATTTTAACAACCAGTGTTCTATAAAATATTTCTTCCTTCAAATTGTCCACTGCTAAAAATACTGTCTAAGAATATCCCTTTAAACCAATGACTTTCAACAGAGGCTATTTCTTCCCCCAGGAGACATTTGATAATGCCTACCAACTTGTTTTGTTGTCACAATTTGGCAGTGCTATAGGCATCTAGTTGGCAGAGGTTAAACACCCTACAGTACACAGGACAGAATGGCTCCCCACAACAACAAATTATCTGACCCAAAACGTCAATAGTGCCACGGCTGAGAAAGTCATGCTCTAAAACAGAGCTATGATTTCCATAACAGCTCTAAATCCTTCTCAGAAGAGCTGGAGAATATTGATTTTATATCATGGGTATTATTTTTCTTTGTTTTCTAGGAAAAAAAAACCCAAGTTTTTTATTCTCTGAGAAATAGTTAAGTGAAGAGAAAAGATAGAAAATTCGATCTGGGTTAAAATTTTGATTCTTCCATTTATTATCTCTGTAGCCTTGGGATAGTCCCTTTCTCAATTTCTTTCTTTGGAAAATGGAAATAACAATACCACTTTATTGAATGGCTGTCAGAAGCATATATGAAATGTATTTGTTTAGTTGTTTATATAAATAAGAAACAAGTATAAAATCTCACCCATTGGCAGTTACATATATAGCAAAACTCTCTAATAACTTTCCCTGAGGTAATGGAATAGAGGTAGTATTGATTGACTTTGGTTGTCAGGATTCATATTACTATTAGCTTAGACTTTAACTTTACACTCTCCTAAACTTTGAAACAACTATCACCTGCGTTTTCTTAGAGCATTTACGTTTAAAAACTTGGAATTGCAAATTATTTTCTGCCCCATGTGAAATGAAAATAAATATCCAGCCTCTTGCCAGTTTTACAACCCAGAAATGTCCTTCTAAAGGACCTGGCAGCCATTCTTTGAAGTGTGATCATCAAGAAAGATAGAGCCGCTATCTTCTGGTTTCAGTAGGAAAGTAGGAACCAAACTTCTGTGGCCTTCAGTGAGCAAACACAGATCGCCTAACCACAGAGGTAAGCATCTGCAAACTTAGAAATAACCCAATGTGTCAACTCATCCCATTGACCAACCTTCCCACTAATGTCATCCAGTACTTTACAACTAGCTCACCACAGAACTTAAAAACCTTTCTGCCTTTTATTTCAGTGGAATTAAGTTCAACCTCTCTCCTCTACTGCAATAGTCTTGAATAAACTCTTCCTTACCTGTTTAATTTTGTCCAGTGCAATTTTTCTTTATTGTATTTATTTACGTTTTTATAGCTCCAAGCTTCTGCCCAGCTTCCCCTTTAAACCACAGTGAGATAAAAGTATATTCTACAGGGGCTGGGAAGGGGCTTAGAATGGAAGACTTGACTTCTCTGGGCCTTATCTAGGGAAGCAGAAAAATGTGGGTTTGGCCCATTTCATCACTATTGTTAGATTTAATCTTTTCGAAGTAAGTGCCAGCTAAGAGGGAGATTCCTGAAATTATTAACCCTGTTCTGGAAATGTCAGGCATCTTAGGGCCCAATACTGCCCTATAGACAGAGCAGATCACAAACTACTTCATGGGCTTGGATCTCTCAGGTAAATCCAGATTGTTTTTAGAAGAAACAGCCTTAACCAAGTTAGCTCACTTCTCTTTAAGTAACAGGACCTTGTATGTTATGCAATAAAAATAATACGATATAAAAAGAAAAACTAAAAATTCAGGTATAGAGTGAATGTTTCATCTAGGAATCTGATTTTGGACACAGGACAAATCTGAAGGCCACCTGTTATGTAAAAGAATTAAGCTTTATTGGAATACAGCCAGATTCATTGGTAAGTATTGTCTGTGGCTGCTTTCTCACCAAAGAGACAGAGGTGACAAGCTGTATCAGAGACACTATAGCCCAAGATGTCTAAAATGTACTAAAGTGTACTCATTGGCTCTTTATAGAAAAACGTTTGTCAGCCATATGAAGAGGCTGAGGCCAGCAGAGTTTCTGTGATTGAAGTAGGATTACAGAGCAGGGCTCATTATAAAACTCTGGCGTGTAATGACCAGCTAACATGCTTATATGTTATTTATAAGCTTGTCCCTATTATTATAAAAAAAGATAAGAATTCAGGTCTTTTAGGAGGCCAAATAAATGGCATTCCTTTAGTCTTCCAGGACTCTGAACAAGTTGAGAAACAAAACTAGGAGCGGTAGATAGAAGCTCTTTCAGTGTTGATAATGATCCCGTGGGAGGGCGTGGTTTAGTGTTAGTATCCTTGGACCTGTTAATAGAACTCTGTGATTAAGTAGATTTACCCACTGGAGCAGGGTAGCACCCCTACCACCTGCAAGAGGGGCAGCAATACCTGGAGGTGAGAGTATCTGAGTTTTCCATGAAAATTTATTCTTCCTATACTAACCAGTCATTCTGCTCCAGAGAGAAAGTGAGGGGAGGCCTAGAGAGCAGACAGAAGTGTGTGCTGGTTTAATCACTTCTCTAGGAAACCAGAAGGAGAAAGAGTCCCCTCTAATACAGTTCAGGCAAAAGTCTTAATAATCCAAGTGGGAGATGGGATTAGAGATGGTGGACATTTTATATTGCTTATTTGTATTGTTAATGCTTTTTCAAAATGAAAAAAAAATGACTTCAATAAAAATGTTTATATGTAAATCAATAATATATACTAAAGTTTTTCTAGAAGCTTTGCAAAGATGAAACATTAAGAACAAAAATTCTTAGCAATATTCACATTTGTAAAATCTTGGGTAAGGACAAAATATAGGCAATTTCACAGCTCCTTTTTGTTCTTCTTACTATGCTATTGTCTAGATTACTTTTTGTTCCCTTTTAATCCTCATAACTCACTCACCCTGAATATTTTAACATTTTAAGTAACAGATAAGAAGAAGATATACAACTAAGGATAGTATTAATACATATAAAATACCATAGCCTTATAAAATGTCAAAATATCTCAATAAACTTTTTTTTTTTGTTTTGGTCTTGGAAAGATGCAATCTTGTTGTTTATTTTGCTTAGTAACTGCTGAAAATTTAACAGGTATGTAATTATATTCTGGGTATTCATGCTTCCATTAGCCTTTGTATTACAAGATACTGATATATACTGATAAATTTCTCCAGAATTAAATGTGGTCTTCCTTATATGTAATCTCTAGTGAGCTGTGCCTCTGCTTGAGGTCTATATTTTTGCTCATACCCTTGCTTAATAAGAACACATCGCAGTGTTTTGGGATATTAATAGGTTCTCAATACCCAATAGATCCAATATTTTAATAAAAATTGTTTTCTTCAGAGTTTTTCTTATGGAAAAATATATAAGATCCTGGAGGCTAATTCCAGCATGTCATAAATGCAAGAAGTTTCATCAAAAGGTTGATGGAAACTTGAGCTTTTATCAAGGGCTGAAAATACATATTGTTGCCTACTGGAATGGCCCTAAGCATTTCCCCAAAGCTGAATTTTACATAAATGATTGCTTGCTGCCAAACAGCTGAGGGCATTTTAATCTATATGTTATTGCCTCCTGCTGGTCAAACAGCTGAACAGTCTAAGGCAGTTCCCCCAAAACTGACAATGCCTACTATATACTAAACCTTACCTTTGATATGTATATCTGCTTTGCTTTAGGGCAATTTGTGTTAATAAAGAGCAAGGAGTTCAGAGATAAGTGAACTTGGTTACTGAAGCTAAGCCCTCCTCTGGCTCCCCCATGGATTATAAATTTATATTATATTTCTAGTCTCTTTATTAATTTAAACGCAGTGCCTTCTCCAGATTCCTGAACCCTTCTAGATGCTGGAGAAAGACCCCGCCATTATAAGATGGCTGATTTTTCATTATTTACAGGAGAATAATGTTTGCTCTTACATAAGATAAATATCTTATCCAAGATTATAAAACATACACACAAAAACAAAAAACAGAAAAAAAAAAAAAACCACCAAAATGAATAGTAATGCTAGTTCAAGTTCATGTTGGATATATACCTCTCTGGCAAATTAACTAAGAATCTACACAGAATCATAAACTAATACCTTTGTACCAGTTTTGCAGTAAATACATTAACATAATTTGGATTCATCCTAACTGAATATTTTACTTGAGTTAATGATGTGAGTTAGATGAAAGGGATTTTCAGTCAAGTTTTATCTTATCATATTTATTTATTTATTTATTTATTTATTTATATTTTATTTTACTCACTGGCATATTGAACATAAGTCAAGCCCTTTTGCTATTGAAATACAATATATGACAATATAAATGCTTTACTGTAATGTTCAATGTAGAAAATGTAAAATATAGTATTATTCTCAGAATAATTACAAGCGAGAAACTGTTTTGTGAATATAAGTAATGTAAAAAACCAATTGAGCCACCCATCTTCATTCCAATAACTAATTACCAAACATTGAAATAAATACTATAATTTATTGTTAGCATTATTATATGTTAAACAAAAAGAGCTTTGCTGAAGGTACAAAACAAGTTCATACCTGCAAGGCTTCAGGAAGTTAGTTACAGCTCAATTTCTGGTTCACCATCTCTGGCTAAGTAATAAGAAAACAAATTATTCTTAAAGAAATCACTAATTCAACTCAGAATATGTTGTTACTAAAGACCCTCTACCATCATGTGCTTCTTTGGAACTTTGCATTTTAAAAGTTTCCTAGTCATGTATTGAGAAATTTCCCATCTCATTTGCAATGGCTGAACTTATTCTTAGTGTCTTGCCCTTGGATGGTATGGCTGAGGGACTATTTTGGCAAATTGTCACCTCGGTTAGTCTGAAGAGGAGCCTTGAGTGGTAGCATAGCTGACATTCTGATCTGAACCCAGCAGGCCAAGATAGACAAGCTGTCACCCTCCCTATCAAACTGCTGCTCTGCAGAACAATCCTGTCTGTGGGAAAATGCTAGCATTCCCTGGAGAGAGACTACTACGTGTGGGTTTATATTTATTGCAGGCTCACTTGATTTGGTAGACGGATTTGGATGGAAATTCTTATTTTTAGTCAGCCTGATGTTTCTTTAATGTTCCTCGGTGGTATTCCCCCATAGCTGTGTCTTGGCTCTGCAAACACAAAATCTCAGTTTAATGAGTGGTATCCTCCCTAGAGATTTTCATTCTCCTCCCCACTCTGCTCCTGGAATTCTCCACATCATTGTGGAGCACACCAAGTCAGCACTTAGCATATGTTTGTGCTCAAGAGTTTCATATAGTTTACAGTAATCTTGTCAAATGGAGGTGAAAGGATATTTGAATATTCAAAAAAATATGTGTATCTCAGTTGTTTGATTTCATAAATGGACTCATGTTGCTAGAAGCACTAAAGCATGTATCATTCTCAACAGCTAGCTAGTTATGTCTGCTTTGTGTCCTGCCAGTAGCCCAATTATCTTGTCAGATTTCTGGCTCACAATTTATGCTGTCTGGATTAGAGAGGACGCTTGCTAAAAAGTGCTCTAAGAAAGAAACCTCAAAATTCAATAGTTCTGACAAAACAAAAGTTTATTTCCCTCTTGCACCGTGATCCAGTATGGCCCACTGTGAGTGTTGCAAGTTATCTCTGCACAGTCATTTAGAAGCAAGGTTGATGTGCCATCAATGTTGACATGACTTAAGGTTCATGTGTTCATGGTCATTACCAATGTGCTATTAGAAGGGAATAAATGAAGGACTAGTCTCAGAAATTTCCTCTTAAGGAAGTGAGACAGAAGTGTACATCACTTTGGCTTATAGTTTATTGATAAGATCTTAGTTACCTGGCTACCTACAAAGGGATTTGGGGAATTCAGCCATTCTCTGTCAGCCCTATCCCAGCCTCAATTCCATGCTATGGACTAAACAGGGGCATGATTGGCTGAACATCAATGTCTTCCACATTGTCTTCATCTCCCCATACTCTGTGCTCCTTCACATGGAGGCATGGCAACAACCAAGTTCCTTTTCTATGCCTTCCAAGGGCCATGGGGAATTCTTATCCCTGGGCCCATCATACTATAGTGCCTATTGGCCTTATGTAGAGGTTAACCCCCTCAAGCCTTCCATCTTTAGAAATCTCCATCTGAGTAATGAGTTCCACACTCTAGCTATATATGTGACCCTAAACTCCTGGGACCACCAGTCAAATTCTTCTAATAATGTTATCACTCTCTCCCTTCTTCCCTCCTGGCTCAACCAACAACTCCAAAGTGGGCCTCTCTAAATCTCTGCTTAGTGACTTTCCTACCAGGTGTGGAGAGTCTGCCTTCTCATTTTGCAGGTGCCTTCAATCTCTACAAATTAGTCTCCCAGAGATCACTCTCAGTTGGTTTGCTGGTGGGGTGGTGGTGGCAGCGGGGTGGGGAGGTGGTGGCTGTGGTGGGAAATTCTCTTAAGAAGAAGATCCTATTTCCTACAACTACATCAATTCCACTCTGTCTGCTTTATAGCATTTTTGGAGAAAGGAGATAAATGTTGGCTGGGATGATGTTTGGGGTTGCAGAATCTGTTGGGCATCTTATTAATAAGCTCTGAGGGAAACAGCTGGACTCCAACAGAGGTATGTTAAAATCCACAGTCCATGTGCTTATCTCTCTATATAAAAGCCTAATATGCAAATTGTCTGCATGGGAGTTCAACCAGGAGACTGATCACTTGCTATGACATGTGCTGACCACCAGGGGGCAGCATGGAATGAAGGAAGGCCCCGGCCGGCAGCCAGAAGACCCCGATAGGCCCTGATCGCTGGCCAGGCCTAGGGACCCTACTCGTGCACCAATTTCGTGCACCGGGCCTCTAGTCTATAATGTAATTTTATTAAATGACCACATAAACTTGGTGAGTCATTGACTCTGTGAATGTTTTTCTTATTTATAAAACAAAGCTGATGAAACCTTCACTGCCTAATCCACAGGTTTATTTTGATGATTTTAGGCATATATAAAGTACCATGTGTGGCCTAATATCTGATATAAACATAGTGTGACACTAGTATTTAAAATCTATATCTTAGCTACAAGTGCAAAGTTTAAGAACTTTTGAACTGGAAATGAAATGTCTTCTATTTTAATATTTTCATTAGTACATTTACTATTCCTTTAATTGTGTGTGTGTATATTTTGCCATCAGAACTGATGGGAGGAGCCACATTTAAGAGCAAAATTATCCTCCCCCAATTTGAAGAGAAAGACAAATTGGAAATACTTTAGATTTTTGAATGCCTGTCTGATTATTGGCAATACCCATTTCAGGGTGTGTTTCCAACCACTATTGAATGTTAATTAACTTTTCTTTGAGCCACATTCCTGTCTCTTCTAGAGCCAAACCATCAGAGCTGAAGGCATATTTGTGGTATTAACCTCCCACACATCCACACAGCTGCATCAACATGAGGATATGGCAAGGGGCATTAATTCAGAGGAGTGGAGTGTGGCTGGTAGCCAATTGAAAACTGGTACTAAGGGTCTAGTTTTTCCACTTGTTTTCAGGAGACAGGTGTTCACTGAAATGTATTCACTGGAGGAGAATTTGTTTTTTCAGGAAAGCAGTTAGCTTAAGAAGGCATTGTTTTTATGGTTTTCAAGTGCAGAAATATTAGAAAATACACAAAAAACGTTGAAGGTCAATGTTTTTTCTTAGTACCTTATGGGGCCATGGTTCAGCCTCATAAAAATAAAACAGTATCATTCTTTGGACCAAAGGGCTTATTAAATGATGGGGACAGTAGGTTAAATTATGCAAATATATGTATATTTGTAGGCACAAATATAGGTATAGATACAGAAATAGAGGTAATAATATGGATAATGAAACAATCAGAACCACATCCTTATAGTAATACATGCTTACTAATACATTCTGTTGGTTTTCTTCCTACACTGGCTCTTCACACCGATATCCCTTTAACCAAAACTCTCACCTCTGTCTAAGCTCAATGATCAACCTAATCACCACGATGTAGAGAATCTTGTGCAGTCAAGTTTCAAGTTGACCTCACTGTATGCTCTACACATATCGCCTGTGCTAGCCAAAATAGATGCTTCATTTTCCCTGAGAAAAATCACGTAAAATTTTACCTATGTGACTTTGCTTCCATAACTGTATCCTCTTTGTCTGGAATGACCTGTTTGCTCTTCTATACTTGTGCAAGGCAAACTGAATTCAAGCTCCATAAAGCCTGCAATAAATGTTCCCTCTTTCAGTGATTTTTTTTTCCCTTCTTTGCGATTCTGTAGCACTCATTGCCTCAACCACTCTCTTGGCATTTTGCCCTGCATTTTTACTTATTATTTTATGTATGGATCCTGTCACCCCAAAGAGTTTATCAAGCCTTTAAGAGTAGAAACCATGTCTCATAACTATTTATCTTCATTGCCTAATATAGAAAGCCCCGTGGGTAGTGTGCTCATGATTAATATTTGATGCTGATGATTTTAATAAAATTTAGGTATGCACAGATCATACGTTACACTTAAGTTCCTGGTCTGTCACAGTCATGGCATTAGGTGAAGGTTTTATTTGTTATGACTGCATGTTCACATAGGCAAAGCAACTGTAGACATTATGGTCAAAAATAATTTTTTTATAATGAACTACCAAGTAAAAGCCAACAGGAAGAATTCTTAGCTAAATATTAAGAAGACATTTACAAAAACAGCAGAACTTGACTGAATTCAAGCTAGAGGGCTGTTGTGTAAAGAAACTAAGACTGGAAATGCTATGGAAACAAACCTCTGATGGGTGGAATCCAGTTTTCTATTCTCACCCTGCATGCTCTTTCTTCTAAGGACTTAAACACTAAAGGGTTTGTGCTATTATTTGCATAGATTGAGGTAGAACCCATGGGGAACCCACTGTTTCCTTCTCCCTTTGGGGCAGATTCTTTCCCTGTGGGAATGTGTCAAATATTCTCTTCAAAAATGACATAAAATAACATAAAATATTCTCTTCTTCTAAGCACCTAAGACCTAGCTCCTCACTCCCATAATAAAATCCTCATTATGTTATCCATGACTGCCTAAGAATTCCTTAATAGACCATTCTAGGGTGGTATGATATGCAGAATAATAGTTTCCCAAACAATTCTATATTTTAATCCCAAGAACCAAAAATATATTAGGTTGCATGGCAACAGGGAAGTAGTATTGGAGCTAGAATTAAGGCTTCGAATCAGCAGATCTTGAGATAGAAAGTTGTTCCTGGATTATCTGGGTGGGCTCAATGTAATCAGGAAAATATTTACAAGTGGAAGAGAGAGGCAGAGGAGAGAGAACCAGAGAGACAGCAGCACAGCGCAGACTCAGCCCAATGATGCTGGCTTTGAAGATGGAGGCATAGCTGGGTGAGTCAAGGCATGCAAGCAGCCTCTGGAAGTTGGAAAAGGTCAGGACATATGTTCTCCATCATAGCCTACAGAAGGAATGCAACCCTGCCAACGTGTTGACGTTAGCTCAGTGAAATCCAGTTCTGTCTTCTCACCACCAGAACTGTTAGAAAATAAATGTGTGTTGTTTTAAGCCACTAACTTAACTATCTTCTATAGCAGCAATAGGAAACTAATAACACAGGTGGTGATTTCATTGATAGTTTGAATAGTCTCCTTCTAATGGGAAGAGGAAAGAGACCTAATTCCAGTTTCACAGAAGGTTTTTACGGATTAACATTTTCCACTTAAATTCCAGCACTTTAAAGTTCTTTCACATCCATTATCTCACTAAAATCTCACATCATGATTGCCCAATTGCTATTACATGGATAATTATCTTCATTGAACTGATAAGGAAATTGAAGGTCTAGAGGTTCAATCACTCATGTTTATGCCACAGTAGAGGAGACAGTGCAGACTAAAACTGAGAGAAGAGAAATAAAATGAACATCTAGAGTCTAAAATAGTATTTGCTCTTTATTTCTAAGTCACTTTAGAATAAATATATAACCCTTTCTCATTTTTTGTACCATTGGATAGTTATTCCCAGGATTAATGTTATGAGTTAATTTAGAAGATGTGAGAGAAATCCGTTCTATAAACAAATCTTAAAAGCTAGAAAGGGAAATGAGTAAAATCTCATGATCTGTAGTAATATTAGAAGTCATAGAAGGGCCATCCCATCCACATCTTAAACCATACTTCTTCCTGTTCTTTCTTGTTCATTGTGTCTTAGCCTCACCAACCTTCTTCCTGTGTCTTGTCACACTCAGTTCTTGCCCACCTCAGTGCTTATATACTTAATATTCCTTTTGTACAGAATGCTGTCAGCCAGATTTTTCCATATCTGACTTTATCTTATCATTTAGCTTAGATTTCACCATCAGGCCTTTCCTGATCACTCAGCCTAGAGTAAACAGTACTTTATGGTACATGCTTAATTTTCTTCATAGCACTTTCATTTTTAAAAAAATCTCTCCATTTTTATTAAACGGAAACTCTATGGAAGCAAGAGTCTTGTCTATGCTATTATTCTCAATACTTAGAATATTGCCAGGAAAATAGTAAGTCCTTGTTGGAGGAATGAATGGTTGCCACACATTCTTGATACCTCTGATACTATCATTAGATCTGACCAACTAAGCTGATGAGCAGGGCTCTTAGGAATAAAACCAAAATTTGGCATTAGCTGTGATTTTCCCTACTGAAAGCCCATTTGGCTTAGTACATAAAATTGGAATTAATAATAAGTATGCAGTGAAACTGAGCTTGGACTTTAGAAACAGACAACCCATTTATTTCATTCTGTTTTTGTCATATACTGAACATTTCACTTGCTACCAGGTATAATGATATAAGGAAAAAAAATGGAATGTTTATGATATCCAGCACAAACATGATGGATGGTGCTCCAGATGACATTGAACTAAGGACTAAAGACACTATGCATTTGTCCATGCAATTTGCCACTCTGTACCATGTGCACTGCTGTCAGAGGTGAGTGCTGATATGATTTATAGATGATACTGACTTCATTTCAGAATGATTTAAAAATAATAACTTTCTCTAAGTTGCAAAAGCAAGACATTCTTTTGAAGAGAATTCATAAAATAAAATTATTTGGAGGAGAAAATACACCAATCAGACATACCTTAGTGATAACTGTTACCATTTTGATATACATTTGACAATATTTTCTCTGTATGTCTGTACATGCATGCAGAAATACATTTATTTAAACATAATATGTAATAAGTACCTGAGAGATTTTTCTTGAATAAATAAGTGAAGGAAGGAAAGAACAGCTGATTATTGGTGACTTCAACCTGAAATTGAGAATTTAGGTTGTTTCAAAGATTAGTCAGTTGTTTTATTTAAATTGTTGCTAATATTTTACTAAATTGCTCTTCTCATTCTAATATTCTTTGACTACTTCACCAAGTCTTAGGCTTTTAGTTTATCAGTCCAGTTCCACTTAAATATAAGAGGTCCCAAGACTCAATTTAGAGAGAATGAAATCTTCTAAAATATGACATATAATAAAGCCGGATTTCTTCTCTTCACATCTATTCTAAAGAAAGTATTTATTTAACATTTTATTTATTTTTTCATAATTACTGTTGTTTACTTATTTAATATATTTTTATTGTTGATGGTATTATAGATATCTCCCACCTTCCCCTTATTTAACATTTCAAAAAACTTATGTCAATAGAGGCAAAATAAGCATTTTGAAAAAAAATCAACATTCATGATACATGCTCAAGAAACTAGGACTGAAAGTGAATTTTCACAAAATAAAATAGGGTATTTAAAACTTGGAGCTAACATCAAAATTAATGATGAAACACTTAAAGTCTCTCTGTGGAATGGGCAGGTCCCTCATCCACAGTGTGGTGATTAAAAATTGGGAGGGATATCTTGTCTGCAGAGGACCCACTGAGGAGTGTGTGTGTGTGTATGTGTGTGTGGGGGGGGTTATGGGGGAGGGGTCCTACACTTGGCTTCCCAGGCGGAGCACCAATGCTGGAAAGAGGAGTTCCCATATTATCTGGCTGTGAAAACCAGTGGGAACTGCATCCCAGAGAGAAAAGGGCAGTGGGAGATGGAGGCGCAATGCTCTTAAAGGGCCAGTGCACATACTTCCTCACAAACTCACTCACTGTAAGCTCCAGGCACAGGGGCAGCAACTCAGAAAGCACCAGGAACACAGGGGGAAGAACTAAATTGACTACCTCAGGGTGGAAATTTACAGGCAGATTTTCAACTTTATATGGAAATACAAAGGACTTATATAGCCAACATAATCTTGAAAATAAAGATAAAAGTTGGAGGATCTATAGTTGCTTATTTCAAGAATTACACTAAATAAGACAGCATGTAATTGATATAACAAAATTAGACAAATAGATAAATGAAACAGAATGGAGAGGCCAAAAATAAACTCATATATATCTAGTCAATCAATTTTTGACAAAGATATGAAAACAATTCAATGAAGGAAAAGTCTCTTCAACAAATAATACTGAAATAACTGCATATCCATATGGTATCTACCTTGCACCATACAAAAAATTAATTTGGGATGGGTCAGTGATAGAAATGGTAAGTTAAAAGCATTAATATTATGGAAGAGAACATAAGAGAATACTTACTTTCTTAAAATATTTTATTTATTGATTCCACAGAGAGAGAGGAGGGAGAGGGAGAAACATCTATTTTTTATTCCACCAATTCCTGGATTCATTGCTTGACCCTTACATGTGCCCTGACCAGGGATCAAACCCCACCCTCTGGGCATCGGGGCAATACTCCAAAACACTGAGCTACCTGGCCACGGTGAGAATATTTTCATGATATGTGTTTAAGGAAGGCTTAATAAATAAAACAGAGAAATAACTAGGAGAAGAAAAATTAATTTATGGAATGATAACGTAATCAAATTTGTAAAGTTCCTGTTCATCAAAACAAAGCACCATTAAGAAAGGAATAGACCAGTCACAGACTAGGAGAAAATATTCTCAATACATACAACTAACAAAGAACTCAGTTGCAGAATATATAAGCAACTGCTACAAATCAACAATAATCTTAAGTACAACGAGCAAAGGGCTTGAATCTTCACAAGAAAATATTTACAAGTAGCCAATAAGCATACAAAAACCTGCTCAAATATGTATTTCTCCGATGACATGTTTTGTCATTGGAGAAATACATATTAAAATAACAAGGAAATGTCATTGCACACTGTCCAGAATAAATAATATTCAAGTGACTGATAAAAACCAAATGCTGGAAAAAATATGGAATAACCAGAACTCTCATACAGTGCTGAGAGTAAAATAACACAATCATGTTGGAAAATGTTTTGACATTTTCCTATAAAGTTAAACACATGAATGTTATGACCTAGCATTCCACTTTTAGCTATTTACCCAAGAGAAATGTAAACATATGTTCACAAAACACTGTTACACATTTGTTCATAGCTGCTCTAGTCATAGTAGCAAAGAAAAAAAAAAAACAAATGTTCATCCACAGGTAGATGTATAAACAAATTGTTCTATTTATACAAGGAAACACTTTTCACAAACACAGATATGTATGGCAATATGTATGAATATCGAAAACATTATTCTGCTTGTAGGAATCTAGACACAAAAGACTACACGCTGAATGATTCCTTTTACATGAAATATTAAAATAGGCAAATTAATCTATGGTGCTAGAAATGAGAACTTTGTTTGCCTCTGGGTGCAGGCAAGAGATTGAACAATGTGATACATGATGGATATTCCTAGGGGTGATGAGGAAAATTCTTTATCTTGATAGGGATAAGAATCTATGGATGTCTGCATTTGTAAAAACTCATCAAACTGTACATTTAGCATCAGGGCATTTCACTATATTTAAATTATGCCTCTACTGATAAGGAATTCAAAATGGGGGGGGGGAGTATTTCAAATGAAGAGGCTCAAATTGTCTCTATTTGTTATGTTTCAAGACACAATTTGATTATGGATTTATAAATCATTTAACAGTCTATGAATTATAAACTGAATAACAATATGGCTCAAGTAGTTGATTATAGTGCTTTCATCTGTATCAGGGATGTTTTGGGTCCAAGTAACAGAAAACTTACTAAGGAGTTCATTAATAATCAAGTAGGTTTAATCATTCCAGTTTTGATTCAACTTAAAATCTCAGACTCTGTCCTTTCCAAAACATGAATGATGCCCTTCCAATCAACAGCAACAAGAAATACGGATTAGGGACAAAAAAAATCTGATAGATTTTATTTTATCAAGGAAAGGAAGTTCTCAGGAAAAGAAAAAAAAAAAAAGAATCTATGGAAGAATCTGTCATGACCCACAGGTTGAGAACCGCTAGCAGGATCGCCTAAGACCATCGTAAAACACAGATATTTACATTACGATTCATAACAGTAGCAACATTACAGTTATGAAGCAGCAACGAAAATAATTTTATGGTTGGGGGTCACCACAACATGAGGAACTGTATTAAAGGGTCGTGGCATTAGAAAGGTTGAGAACCACTGATCTAAAGTCTTAGTGCCAGGAATAGATAGGCATTGCCAGATGGCAATTCCAAATTCTATCATATAGTCAGAACCAAGGAGACACTGTTGGAGGATTTAATCTTATACTTAAGGCAGCTTTATAACATACACAAGAATGAATAATTCTCAAAAGAGTAATGTATGTATTGCTTCTACAAGATGACTGAATTATTATGGGTAGTATGCCTGTGACCTAAAATAATGTTGAACAGTATATAAAATTGAAAAGTGGAAGAAAGATAGTGTCCTAAGGGACACAAGACAGAAGTATTGCTCTATTTTAATCCCCTCGAGCAGGGGTCATCAAACTATTCCAAATAGGCCAAATCAGGCTGCCTGATATTTTTCTTAATAAGGTATCATTGGGAGACAGCCGTTAGTTTAAGGTACCTTTCTTCCACGGTGGCAGAGCTGAGTAGTGTGACAGAGATTGTACGGCCCATTGGCTTGTTACAGAAAAAGTTTGCCAACCCCTCCTAGAAGAGGGCAATGATTCTCAACTTGAGCATACATGGGAATTACCTGGAGGACTGGTTAACATACCAGTTGTTAGGCTTCATCTACAAAGTTTCTGGTTCAGATGTTTCCACTGGGCCAATAATTTGCATTTCTAGCCAATTCCCAGTGATGCTGATGTTGGAGACCACACTTTGAAAACCCATTTCCTGAAGCACAAGCTTCAGAAGCAACAGCAGCAATTTCTATAATTTGCAAAGGTTGATTTGCAGTTAAACCAAATGTGAAGATGTGGTGAAGGCCTTAGGCCTAAGTATCTATCTCAAGAAGTGGGGACAATAACTGAATGGTAAAGAAAAGAACATAGCAGAAAACATTAGAAAATAATAATAATCCTATATAATAATAGCCTAATATGCAAATTGACTGAACAGTGGAATGGCCAGTGGAACGACCGCTATGATGTGCACTGACCACCAGGGGGCTGATGCTCAGTGCAGGAGCTGCCCCCAGCCCGCAGGCCCCAGGCTTGCCAAGGTGGGTGCCAGCAGCCCCCGCCCTTCCCCCCGCCGATCACTCTGCCGGTCGCCCCACAGATCGGCCCTGATTCCCAGCCAGGCTAGGGACCCTACCTGTGCAATAATTTTGTGCACTGGGCCTCTAGTTAATAAATAAAACAGCATGTCATTAGAGTTCACTTTTTCTTTAAGTCATCATCTGAGGATATATAGGGAAAGAGAAAGGAAGGGGGTGAGGGAGGGAGGGAGAGGAGAGAGAGAGAGAAATATCAGTCAGTGCCTCCAGTATGCTCCAACAATGGTGGAACCCCTAATCCAGGCCTGTGCCCTAACACAGAATGGAACCCACAACCTTGCATCCCACAGGATGGCACTCCAACCAACTGAGCAACACTAGCCAGGGCTAGAGTTCATTCTTATTAAAATATCAGAATTCAAAAAATAATGTAGCTCCACTTAGCATAATGCTCTCCAGTTCCATCCATGCTGTGGCAAATGATAAGAACTCCTTTTTTTTTTACCTCAGTGTAGTATTCCATTGTGTAGACGTGGCACAGTTTTTCAATCCACTCATCTGCTGATGGGCACTTAGGCTGTTTCCAAATCTTAGCTATGGTAAATTGTGCTGCTATGAACATATGGGGTGCATATATCCTTTCTGATTCCCACCCATATCCTTGCCTCAAATATGATACATGCACTGAGGTAAAATGAATCTCATTCTGGGAGATTTTCCTCAATTCATTTTTTTTTTTTTTTTTTAGGGGAGGGGTGCCAAATTATTCCATTTGAAGGAATGCACCAATGACAGAGCATAGTAAGTAAATGTTCTTGTACAACTTCCAGGAAGGGTAAGCCCAATAGGCACGCACTGCATTGGTGACTACAGAGCGTCACCTGGTGGCCAGGCGGAGGCCAGCCTAGGTTTAGCTCTAGAGTCTACCACTCTCTGCAGGGGTGCACCTGTCCCAGACCCTGGGCTAAGCCGGCTTCCGGGTGGAGCTGGGGCGGGGAGGGGGCTGGGCGGGGAGGGGTGGTTGCATCTCGTGCAAGCTGGTTACAAGGTCACCGGGTTATTCCATGGCTTTCACTCACCTGCTCCTTCGGGCACTGGGTGCCGTTCTGAGGGTGGGCAGTGCGCGCAGGTTCAGTAGGGACTGATTCACACCAGTTTCCAAGTGGGGCGCAGGCCGGGCGGCCTTCAGCGGAGCCCTGGCTCTTCTACGTCCTCAAGGAAGCTTGGCCGCCTCTCCAGCCTGCGTGGCCTCTCAGCCTTCTCCCTCTCGGCACGACATTGCCGCAGACAATTAACTGGGCAAAATCCTTCAGGGACACAGCCTCGCCGTCAGAGTTGGAGGACACGGACAGGCCCGGCCCCCGCTGAGGGCGGTTGGTGGTGGTTGATGGCGCTGTGGGCACGGGATTCCAGGGCCGAAAGCAGACGTGTCACACCTGGGGAAGCAGGAAACACGGGCTGCTGTCCACAGGGAGCACCTGGCCTCTCCAATCTCCTTTACGTCCCCCAGTTGGGGATTCCAGACATTCTGGCATCGACTAGTGATTGGCATCTCTGCAAAAACGGAAAGTGTCAAAACCTCCACCTCCCTGCCAGGTGGTCTTTTCAGCACGAATTGCTGATTCTGGGAACTTGGTTTTGCTGGACACACGGGCTCTTGCACCCGGGCGTGGCTCCTTTTTGCAAAGTGTGATTGCGCAGTCGCTGTTCGGCGGTCATGTATGCCCATTGCTCATGGAGATGTTTAGTATTGAAATATGCCAGGGAGCTGACACGGCGATTTGTGATCCTAAAGGAACTATGCTTTTTTTCTGAGAATGTTAAAAAAAAACACACACACACAAAAAAACAAAACCACAATTCCACACGACCAAGGTTTTGCTGAAAAAGATGGCGTTTGCACTTAACTTTAAAAATGGGAGTTTTGGACTCCCTACTCAAAAGGGCAAAAAAATTTGAGTCCAAATATTAAGGCATTGAAACGTTAATATTTGGGGATTTTTCACTTGCAAGGGGATTGAACCATTCTCTTTTGGAATTTGATAATGGGGAGTATTTTTTATTCACATTGGGATGGCCCTGTGTTATGGGTATAATTTTTATGATTGGAAGGTGTTTAAGGTTGCAGGATTTCTGGAATGCTATGTGGCTAGTGGTTTGTTGTAATTTGCCATGGCAGACTGTATCTTCAATGGATTCTTAGTCCTAGGTACAGGGTGGCCTTGCAACTAATTTAGATAAAACATTCTTCTCATCAAGTTTAGCAAAATCCAAAGTGACTGCCAGTGGTCCCAGGATGATGGTCACAGAGCAGTGGTTAGTAAAGACGAGGCAGCCTAATGAAGGTAAGGGCAGTGTTTCCCTGTTAGACCACTGGTCTCCTCTCCCAAAGAGGGCAGCCACATTCCCATGTGACCACAGAGAAGCTTACTGGGTTTTGAAGAAAAAAGAAAGGCATCCTCACTCTTCATGTGTTCTACCTATGACAGAAACGCAGAATCTGTCTATCCATTTACTCACTGCAACTCAGGGGCAGTGGAGTGATGTACCTAGTTAATAAAAGTGGTGGGGGGAGTGAAAAAAGATTTATCAGAACTACTACTTCTTCCTTTTAGAATTGAAGTTGCCCACGAGGAACACAAGTTGTTGTCTTTCCAGAACTGGTTTCTGTTCCCTGTGACCTTGAGAGACACTGGGTAATGAGCCTGCCTATTTGGGGATTTTAGCGTCAGGAGTCCATTTAGTCCTCACAACTAAGCCCTTTAACTTAGTGTTAGAGTGAACCAGTAGTATTTTGGCCTCCATATGCCACTCTGTTTTTCTTCAAAATATGTTTAGAAATTAACATGTAAAGAAGGACGCTAATTTGGAGGAGGAGAGATCCTCCCTTATTACATTAATTAATTTATTTTTATATACAAGCAACAATCTATACTAATAAAAGGGTAATATGCAAATTAGTCAGGATGCCTCCACAGTAACAACAGAACAGCAGACTACATGGGGCGACAAGGCTGGCAGGGGGATTAGTGAGGGACGACCAAACAACTGAATAGCAGGCTGCATGGGGTGACCAGGCCAGCAGGGGGGGGGGGCAGTGATGGGCAACCAGGCCGGCAGGGGGGGATAGTTGGGGGTGACCAGGCCAGAGGGGGGGCAGTTGGGGGTGACCAAGTGGCATGGGGGGCAGTTAGGGGCAATCAGGATGGCAGGCAAAGGTGGTTAGGGGTGATCAGGCTGGCAGGGGGGACAGTTAGGGGTAATCAGGCAGGCAGGCAGGTGAGCAGTTAGGAGCCAGTGGTCCCAGATTGTGAGAGGTATGTCCGACTGCCGGTTTAGGATCGGGCCTAAACCGGCAGTCAGACGTCCCCCGAGGGGTCCCGGATTGGAGAGGGTGCAGGCTGGGCTGAGGTGACTCCCCTGCCCCGTGCACGAATTTCATGCCCTGGGCCTCTAGTTTTTCTATATAAGCCAGTGGATGAAGAGACTTTGTCAATTTAAACAACACAAGTCTGTGGGCTAAGGTCTCTGGGGTGATTTATTTTATAAACTTTTTTTTTTCATAATAAGTGAAAGTGTCAGCATCAATTTGAAAACAGGTGTGTATATTTACATTAAATACATTATTCATTTGCTAATATTGTGGAATTGTTTTGCAGCACATGAGAGTAAATAAAAGAAAGCCAAAGTAATCTTCATCCCTTGCATTATGCATTGTAGCATTCATTAGAAAATAGTTTTCTCAGGAAATAGTTTTCTCAACAAACAAGCTCTCTTTTCAGTCTCTAAGGTACTATAGTAAGCAAGAGAATAAAATCCAATAAAAAATCCTTGAATTTATTTTGGTTCTTTGTCATCACCTTTAGTTAATGGTACATAGATGTCAATTTCTAAGCACATGGAATATGGTTTGGCTGGATTTAATGTTATTATTTTGATTTCCTTTGCTAAGCTTAAAGTATGCTACCATTCTTTTTCATTCATTCTGGGCAATTTTGTTCACTCACTCATAATCATAGTTCTTCCCAGAGTTGAAAACACCCTTATAGAGCCTTTAGTCCTGTGCCCATGTACCCCTACCTCCATGGAGCCTCTCCTGCTCCTCCATTTTAAACCCACTGTTTTTTCCTTCCTAATCAGCATCATTGTATAGTTACTACTTGGACCACTCAATTTATATTATTTAATATTTTAATTGTTATTTTTATATTCAATGGGCGTATAGCATGAATCTAAAGTTATTTGCAGATGTCTTTTTTTTCTTTATAATTCTTTATTGTTGAACATATATTACATAGGTCCCCCTTTTCCCCCCACGCCCCGCCCCAGGCCTTCAGCACCTTATTGTCTGTGTCCATGGGTTATACATATATGCTCCAAGGTCTTTCATTGATTACCTCCCACCCATCCCCCTCCTTCCCTCTTAGATGTCTGAAGATATGCATCAATTTAAACACTTTGTACATCATTCAAAGCACTGTTTTACAACTCATAGTCACTCATATACTTAGAATGTACCAAACTTTCCAAATTGGAAAAAAATCACATCAAGGGAGACAAAGAACACTTCTGAAGCTCCTACTAAGGATACAAAAGAATTTATAACGTGTTTATTTTCTAAAAGCTATAACATTTATAGCAGGAATTATGCTTAAAATGTGGACAATTAACAAATGAGAATAATTTTAGGTATTATTTTCATGTATTTGAAATTAATAAGCCCTATTTAGAGCCACAACTATCTTTTTCTTGGTGTGTATTTTATTTGTAAAATCAACTTGATTGAGATATAATTAACATATAAAATGCATCCATTTAAGAGTACAGTTCAATGAGACTTGAATTAAAACCCACATAATAATCACTGCATTCAAGACATAGAACATTTCCTCAACTTAAAGTTCCCTTGGAGTAGAAATTACCTGTGCATATATGCACTTGTGTTTACTTTTAAATTACAATTATGTACCATAAAAGTACTTCGGTGTATTGTTTATTTGTTGGGGTTTTAGACTATATCTTTGTGTAATTTTATTTTGGGGCCAGTCATTCTTGGGATTACCATAGGCATACTTAAAATTTTCAGAGTCTACTTAGAATTAATAGTTTATCACTTCAAGTGTAATATACTAGTAGATATATTAACACTATGTAAGTCTCTTTACTCTTCCTCCTTGTAAGTTCTAGTTGTCATGAATTACATCCATGTACATTGGACATTCCCACACACTATGATACAATTTTTGTTTTCTGCTATTATGTATATTTTAGAAAATTTAAGAAGGGAGGGGTGAGGAGACTAATATATCTACCCATATATCTAGTATTTTCATTACTTTTCCTTTATTCCAAAAGTTTCAGATTTCCTTCTGATATAATTTACTTTTGCCTAGATAACTTGTTTCAGCATTCAGTTCCATTTAATAAATTAATAATTGTTTAAATACTTTTTCTCCTATTTATGTTATCATGTTTTGCCTGTTTTAAAATTTTTCTTTGTCTTTGATTTTAATTACAGTATATTTGGGTAAGTAGTCTTTGAATTTTTCCTGATTGGGGTTTGCTGAGCCTCTCAAATCTCTAAATGTATGCCTTTTACCAATTAGGAATTATTTCTGCCTTTATTTCTTCCAATATTTTTTTACACTACACTCTTTCTCCTGAACTTCTGGGGCCTGTATGGCTCTAAGTTTAGATTTCATTATATTGTCTCACAGGTAACTGAGGTGGTGTTTTCTTTTTCTTTTTTAAAATCTCTCTTGTTCAGATTACCTAATTTTTATTGACCTATCTTCAAGTGTACTGACTGATCAGTTTTACCATTGAGTTCATCCAATGAATATTTTTATTTTTTTCTTTATGTTTTTCAATTCTAAAACTTCCAGATCTAAAATGGTTATTTTAAAAATATTTCTTATTTCCCTGCAGAAACTTTCACCTTTCCGCTTGTTTCAGGAGTGTTTGCCCTTAGTTCTTAGAGAATCACGAGGACAAATGCTTTAAAGTCTTTGTTTCTTAAGTCCAACATCTGGGTCAATTTGGGGCTGGCTTCTGCCAATTGTCTTTTCCCTTGAGAGTTTGGCAAACTCTCCTGGCTCTTCTTACATTGATTGCTTTTTAAAAAATTGTATCCTGAATATTTAAAGTATTATGTTAACAAATGCAGGTCTTGTATAAAGTCTTTAGAGAATATAGTTGTTATTGCTACAGTGAGTAGTTAGCCCAGTTAGGTTTTGGTCAGAAATTCCAAACTATATTCTGTGGACACTGATTTCAAGGTTGATTGTTTTCAAACCTTCGCAAGGCTATTTGTGTTTGTCTGCAAATGTATGCACTCAGGGTCCGGTCTTAGACCAAAGTGGTGATTTGTCCCATGGTTCTTTCTCAGGGGCTTTGGTATGCTTTTTAAGGTCAGATCCATGCACAAGCAGCTCAGGGGTGAGCCCAAGAGTTCACACACAATTCTACAGGCGCTCCTTCTCCAGCTCCCTCTTCTCTGCTCTTTTCCTAACCTTCTCCAGCACTAAGTCCACCTCCCCCTTCTTGGTTCTTTGGTTAGAACACTGGGAGATTGGGTGTTTCCATTCTGCTATGAACTTCCTGTGACAACAGCTGAACAGAAAAGGGGAAAAAAATATATATATATATATATATATATATATATATGATGCGCCTTTCTCTGTTCTCTGTGATCCTTCTTCCCATTCCTCAGATCAGAAAGAGAGGGGACATTGCCTTCTTGCCTGCACTCTGAGCAGGGTTCTGAGATATGTACTGCCTTTGAATGTAGGCTGGAAAATACAGAAGAAAAAGAAATATAAAAACTCACTGCCAGATCATTTGTACCTTGAGTTCTAAATTCCTTTCCCAATTTTCCTTCCTCATTTGAATTTCAGAAGCCTCTGATAGTTGTATACAGTGGGAAAGACAGGGTGGCATGTGCTTGCTCTATCTGAGCCAGAACTGGAACATTCATAGTTTTAAAATAAGATTTATGTCTTCTTTTAACCTGGTTACTATGGAATCTACATTTTATGTCCAAATTGACTTATTTAAAAAGGAAACAGAAAAGAAGTTTCTTTTCTTTCTCACTGGCCATCAAGTCCCTTTCCTCTCTTTGAAGGGAAAATGTCTGTGTTTAAACAGTATTTCATTGCACTCCTTCTAGAATAAGAATTCTATTTCGAAAGGGTAAACCTTTTTCTTCCTAGAAATCCTTTTCCTGGAAAAGAAATAAAAGAAGTGTTCACATATGTTACATTTGGTAGTTTGTTGCCTCTCTCTCTCTCTCTCTCTCTCTCTCTCTCTCTCTCTCTCTCTCTCCATATATATATCGGAATAACCAAAGAAAGGAAAGGTAAGATAATTGCAAATAATGTTAGAGGAATGCAACATGTGATTCCTGGAAATTAATTTCCAATCCTATCTTCTTTAGGATTAGTGCAAGTTAATATTTATCTTTGTTTTGAAAAAGGGAAACCAAGGCAACATAAATAAAGCATTTGAGAAAATACACTGGTGAACATTAAAAAAAAAAAAAGAATTAGAGGTTTGGCTCAGAGTAAATTCTGACAGTAAAAATCTCTCAGTGCACAGACAAAGCTTGGGTAACCACAAACTAGACACTTAACACAACCCACCCACTATCCCCTTCTTTTCAATGACTCAGATGCAAGTGAATTGAAGATGCTTCATCCTAATGCTCAAACTCTGGGCATTGGTTGTCTGAACAATATCTTTTTCAAAACCTTCAAGTGCATAATCCAGCACCTGACACATTAGTTTTCTATCTCCTGCATTAGTTGTTGCTTTGTGAAAGCAAGTAAAATATATTTTTCTTCCTTCTGTCTTCCATATTTCCTGGACAGGTTTATTGAAAATCAAAATCCGTACAGAATTCCTATTTCCAAAGCTGATTTGCTTTCCATCATGTTAAATTGATGAGATACTTGCAACTGTTGCCCCGTCTCTGCATGACTACATCCTAATTTTCGCTTTGTAGTAAAGCTCTAAGTCCATGAAGCAGTTCCCTCTTCTATATGAATGTAGGCTATAGAAGTAGATAGAAGCAAATAGTGCTGAGTGTTTCCCCTGACCAACTGTGCAATTTGGATAAGTCACTTGACATTGCTGAACCTCCATGTTCTCACCTGTAAAATGATTTCCTTAAATGATTACAGGGCTCAAGGACATTTAGATGTTATTTACATAATTTTTCAGATAAAACCTCTGAAGGTCAGGGGCCAGAGTGATTTTTCCAGTGCACAGATATGTCTGGAATGACAAAAATTAGCCAAGCCTTAATGAAGTATCACTTTTACAGGGTGAACATCCTAATATTCTAAGTCGATAATAAGAGAAGTTCAGCAACCCATATGGCAAGGAAGTCTTAGTAGCCAGGTTGATTTTCATTTATTTGCTTTCTTCCTGCCTGAAGACAGAGAGGGGAAGGGAAATTATACCTATATTGAACATAATGGCATCTGAACTGATGGCAAGCAAAATAACCAGGTGATTCTCCTTAATCCTCATCTAGTAGGATTTTCCCCAAGAAGTGAATTATTTTAGTGCTAATAAAAGTCAGGCACAAGACATATTAAATCCTCACTTTTCACCTGTGTCATTTTATGTGCTGATTTTCTTTAGCTTAGTGATCTATTTTTCAATCGGCAATCCATTGATGCTAATGCAGAAGCCTTTGGGAATATTGTGTGGTCACTGGGGTGAGAAAAAAATAAGTTCAGCCCTAACTGGTTTGGCTCAGTGGATAGAGCATCGGCCTACGGACTGAAGGGTCCCAGGTTTGATTTGGGTCAAGGGCATGTACCTTGGTTGTGGGCACATCCCCAGTACGTGCAGGAGGCAGCTGATCGATGTTTCTCTCTCATCGGTGTTTCTAACTCTCTATCCCTCTCCCTTCCTCTCTGTAAAAAATCAATAAAATATATTTTACAAAAGTTCAGTTTTCATTCTGTGATGTGCAGACAGAAATGAGTGGGCTGTGGAGGGGATCTGCCATGCACTGCTGCTATTCTGCATTATTGACATGCGCTCAGCTTCTTGGCCTTTTTAGGTGTTCATTTTCAGAGACAGGGTCCCCTTTACTTTTTTCCCCTGTTAATCAATAAAGTGCAAAGAACACTGCTGACATTAGATTTCTCCTCCGGACCACTTCTTTCTTTGGATGCCTCAGATTCAGAGGCAGTGAGTCTCCAGTAAGGACTATTTAGGTTTTTTTGTTTTAAAGAGCTGTACTTCTCCTCCTGAAAATAAAATAAGTTAACATTTCAAGGCAGTGCTATAACAAAACATCTACTGCAAGAACTTCTTTGTGATTGCTTTTTAAAGAATACATCAGGAAGGCCAGGACTGAGAGAAGAAGAAGCTGCATCTATTCAAAATTACTGAGCCTATGAAGACAAATCTATACCCTCCGTCTTCCTTTACTTTATACCTCTAAACTTCACTAGCCAAGTGCCTTACGAATTCCCCTTCAAAATCTCAGGAAAGGACCTAAGAAACTCTCTCACACTAAGGTTTAAAGGACTGGTTCTGATTTAAATGGAATGTTACCCCTAAGTGATGTATCTGAACTTCATGAGGCAAAACCTCAAGCTAAATGAATGATGCTTCAGTAGTATGGCCAGAGCTATGTTTTTCATCTTCATTTTTCTTTGGCAGAATTAAAAGGTCCTTAAGATCACACCAGTCTGTGTTTGTGTAAGACTACTCGATTTGGATCACTGCTTTCCCTTGCAGCTCTTTCTAATGAAATCTTCCTCATTTGGGCTGAAACCATTGCATAATCCTACTGTACTCCCCGTAGTCACAGCCAGTCGGACCCTGAGAAGGAAATGCTCCCAGACTTTGTTTATTAACTTGGCAGTCACCGTGGGCTGTCTAGCCTGGCACACTAGAAAGAGTTAGGCCAAGCAGATCTGTCTCCGGGGAGGAACCTTCATTTATTCTCTCACTTGCTCCCACCAATACAGAGCTATGTTCTAGAGAGGTCAGACTCTAGGGCAAATCAAGTTTATTATCACTCTTCTCACACTTATTTTTAACTTATTGATTTCTTTGGCTGAGATTTGTTCCTATGGCAACAGCACAGGCCACTTGGGTTGAAAAGCTCAGGAAGAGCAATGGAACTTGGGAATCCATTTAGTTTTTGTCTCCACTTGGCATCATTTCCAGATGCTACCGCCTGCCTCGTAGGTCACACCATCTTTGAGTCCCAAGGATATCTTTGATGAATTTTAAGATCATTTTTGTTTTCTTCCCCGTTCCGAAAGAGCACTTTGTTTTTCCTGACACGGTAAATACTTTTACTTACTTAGAAGCTTTTATTTCACATACTTGGCTTCATAATACTCAGTTATAAAACCCATAAGGATGAGCGAGGACAAGAATTGCCTTCAGTGAATCACTGCCTCCCTCCCTCCGTGGGGCCTTTGCATGAGCCATTTCCCCCTCTGTCCAGCCCTGCCCTTGCCTTTCTCCCTTTCTTTACATCATCTCATTCTGATTGTTTCTCTCCCAGTTCAGATGTTACTTCCTCAGAGAAGCAGAGCCTAGCCACTCAGACTGGACTAGGCCCCACTGCTTTTCCTGCCCGCTGGTCTTTTTAATTCTTTGTCAAAGCATGTATCATAGTTTGTAACTACATATCTTTGTGGTTATTTAAATAATGTATTTTTCCCAACTTGGCTCTGAGCTTCCAAATAGAGGGTACCTTGCTCTTTGGTCTATAATTGAAATGCCAGCACCTCATGCAATGACTGACAACATGTAGAATTGACACATATTTATTTATTTAATGGATAGGAAAAGCTTTAATTCCTCCCTTCTTAAGACTAGAGTCAAGTTGGCAGTTTCTCTGGACATATTGGTCAGTGCAAGCTGACATAAAGTGCCATAAAAAAACAGAAATTTATTTGTCCTATTTTGGAGGCTGGGAAATCCAAGATCAGGGTGTCAGCCAATTCAGTGAGAGCTCTCTTCCTGGTTTGCACATGGTCAGCCTCTCCTCTGTGTCTTCACATAATGGATGAGGGACGGAGGGGAAAGGGAGGGAGGAAGAGGAGGAGGAAGAGGAAAAAGAGAGATATCTTCTTCTTACAAGGCCACCAAGCCTTTTGGATTAGTACCCCAGGTTTAAGACCTCATTTAACCTTTATCACTTCCTCCCAGACCCTCCTATTCCAAATGCAGCCACACTGGTGGTTAAAGCTTTCAATTACAACTTTTGGCAGGAACACAATTCTGTCCACCCAACTGGGTTAAGCTTATTTAACCTGAGGTTGTCTCAGTCCTTCCAGTAGATGGTAACTTATTACTTTATACTATTTTGCTTTGCTCTTTTGCAATCAAACTATTATGCTTTTGAAGAAAGCATAGTCCTGCTAGACTGCATTTCTCTCCATCCCCCTGAAACCCTCTGTTTCTCTGTTGCTGTTTGACTCTCTAGAAAATAAAAAAGATATTTCAAAAAGTTTATTATTTTTTCTGAATTGAAAGTTGTAGTGGAGGATGCCAACACAGAAGGGTATGAATAGAAGCAAGACTCAGAAATCATTACTGATGCATTACTATAGTAAAAACATTGCCAGTTAAACCTGCAGTGTTTGCCACTGAGCATCACTGGGCTTTGATGCTCTTCATTCCTCTGTGGCTTTTCTTTTCCTCCAGCCCATGTCCTTGGCTGAAGGTGAGCCCTGCCTTCACAGAGAAGCCCCCTGTTTGCAAGGGCTAGATTTAATTTTTAAAATAATTTTTATTACTCTGTACAATGGAGTAATCTGGACGTGACATTTTTTAATAAACTGCCCTTAACAAATATTATGTTTTTCTTGTGAAATAAAGCTCCCTTTTCCTGTTTTTCTTCTTCAAATAGCCGTTGGTGATCCTCTGATTGAGAACGCAGGGCTACTATTGGGGAAGCTCTTGCAAAGTGAGAAGAGTTTATTTTTTTAAGTCCTCCTGCTGTTATGTAATATGTAATCAAAAGTGAACCACTGGCCGAAACCGGTTTGGCTCAGTGGATAGAGCGTCGGCCTGCGGACTCAAGGGTCCCAGGTTCGATTCCGGTCAAGGGCATGTACCTTGGTTGCGGGCACATCCCCAGTAAGGGGTGTGCAAGAGGCAGCTGATCAATGTTTCTCTCTCATCAATGTTTCTAACTTTCTATCCCTCTCTCTTCCTCTCTGTAAAAAATCAATAAAATATATTTTTTTTAAAAAAAAGTGAACCACTGCATATTCTTCCCTTTCTCCTAATTTTGGTTTAAATTACTTTTGCTAACAGATTTTTCAGTTTTCATTGAATTTGCAAGTAAATGCAAAAATCTGTTAGAAGAAACTTTATGAGTTATTAATTCACTGCCGGGTTGGCCAGTCGTTTCTGAGGGACTAAGGATGTTGCATCAGGTGTGAACCAGGTGTGTGAACAGGCTACCTGAGTACTGATTTTGAAGGTCTACAGTGAATAACATTCCACTTGAGCAAGCAGTTCCAGGCTAATTTAATGCATTGAGGCTGTCATATTTGACTAGACCTGTGAAGCCAAAAGTACGCCTCCTTCCCTGCCTCTTTACCCTATTTGAATTTCATGCCCGTCCAGACCCTTTTAAATGTTCCTCTTCAATGGAGGGATTTTTACCTCATTCTGATTCATTCAGAGTGGAGCCAGGGGCATTTATGACAAAGGTGACCAGGTAAATGGCAATAACATAAAATCGTGTAAAATCACATCACCTGGCTGTGCTGATTTATTCCCTGCCCATGTGGATTCATTTATTATTTAGACAGCACAAAAGACTAATTTATCTATTGAAGTGTTAGCACTAAAATGTTATATTGTTGGTTTTTCACCTAAATATATTGAATATCCATTTGCATTTTAGAAGATGATGAAAAAATGAAGTTGAATTAATGTTTTGCTACCTTCGAGGATATTACAGTCTACAAAAAAATAGATAATAGATGAGAGAGAGTGAGAGAGAGAGAGAGAATGATAAGTGCATAGGAACTCAGAGGAGGGAGTGATGACTGTCATCTCATTGGTGGAAATGAAATGGGCTTTCCAGTATACAGGCATTTCTACTGCCATCTGAGGGATAGAGGGAAGTTGGACAAATGGCAAAGACAGAGGTGGGTATTCTGGGCAGAAGGAGGAGCAAAAGCCCAGATAAATGAAATAACACAGTCATTTGCTCCCAAAATAGGTTAGAAAGGCAGGACTGGAAGAGATCAGAAAGCATTCCATACAGTTAGATTTTAAACATTATTCTAAAGACCTTGGATCTAAAATAGGGTAGAGGCAGAGAAGCAGAGACAGCAGAAAGTTATATTGTATAGGTGAAATTGATTAGACTTGAAAACTTACTAAGGGGCAAGAAACTGGCAGTCAACTTTGAGTCTGTAGCTTTGATCCTGGGTGACTAGGAGGATGATGTTCTCCTTAGAGAGAAAATCTACGCGGTTAGGAGCAAGGTGTTTGGAGAAGGAAATTTGATTTCCGAAGTGAAATGATAGTCCTATAGAATCTTCCCAATCACCAGGGGTTTAAAGGAATGTCTATGCTTCACCCAGGTTATAGACTTAATATTTCTGGATTTTAATCTAGATATAATTCCCAGAATTTTCATCTTCAAGAAATTTATAAAATCACCTCTGTGCCTGTTGATATCTTTTGTTGCCTTTTACTATTTTGTTAAATGGGGTTACATGATAGCTTACTATTTTGTATTTATTCTGTTTTCACCTAATGTGCAATCAAGAAAAAAAGAGTTGTGTAAAGAAACCCCCCAAATATGCCATATACAAGGAAGCAGAAACTTAATTTAAAAAAAAAAAACAACAAAAAAAAAAACAAGCCAAAAACCATATTGAGGGAGCAAACTGGAACCTGGATGAAGATTGCAAGTGATGATAATAGAAAACATTGACAGTCAAACTGGGTCCAGCTGATGGTTCTGGGCTATGGGGATATGAGATACAGATACCATTTCAATGCGGTCTCCATGATAACAAGCCTAGAGAGTTATTCTAACTGGTGTCAGAGCTCTTAGTTTTCTGAGAATTTGCAATCCAGGGCCCCTCGGGGGATGTCAGAGGCCTGGTGCACTGATTCAACCCAATTCCGACAGGCCAGGCCAAGGGACCCCACTGGTGCAAGAATCTGTGCACTGGGCCTCTAGTATGCATATAAGATCTTTGGTTAATCTCTCCCCCCCCTCTCCCCTCCCCTCTGAGATTCATCAGTCTGTTCCATGTTTCCATGCCTGTGCATTGAGCATCTGCTCCCTGATGGTCAGTGCACATCATAGCTACAGGTTAAATGGTAGAATGGTCAAACAGTCGTTTGGTCACATAGGCTTTTATATATATAGATAGTCATCATGCTGAACATTATATGTTTAGACTTGTTCATCCTACATAACTCCAACTTTGAACCCTTTGACCAACATCTCCTCATCTCTCACCTTCTCACACTGTAACCATCTTTCTATTTTCTGCTTCTATCTATTTTTTTTTAATTCCACATTTAAGTGAGATCATGGAGGTTTTTCCCTATGCCTGCCTTATTTCACTCAGCATAATGTCTTCCAGGTTCATTCCTATTATTGAAAATGGCAAGATCTCCTTTTTTAAGACTGAATCAAAAGCTAGGTTTATAGTTGTAATGACAAGAAACATAGTTTATTCTTGTATTATTATTTTTGTTATATTTTTCATATGAACATATATATGTCATAAGTTCTTTCTCCCTTCATCTGTCAATGGATACTTTGGTTGTTTTCATATCCTGGCTATTGTGAATACCACTTCAATGATCATGGGAGCACAGATATTTCTTTAAGGTACTGACTTCATTTCCTTTGAGTTACCCAGATGAAGGATTGCTAGAGTATCTCTAGCCTCAGTTTTTTTACATTCTCACCATCAGTGCACAAGAGTTCTCTTTTTCCACATCATTGGCAATGGTTATCTTTTAGTTTTTTTATAATAGCCATTCTAACAGTTGTGAGGTGATAGCTCATTGTGATTTTGATTTACATTTCCTTATATTTAATAATGTTGAGCACCTTTTCATATACCTATTGGCCATTTGCATGTCTTCTTTGGAAAAATGCCCATTTAGGTAATTTGCCCATTTTTAAATCAGGTTATTTGATGTAACACTTTCTATGCATTGTTATATCCATCCAGGTACATTTTTATCTATGATAAAGTTATCAAAGGGTCATATCATGTAAAACACTGGTAACTCACAATGCAGCTGATTGACCAATTTGAATTCTAAGAATTATTCACATTTGGCAATCGCTGCTTTAGCATGATCACTTTCAAACAATTCGCTCACACATAAAACCACAGAAACAGAGCTTTTCATCTGCTCATTCTAACTGACTGGGGAGACATACCCACCGGAAGATAAATGAGTCTGCTTCTCAGCAAATGTTTCAGCAAAGGGGATTTTTTGCTCATCCTAGATCATTCAATTTTTGATTACTCAAACTGCCTGCTCATACTTGTAGATCGCTGACATTAGCTGATGTTGCAAATAGTGGTTGCAGCCAATTCCAGACCTTTCCTACTACCTGTGGTACAACTAGTAGTTGACGTCACAACTCTATTACTTCATACCAGTAGGCAAAACAGTAATCATGCTTGAACACTAAGTATTTTGCCCAAGGAGGTGAAGGTAGGGGAATCCTTCTATTCTATAAAAGTTAAGACACTGACCTAAACAAATAAATTATGGAAATTGCCAGATGTGTACATTACTTCTTGGAATTAAAACTTTTTCTGACCCTATCCCATGTTCAGGAGCCAGACCTTTGACCATTGGCTGAAATGGTAGGGTTGAGAATGCCAGTTTTCTCCCTTATATTATCAGGACATCACTATAAATTGCTATGTACCTCCACTGTTTCATATAGCATTTCCTTTGTTATAGTACCACTTGAACTGAAAGTAATGAAGTTTTCTTTTATTTCAGTAGGAGTCCGAGGTAATTACATTTGATTTTGGTAGCTCAAAAGAGGTAGTATCTTGAGGGAAGGGAATTGGTTAATTACTATTATGGGAATAAAATTTCTTAACAATTGGCTCATGATAGTTATTATTATACTAGAGGCCCAGTGCACGAATTCGTGCACCAGTGGGGTCCCTCGACCTGGCCTGCGGGATTGGGCTGAAACTGTCTCTCTGACATCCCCCGAGGGGTCCCGGATTGGGAGAGGGTGCAGGACAGGCTGAGGGACCCCACTGGTGCACGATCGCAGCTGGGGAGGGATGTGGAAGGTTGGCCAGCCTGAGAGGGACCATGGTAGGGCTCCAGGGCATGTCTGGCTTGTGTCGCTCAGTCCCGATCAGCCGGACCCCAGCAGTAAGCTAGCCTATTGGTCGGAACGTCTGCCCCCTGGTGGTCAGTGCATGTCATAGAGAGCAGTTGAGTGAACTTAGCATATCATTAGCATATTACACTTTGATTGGTTGAACGAACAACCGGGCAACCGGGCACTTAGCATATTAGGCTTTTATTATATAGGTCACAGAAAGGTCTACTATGTTGTGGTGTATTGTAAAGCCTGTTTAGATAGAATAAGTAGAGTTCTGCTAGGAACTAAACCTCTAACCATGGATAAAGTCTCTTAGAACAGTGGTCGGCAAACTCATTAGTCAACAGAGCCAAATATCAACAGTACAATGATTGAAATTTCTTTTGAGAGCCGAAAACTGATTTCTGCACATGGGCCATGAAGTTTCAATCACATTGTATGTGTGTGCCTACAAGTGGTATTTTGTGGAAGAGCCACACTCAAGGGGCCAAAGAGCTGCATGTGGCTTGCGAGCTGCAGTTTGCCGACCACTGTCTTAGAACATCAACCTTAGGGTAAAGAGGAAGATGAATCCTTTCCCCAAATTGTATGATGGCACTCCTAAGAATGAGAATAAGTCACAAAGCCCCAAGAGACAAGAAATGTAAAGTTTAGGTTTGTTCAGAAAATTCTAGGAGGGTAAAGTATATATTTTTCTATTTCACACACACAAATACACACACAATAGGAGATTTTTTTCCCACTCAACAGAAGTGGGTTTTGCCTTTGAGGATAGCATTTTTATCTTCTCCTGGTGCTATTCAGAGTATTGGACTATTCCCACTAACTCAGTGGTATAAAGTTCTTTGACTCCATCCTTGACCTCTGCCTGCCTTGAGCCTGATCCTGTCATGAGCCTTCCTCCTATGGAAATTACCAGCCCTCAGCTACACTGATGCTGCTTGCACAAACACTAGCTTTATTTATAACCAGGTCTTTCAGCTCCTTTCATTGCTCTGCTTTCTATCTATGGTTAGTATAGATGAGGAGGCATTACTAGAAGTGCAGGACAGTATTAGAATTGAAGTTCTTAAACCTAATGTGACTTCCTAATATTTTATATGCTATGAATAAGTCTAATGATCTCAGGTGAGAGAAGTTTGGGCTGAATATACTACGTTCAAATTAGGAAAAATTATGATTATATTTTGGCTTTGGTTATGTAACTTCTCTATGTCTAAACTCCCTGCTTCATCTATGGAATATTAAGAATCACTGGAACTCTTGCTGAATCATTCAATTCACAACAGGCTTCAACATTTTTCTGCAACACTAGGGAAGAAGTTTCAATATAGAAGTCAAATTCACAAAAGAAAAATATTAGTTAGCCACTATCCATTTTATCAAAGATGACAGCCACATGGTAGCATCTTGTGTATTGATCTCTTAGGTGAAAGAATTGGGAGCTTCTACCTTAACAGTCTTAAAATGCTGAAGCTGTTTTTCACACCCAGCAATTATTCAGAATGCATTTTTCACACAACAGGCAATCATATCCTTGCTGCATGAGCAAATCCATATGCCTAAATGTCAGGAGAGCCAGTGAAACCACCTATACCAAGGCAAGCCTGAGAGTTTATTTTCTAAGAAATGCACTTCTTTCTCTTGGAAGAACAATTCTTGCAACTAGGAGACAATCCACAAAGGAGTTTGTGGATTGGTGAATGCTCATAATGCCACTAAGGCCATTGAGTCATCTGCCTCTCCTCTTCTATTAAAGCTGTAGTCATAGTCCTTGTTAGTGCTTTTTTGTTTTATGAACCTATCCTATTGTGGTTCAGACCAGAAATGCAAAAGGGTGAAAGCAATTTATTGAACTAGATGAGCAAGTGATTCCTCAGGGATTGACCTCTGATCTTTTCAAGGACAACATTTCCATAACTAAACCAGGACTTTGTGTTTTTTTTTTTTTTTTAAATAAAGATAAGCAATCCAAACTTTAAAGACATTTGAATACTCGAATCACTTTTCTGTCCTTATGCTTAAAAAGGCATTTGAATAGCATCACTTTACTGTTCCTATGCTTTAATGACTTAGATTGAATGTCATTGTGCACTCAAGCTTACTAGGTAATTGAGCAAATAATGTGCTTTGTTCGATGATATGGTCATAGCTCTTTAAATGCCAATGACTGTGGCTTTGGAGTATAAAATAATAGTTGGCAAATATGTAGTCATTATGAATATGAGACACAACACTATAGGAACACATTATTTTGAAATTTATGGGTTTGAACATTATGAACTTAGAATAAATTGTCTTTAAAAATTATAATTATACTAGTAGCCCATCGCGCGGTATCGTGTACAGTAGGCCGCTCGCCACTTCCCCAGGAGCTCGCGGTAACCGCAGCGAGCTGCCGGGAGCCGCGCTACTTCCACGGGAGCTGTGCGGCTCCCGCCGGAGCCAGGAGGGACCTGTGCTGCTTCTGCAGGAGGTGGGCCCACTGTCTCCTCTCCGGGCCTGTGATTGGCCGCAGAGGCTGCGGGCCGGCTCCCCATCCCCCAGAGGCCCTCGGTCACTACAGCGACAAAGCAAGCATTCTGCCAGGCCACTCATGCTGCCTGCTCTCAGTGGCAACCCCCCCCAGGACTGGGGGACTCCGGTGAGGCTGAGGGGACTGGGTGCTGCCATCTTGTGGCTATGGGCGCCACAATCTTTGTGATGGAGTGATGGTTAATTTGCATATTACCTTTTTATTAGATAGGATAATTATGAATCTTAGATTACCCTTGGAAAGCAAAGTACTTTATTAGAAGTATAGGCTTTTAAATTTTCTTTTTCTTTCTTTCTACACCCCTCTGCCCCCTTTGGTGAGAAGTGTAGCTTTTTTTTTTTTAATAGCTTTATATCTTCAGTGAGGTTTTTCTAGTAGTCATGGCACATTATCTCATAGTCTCTTTATATTTCATTATTTTTTGTATGTTCATTATTTGTATTATTAAGGAATGGATTGTCCTCAGGAAGATATATATTTTTTAGGGTTTTTTTGTTTGTTTTGTGGGTGGGAATTAGCTAGTTAATTCTCAACCTGTCCTTCAGACTTCCCAGTGGATCCTCCTATTGTGCAATGACTGCCCAGATAAGCAGTATACCTTTGATCATGAACCAATGAAGAGAAGTAAAGGGGATGTAAATTTGTTACTGATTAGGGTTACTGCCTAGGACCTGGTTCTTCTTGTCGACGCAGAAAAGATTTTAAGGTCAACAAAAATGAAAGTAAAGCAAAGTGGAATTTATGAAGATACCTTCTGCCAGGAGTGGGCCAGTTGAGAGAGACAATGGCCCTGAACAGCAGGGTTATATGGTTTAAATAAATTTTCTGGGTAGAGACATTCTTTTGCATTCAAGGATGATTGACAGAAAAGGGTTATATAATGACGTTCCTTCTGCACATGCCCTTTCCCATGCCCAGAAAAACCCATGAGAGAGGGGGTCAAAACCAAATTTTATTATAATTAGTCCAGGGCCCTAGCAAGGTCCCATTGAGGTCATGTCATTGTCCTCTGAGCTTGTGCCAAGAACCAACTGATTCTGAACCTGCCCACTAGTGGTCTCTACTGACTGTTTTGGACTGTACTGATTGTTTTCACATGTGATGATTCATGTAATCCGCATAATACCTTATGATATTGGTTAAATTATTGTGTGTTATTTTACATATAAAAAATATCTGAGCTACAGAAAAAGTCAAGCAAATTTACCAAGGTGAAATAGTAAATTTCACACTGTGGCTGAAGATGTAAATTGGTACTGTGTTTCTGCAAGGCATTTTGGAAAACCTGTCAAAATTTAATGTAGTCATGTTTTCTCACCTAGCAGCCCAACTTGAAATCTTTCCTGTTGAAATAATGATATATATGTATAACGATATTTAACGGTGTTATTTATAGTTGTAACCACTTAGAAACAATACATAAACCCTAAAAATAGAGGTTTGGTTAAATATATTATAGTATATGCATATAATATTTCAGTATGATGATTTGGTCATTCTATGATGAAAGAGGTTTATGACATAGTCTTAAATAGAGGAAGAAGTCACAAAATAGTGTATATTTATTCATCTTTTAGGAATATATATAAGTATTAAAAACAGTAAAAACATTCACGAAAATGATAAAACTTGTTAGCTCTGGTAGTGGCATAACATTTTATCTTAATTTTGTTTTCCTTACTTCTCTCATACAGATGACATAATACTGTATACAGAGAATCCTAAAGTTTCCACCAAAAAACTACCAGAAAGTATAAATTTAGCAAAGTAGCAGAATACAAAATAAATATCCAGAAATCAGTTGCATTTTTATGCATCAATAATGGATTATCAGAAAGGGAAACTAAGAAAACAATCCCATTTACCATCGCATCAAAAATTATAAAATACTTGTGAATAAATTTAACTAAGGATGCAAAAGACCTGTACTCAAAAAATCATAAGACACCAACGAAAGAAAGTGAATAAAACACAAGTAAGTGGAAGTAAATACCGTGTTCATGGATAGGAAGAATTGACATCATTAACATGTCTACTACCCAAAGCAACCCGTAGATTCAAAACAATTCCTATCAACATACCAATAGCATATTTCACAGAACTAGAACAAATAATCCAAAAATTTATATGAAAACACGAAAGACCCTGAATAGCCACAGCAATCTTGAGAAAGAAGAACAAAATTGGAGGAGTTATGCTACCTGATATCACACTATACTACAAGACCACAGTAATCAAAATAGCATGGTACTGGCATGAAAACAGACATATAGATCAATGGAACAGAAATAAACCCATGCCTTTAGGGTCAATTACTATTTGACAAAGGAGGCAAGAACATACAATGGGGTAAATATAGTCTATTCAATAAATGGTGTTGGGAAAACTGTTCCTCTTGCTTCACTCACTTGCTAGCCCTCCATGTGATCCTAGAAGCCACATAATCTATGGCCATATGGACCCCACACGCCATGGACTGCAGCTTGGACACTAGCTAAGCTAGCCAGATGCTGGACTAGACTGTGCTTTCATATGGAGAGAAGACTCTGAGCAGTGGCTTTCATTCTAGCTCTGCTGAAAACAAGATGGGACTTTTTCCATGGCGGAACTGAGGGAGATGGGTCTCCCCTTAATGTTACATCATCAATAAAGCTTTCCAGGATACCTCATCCTCCCATGAGGACCTCAGAAAATTCTTGTTTTCATGGCACCCCAAAAACTCCACTTCCACCCATAACAGTTAGGGACGCAGAGGGCACCCCACCAATAACAATATGGCTTTATGTCATTTCAGGTCAGGTCAACTTTTGTCACAACATGTGTTGTGAAATGTGTTTTCATTTTTAGAGCTTAATTTATTTATTACTTTTTTGGAATTTCAGATAAGGAATTGTTTTTCTGTATTAATTTGATAATCATAGACTACATTGCAAAATATATTTAGATAAATAAGTGGCATCTGTCACCCTAAGTCAGAACCATTAAAGTGCCTCCTTTGCTAGTGTTGGCATGTCAGTTGATAAGCAAGTGGATACATGAAGAAACTTTTTTTTTCCCTGTATCTTCAGGATCCAACTAAAAACCTTTAGTTTCTAATGAAATATTACTTAGGGCAAGTTAAACCAGCTCTTGATCGCTGTCTTATATTGATTTAAAATGGAGGGAGAGAGAGTGTGTTAAGTATGGGCTATTAAAAAAAAGACAGTATCAGTGATTTCGGAAAACTGTCTTGTGCAACTGACATGTCAACAAATTGTCTCCTGGGAAGAAAGTAGTTTAGGAGGCTCTTCCCCAGTTTAACTGCATGCTTAGCTAGGTGGGGGGTTAATAAGCAACATCTGACAGTGGCAACTATTCTGCCACATATCCTACCATTCATTTCAAGATTGCTAAGCATCTGTTTTTTACTGGGATCATTTTGGGTCTATACAACAGAAACCTCTTTTTCACATTTCGGGATAGAGATTAGATAGAGCTTTGGCACAATTTTTATGTTGCCAGCTTCATGTTCCCGGATAAACCTGAAGTGGTGACTGGACTGAGACTGCCCCTCACTCTTATGAAAACAAAGATTGAGCACAATGTTTCTCTTTGTTTTGTTGCTTCACTAGTTTTAAGACATTTCTTTGTACACACTTAAACCTAGGGTTTCTTGGTGAATAGTTGGACAATACAGAGAAAAATAGCATATCAAGATGATCCACAACGTTTCCACTGGGGATTTTCATATGTATCCATTTATCTTTTGATGTTGTTGTTGTTGTTGTTATTATTATTATTATTATTATTATTTTGGTGAGTGTGTCTAACAGCTAAATGTGATAATGAAGCATCCATATTATATAAAAACTGCTGTTTGAAATTTTAACCCTGCTATTTTGGCTTCTGTAAACACTTGCTTGCTTAAATAATAAGGAAAATAAGACTAATTCCATTCCAGAGAGGCCATAAACCTTCCCCAGATGAAGTTATCAGTGCTGGCGCCAGACCAAGCCTTTGGTTGAGGTCTCAAAGCCCCAGCACATAGGGCTCTTTAAGAACTTGCAAAGGGGACCGGAAAAACCCCATATTTGGGAGACAAAGAAGGTAAAAGATATAAATAGGGAAACTTCCTCAATATTGGGGCCCAGAATTTGAAATACAGTTTTCTCTCAGCCCGTGCATAATAATAATAATAATAATAATAATAATAATAGTTTAACTCCATCTCTCTAAGCATTGCTTGGTTCTTCTCCGGTCTTCTATAACAATAATATATACTGCTCTAAACACATTTCATATATTAAACATATGCAATGTGTTTAGAGTTGATATTATGACTGCATAATACTCCATACTATTGCTATACCATAATTTAATGATTCCACAATTATCCTATAGAACAGTTATGTTCAAATTTTTACTTCTATAAATGATGCAATTAATAATAATTATATGTTAATATGTTTGTAAGTGTCTAATTATTCCCTTCCAAAACATAGACTAAAGATAAAATACTTTGTTCAAGGTCATATAGGTAAAATTGGTATTCAAATCCTGTGGTTTTACTTTTGCATCTGTCAGTCTTTTTTTTTTTTTATAACATAAAATTTACTAGCTGTCAACAATTACATGTATTTCTTTTTTTCAATCCAGTAGAAAAAAATATTTTTATCTGTTGCTAATTTTAAATACAGGATGAACAAGGGTACTTATAAATTTAAATTATTCAGAAAACAAGCTACAATATAATTGTTGTTTCAACCTATAACCATATATCATATATTTTCTGAAAGGATTTTGCAGGCCATTCTTCCTGGAGATATCCTAATGAATTCTAATATTCCAGTTATTTAAAGTAAATTGGCAATAATCTCTACATATGTCAATCACTTTTATGCTTGGATAGAAACTTAGCTTTTGCTCAAAGACAACACATATACTTTATGTTGCAAGTTGGTAGCCTTGGAGATAGTCTATAGGTTCTGAGAAAACAAATCAACCAGGCATCTAAAAAAATAATAACTCTATTATCATTCTTAATGCTTTTTTTAAAAGAACTTTAGGAGGAAAAAAACATCCAAATCATTATCTAAGATATAAAGAATTTCAGATTCTGATGTTAGGCTGGAACCAAAATCCAATTAAAACCACCCTTCTCCCCCAAAGTCATGCCCCTAGGGTAACAGAAATCCAGTCACTGGAATATACAAAACTATCATGCAATCTTTCAGTTTTCTTCTCCATTCTGATTTCATGATGCTAAATATATTAATTTATAGAACAATCTTGGTGGTTGATAAAATTATTTTGATTTTTAATCCCAAGTGTTTTGGTCTTAACTGGAGAAAATATAACTTTGTCAATTTAAAGTCTCAGATTCCAGTAGAGTATTTAAATACTTCTGAGTTTGTTATTTTCCCAATAAGTTAAAACATGTAGAAGAAATGGGCACTTACTTTGATAACACCATAACCATTTACAATGTGCAATTCATATGTGGAATCTAATGAACAAAATGAAATACCAAGAAAATAGAGACAGACTTATAGATATAGGCTGAGAGCTGTTTGGGAAGATGGGAGTGGGTGGAAGGATAGAACAAAAAGGGGGGGGGGGGAAGAGAGAAAAAACTCATGGACATGGACAGGTGTGGTAATTGCTCCGGGGTGTGGTAGGAGGAGGAGAGTATGGGGGTATGAATGGTGGGTGTTAGAGACTTGACTTGGAGTGGTAATCACACTATACAGTACACAGATGATGTGCTATAGAATTGTGCACCTGAGACATCTATAATTTTGTTAACCAGTGTCAACCCAATAAATTCAATCAAAAGGAAAATAAAATAAAATGTGCAATTCAATAGTTTTTCATATAGTCACACATTTGTGGAATCATCACTATAATCAATTTTAGGACAGTTTTATCACCTTCAAATGATACCCCCTCCACCTATTAGCAGTCACATACCATTTCCTCTTAAGCTCTCCAGGCCTAGGAAACCAATATTCTACCTTTTGTCTCTACAGAATGGCTTATTCTGGACATTTCATACAAATGGAATTATCTATAATAATAAAAGTGTAATATGCTAATTAGACCAGATGTCCTTCCGGATGAAGCTGGGGCTGTGAGGGAAGCCTGGGTCCCTGGTGCCTGCTGGTGGCCAGAGGAAAGCCCGGGTCCCAGGTGCCAGAGGGAAGCTGGTACTGGCAACAGGAGGAAGGAAGACCTATTCTTGCACGAATTTCGTGCGTCAGGCCTCTTGTATAATATGACTGGCTTCTTTCACTTAGCATAGTGTTTTAAAGTTCATCCATGTTGTAGCATATATCAGATTTTTATCCCTTTTACGGCTGAATAATATTCCATGGTGTGGATGTACTGCATTAGTTGGACTGTTCTCACTTTTTTGGCTATTATGAATATTCCTTCTATAAACATTGTATATAAGATTTTGTGTAGATATGTTTTTACTTCTCTTGAATATATGTCTAGAAATTGAATTGTTGAGACCTCTGATAACTTTGTTTTACATTTAGAGAAACTACCAAACTATTTTCCAAAGAAGTTGCACTGTCTTATGTTCCCAACAGCAGCATATGCGAGTTCAATTTTCTCCACATTTTTGCCAACACTTGTTATTATCTGTTGTTTTGATCATAGTCATTCTATTGGGCACAATTACTAGTAACTTTTTTAAACATTTTTAAAAAATTTCCAAATTTTTAAAAATAATAATTTTTAATATGAAAGAAATGTTATTAGAGAGAGAAGTGCTTTTTTTCCCCCATTTTGAGCCAATAGCTATTTAATAGATTATTTTCCTTATGAATTCAAAATGTTTAGATGGTTTTGGTGATGTGAAGAAATATGGAGAATTTATTGGGATTCATAATCTATGGTTTATATTCTAGATACTAGTTCTTCTCGGGGACTAGTTTCTTCATCTCAGAGGATCTTTTCTCTCTGGGCTGATGGTGAGTTTGAGATAAAGTTAGCAAAGTGTTTATTTTCCCAGGAAAAAGTCATACTATCAGTACATAGAATAAGTCAGCCACAGAACTTTTACAGAACACACTTTTGTTTTCTTTATTTCCTAATCTAAATGCTTTAGAGAAATATATGCCTTGATCCTGAGATATGGGTATTCTTCAAATGACCTAAACTGATTGATTGATTCCTTTGTTGCATATTTCTTTCTCTTCTCAAATCTATAGCATGCTTATCCTTAATAGTGTTGTAAATTGACTTTAATTTTTACATATATTATAAATGTCATTAGTTTTAAACTAATCAGTGCCCATAAACATGCAGGAATTTCATGGTCTGGACTTGTAATATTATTGCCTTTGTAATTACATATGGATTTAACAATGGCAGGCTTTGGTAGTTTATAAGAAGTTAAGGTAACAATTAGATGTGGAAGCAACAAAGCAAGCTTTAATCATTAGTTTTTTATTAGTTTCTGCAAACATTTTAAATAGTCTAATGAAGGCAGATTCTATCTTGAAAAGTGATTGGTTTCAGATATAATGAATCAATGATATAATTTTAAAGTTTGTTAGCTGTTTTGTTTTAAGGTCATACCTTCCTTTTCAAGGTCAGGCAGAAGTGGCTGTGAAATGTATCATTTTGTGTTATTGGTAATATTTCAGATAAAATTATGAAATTTGCCAGCTCTGATCTAAGAAGGAATTGTTTCTACTGAATCTTTAGAATCTTATGTTTTTGTCATGTAAATGCCATACACCCTGCAGAGGAAACCACTTCAGTGTCCTTGGCAAGGAAAAGCTGTCTGTGGCTACAGGCCACACTCTGTTTTAGAATCACTTTTCCATGCAAGGTGAATGTAATGAAAGAGGGAAGCTTTATGGAAAGGGTCAGATTAGGGACCAAAAGCATCATCAGCATGCATCATCTGGAGACTCCCTGTGGTAATGCCTTGTAAACCAAATTCCCACAGCCTTAGAGTCACTCTAAGATGTTTTTGAAGCCCAGTGTGAGAGGGGTCAATGGTGAAGGTCAAGGCTTCTCATCCCTGCTCAAATTAGTGTAGTTTTTGAATTTGTGGAATATGTTGGGCTTCTACATAAGTAAATATTACATAGATTAATATTATTGGAACAGTCTTATGTAATATTTCCATTAAAAATAACTATAGGTCAGCAAAATAAACTAGTCTTCTTCTTACACTCACTTTTGTCAAAATCAAGACAATCAATCCCAGCAATCAAGAAGAATTACAAAATACTGACACACTTTAAAACTATTTATATGAGGAAAATACTAGAGCAATGTATACTAAAAATGTTGTTTATACCTGATAGGTGTGATTATCACCAACTTATGTTTCATTTATTTATTGAAATATTTTAAAATCTCTAAATTTAAAAGAAACATAACTTTTACAATATGAAATAAGTATTATTAGAATAAGAAGCCTTCTAGACTAGCCACAAAGATTAAGAAGGCCAAGTTATTAATGCTGAATCTTTGACTAAATCTGCAATCTTGACCAAGTCACTAAATAGTTATGATTTTATATAAAAAAGAGAAGAGCCCAGCTGGTTTGGCTCAGTGGATAGAGTGTTGGCCTGTGGACCAAAGGATCCCAGGTTTGATTCCAGCCAAGGGCACCTACCTTGGTTGCAGGCTTCTCCCAGGCCAGGGCCCTAGTCAGGGCCTGTGCAGGAGGCAACCAATCAATGTGTTTCTCTCACAGCTATATTTCTCTGTCTTTCCCCCACTCTCCCTAAAAATCAATGAAAAATATCCTCTGGTGAGGATTAATAAAAGAGAAGATTGAGCTAATTAGGCTAAGCAATTTGTAACGTACCGACTAGGTCTAAAATTCTGAAAACTACCATATTAGGAAAAGCATCTGGATATATGTAGATTCAGTTGCATCAAATATTGCGTTCTTCACATCTGCAGCACTTCGAGTACGGGAAACATCAACCCTCTGTAAAGCAGACAAGCTGTGATCGCTTAGCTCTAGATTGTGAAACACACATCACATAATAGGCTTTTTATGGACTTAGCATAGCCCTGTATATGAGATGTAAAGTGAATTTTTCCACAAGGAATTAATAGTAAATTTGGATAGAAGTCAGATTGCCATATCAGTGAAGAACCATTCTTGAAATAATGAAGTTAAAAATGGCATTCTGTGTTGTGATATAGAGGACAGAATATGATAATTTATGAGGTTATTGCAATCAATAAGTGGAAAGGGAGATAAACATATATGGGTATGTCCAAGGGCAGATGCCTACTGAGCTTTAGAAGTAAATTGTGAAGAGAGAGAAAAAGGAAATATGTTTTATGTTGGCTATCCCTATTATAAGTCTTGGGGATTTGAGGGTGATAAAACAGAGCTTGGAAGGACCTACCAGAAATAACCTGCCTCTATTAAGAAGGCTGAGAGAAGAGAATTCTGTTAGAAAAAGGAAAGCCTTATAGAATAGGGGGGGAGGGAACCCTCAATGTTAACCTTTTCTTTAAATATGTCTCTTTTTCCAGTGGCTTCTTTTTTATTATTAGTTTTTTCCTTATATGCTTTTCATAAACATGGTACAGTCTTTCATAACTTTGCAGAATGACTTGGCTTGCCAGCTGCATTTCCTTAAGTAAGAACGGTAATTCTTTTAGAAGCAGAATTGCCAGCTTCTTGTTATTTATTGGGCTTTCCATGTTACCTATCTAGATAGATATATAGATATAGATGATATAGATAGATATAGATATAGATATAGATATAGATATAGATATAGATATAGATATGCTTTATTAAAAGAATGTACAAGATAAAATTAAGAATGTGTAAAGGAAATTTCATGTAAGGTACATCTGTCAATGTTTCACTTGTTTATAATGGTGATGGGTAAAATTCAGAAAATGTCTGTTGTGGCAATTTAGTAGTTTGTATTTGGGTAGAATAAAAACCTGGCTTATGCTTCATTACATGGCTGACTTCATTATAGCAAAACCATGCACACTGTGTCTGTCAGTTAAATCCTCATTTCCTTTCCCAGGCACTAATTAAGAAGTCCTTATCATTCAGGGAAGGATAAATAATAGAGGCAATTACTGTCAGATATAGACATATTTAATAAACTTGGACAACCTACCTGTCTAGTTTTGATGACACAACATATTACTTTCAGCTTCAGAGTCAGAGGCTCAAGTTTTCATGTGAGTGAAGGCTGACATCAAGAGTTAGGAGAGCTGCTGCTTTCTGTCAAACTCTTCCTTAGCTAAGCAACTTTCTTGGCCTTGTTCCTTTGTGTATGGGGAAAAGACTACATGGAGACTATTGGAAATGTCATAGGAGAAATGAAGTTCCTTACCTGCAGTGGTATAGAGTGCAAAAATCACATCGGATCTAGAGCAAATCATGTACAATTTATCAAGGTTTTCTTAGAAAGATGTCAAGCAACTATCAGGGACAGCTGGGTTGCTGGTGAGTATCGCTACTTTTTGAATTGCTTTGACCATATTGTCCCTACATGGCCTCCTCCTGTGCCACAGGATCTTCTTCAGATTCAAGGTGACCTGTGTTTTCTTTCAAGGTAAGTCTAAATTTTTTCCCCCTGACTGGTTTCATCATTCAGCCTTCCACAATTTTTCTTGACTCTGTAGTGCAGTAGATTAACAGTGAGTAAACTGGGCCAATCCATTGTGAATTAGAGCTGGACAGAGTAAGATAATTCATACCTCTGCAGAAAGACTATTATTCATAATGTTATGCCATTTCCCTTCATTACAGGCCATTTTTGGCATTACAACATGCTACTAAACTGGAAACAATTCTCCTCCAAAAAGTAAACCTAGGTTGGAATATGTTATGATTACCAAGGAATCTAACCGAACTGGGTGCGGTAAATCTACATAGATAATTCAATAAATAATTTCACCACAACTTACTTTAAATTACTTAACAGTTTTTTAATCAAAAATAGCAATTCCATACTTGAAATTTTCAAAGTAGAAAGAATGGCTTTAAATATACCTAAGATTTTTCTCATATTGGTGGTAGAGGGAAAGAGTGAGGAGTTTTTATTTTAAGCATGGAAACTTTGTACAAACATCTGAATAATAGTTTAGATAAAACTTAGTGACAGCCTTGACATGAGCAATTCTTAAAGCTTGGTTGTGGATATTTGATTATATACAAATGCTAACAAAGGACAACATTGATTAAAGAGTATGCAAAGAAAATTGCTACAATGTGAAAGCGGACATTTATTCCTTTTATGGAAAAATAAGATAGATGAAGGTACCTTAGATTCCCCTACCTTTTTTGTTTTAATTTGCTAAAGATCTTGATAAATATCCTTTCTAGGAATAAAATACAGAGGTTGGAAGCACTATAGAGCACAATAGTTAGCTAGATCTGGTTTTAAATCCTACCTTTACCATTTGCCAACTATGAGCATGTCGTGAGAAATTTATTTAACTTTTCTAAGTCAGTTTTGGAATAAAAAAATTAAGATAAATTAAGTGCTTACTTTACAGGGTTGTGTTAAGGCATGCTAGTTTACATTTATCAGTCATGTATGATATGCTTGGCATTTTTCTAAGTCCATTGAATTGCCAAAATAAGCCTGTGATGTAGGAGCTAGTATAATTCCTATTTTCAGATGAGAAAGGTGAGGAACACATATTTTATCTTCCAAATCACAGAACACTAGATATATGAACCCAGGCTTTATGTTCTAGAATCTAAGCAGATTAGCCACTATGCAAGAGTACTGAGTATTCAGTATTGCATCCAGACAGAGAACAGCCCATAAATAATGTCTTCAGAGGCTGATAGTTAATACTCTATTTCTTCCCTGAGTTCACAATTAATTAAAAGACAAGCATTAGGGTCAAATGAAGATCTGAATATTACTGATAAACTGATTGGAAAATGTGGCTGTAGAGTTACAGCTAAGTAAGCGTGATACTTGTTCCTGAATTAATTTAATTCCCCTCTTGGATCTCTGGTCAATAAATGGCCCCAAAAGGAGCAGTCTCCTTGCACACTGCTGCGAAGGAACCAGAATGTTTTCATCCTGTGAATAGGTCAGTTTAGAAAGAGAGCCCAGATGGCTCCCAGTTATACCTGCTTGGCTTCTACTTCCAAACTCTCCGTTCAGATAAGACTATTCTCCTGAGAAAGAATGTGTGGCAATTGGGGAGATAGGTCTCCAGTATCATCTAATGTACCTCCACTGGAAACAAAAGGCCAGAGTTGTTCCTCTCTGAAACCCTCAACAATTTCTCTTTCTATTACTACCACTGTAATTGCTATTGTTACCATTATTTCCCAACAAAAGACAGAAATCGTGATGTAAGGGTACCTGCTTGTCTCTCATCCTGGGCCAAGAGCTGCTAGGAAGGAAGTAACATTTGCCTTGTCTTAAGCACAGCCCACCCTAAGTTTGCTGAAATGCTGGGCCAGCTGAAGTGTTGCTCCACTTCTGGCTGCCTTTGGTTGCCTCAAGTGAGGAGGAGCCCTCCCTTTCCAGGGCTGCAAATGTCAGGGGGACACCTTGCCCCACCTGGATGGAAAGCAGGGAGAACAGCAGTGATAATCTGCTTTCTAGATGTCACCAGTAGACCTCCGTCTTCTCGCTCAGGTAGAAGCATTCTCTTTGGATGTAGTTTTAGAAGGCGTTCTCCTCATTAGCAGGGGAATTGCTCTGTTGGGGATGGTAGCACAGCTGTTCTTAGAAGTGCCATAAGCACTGAGTGAGATGTGTTCTCCTTGGAGTTATTCTTATCTAGTTCCTTGAAAGGCATATACACAAGAGTCTATTGATAAATGTATTCAGAAATGCTGCATTTTTCAAAGAAAGTGAATTTTTCATGGAAATTCTGCCAGTAACCAGAGAGAGATAAGCCCAGAATATTAGCCATGGTAATGCTAGATGATATCATAATAATGAGGGTATGAACCAAGAGGTGATCTGATCTCTGTGTCTATAGAAGCTGAAATAATAAGCCACTTAGCAAGAGAGCATATCAATGGGAGACTTAAATGCTATATGCACTTTCAAAGCCTAACTCTGCTAGATTTACAAACCCCAAATTTAATGCTGCTCTATTTATTGAAAGTCTTGCCCTATAGTTGTCAAAACAATTGGTTATCCTTTAAAACAATTATTTGCAGATGCATTTAGTTAAAGGCATCTGAGATGGAACTAATAGTGCATTACACCCCATGGAAAAAAATCATCGCAATGCCACTAATGTGTTGCTTCAAACCCATGAAAGCAAAGCAATTTAGGCTGGTGAGTCCTCAAGGAAAAAAACAACAACAACACTGTGGATTATGGACTCTGTTAAAAGCCAGAGGCTAAAAGTCTAGTCAATCCTCCCTACCCCAAAACCCCATCCTATAGGAAGTCTCAAAGCAGCAAACTTGCTTGACTTGATGCTACTGAGGTAAAATAGCCCCTGAAAGGATGCATTTACTTATTTGAACCAATGAACTTTATCGGGGTGCTGGGGGCTTGAATTTTCCATTTAGCTTGAGAGCACTAAATGGTTTCCTGAGAAGTAATAGCTTTAAGTTAAATGAAAGGAGAATAACAAAAGCACAGGGAGCTGCATTTTTATTTTTATGTTGTAACTGCACTGTACTTTTCATGGATCGCAGAACAATTGTCATCTTCCCTTGTTTATTCTGACAGCACTTCAGGAGGTCTTCTTGTCCTCTAGTAGAGGAGAAATTGAGGAAGGAAGACTCCTAGACTCTCTTCATTCCTACTGAGATCACCCTGCAACCACATGACTATTTCTAATCCACAGATTCTTCTTTATGGTCAAATATAGAGGTATTCATTTACATTAGGTCTACTTCTTGAGGAAAAAAAGGAAAAATTATTTACATGTCTTACCAAGTAATTCTTGCTCACCCTCAAGCAGAGGGCTTTTCCCTGTTCTCTTACCTATCATATATCAATGTGATACATTTCCCGTCTCTTTCTTCTCAAATACCAATGTTCTCTTCACACATTCAAAGCCAAACCATATTTAGCATTTTGCAAAGTCATTCACTTGCCCATCTTGAATTAACTTTCTTCTCTGGCCCCAATTTCTATAGTCTCCAGGTACCTGTATTATGAAAACTAATATTATTCTGCCTTAATTTGGCTTTCATTTGCTTCTAGGTTTTATTCTTTTTGTTTTAATATCTTAATTTATATATGTCTCATTGTTACCAGATTTCTTGCCCATTTGGGTAATTGAGTTTTTAGTGCTCAAAACTTCATAAGTAACAACATGTCTTCTCTAAAACGTTTTCTTCCCCCAAGCCAACCTCTATTCCCATTACCTCATAGGATTTCTTACAAGCATTTTGAACAAATTGTAAGGGAATTCAATATAAAATTGCTATTTTAAAACAAAGTTTTAATGTTCCCTTTTTCCATAAGTAAAATTATTAGCATACGAGGGAAACAGAGGTTGCCCCTTCAAAAATTATTCTTTGGGATATTGATTATGTTAAGCTTGTTATTTTTAAGAAAGAGCAGACTCAGGAAAAACTTTTGACCTTTCCCTCAACTGCCTGAAAGAATTTAGATGATGGGACTGCTCCAGGAAGGGAGCTCTCATTATAGATATAACTATAAAAAGTTGTATGTCATAATTTTTCCTACTGTCACCTAGCTCCACATGACACTATAGAAATAGACTCCAATCTAATGAACAAAATAAACTGAAGAACAAAACAGAAACAGAGGTAAGGTTACAGGAACAGACTGACAGCTGTCGAAGGGGACAGAGGAGAATAAGGTGAAGGGATTAGCCAAAGAACACACATGCATGACAGAGACACAGACAGCAGTGTGATGATGGGCAGAGGAAAGCTAGAGGTGAGCAAAGAGGGGGGGCGGAATGTGGACATCTGTAATAGTGTCAATAATAAAAATAAAGTTCAAAAAACATTCTATATCTAAAAAAAAAAAAAAAGAAGTAACTTGGCCAAGATTACATGCTATTCTGTGATATATCTTGGGATTTAAACCCACAGGGTTGGGACCCACTATTCCAGGAACTTACCTTGACTTAGACCCATCCAATTTTATGTCCTATGTAAAACCTCTCTCAGTATATTAAATGCTAAGTAAATAACTATTAAGTTTAAAAAAAACTCATGAATTTGAGAAAGGTTAAAACCTAAGTTTGTAGAGGTTAATGGAATATAGGACTAAGGCTAGTAAAGCGAGAATGAGAAAGAATGGTATGTTTTTCCCCTATTGTCAAATCCATGCCAATATGGTAGAGCTCCTAAACCAAAAAAAAACATTGGTCTTTTCAATAATGTCTTATAAACTCTTGAATATTCACAAATAAACTCAACCTATCAATCTGCTAAAGGCAATGGTCCAGGAATCCTCTTCATAAAGTTCACCCGGAAATTTTTAGAAAAAAGTCTTCAGTATGACACTCAACATTGGAAAAAATATGTCTCTCTCCTGACTTAAGAAAACTAATGTGAAAGTGAAGATTACATAGAGATTTTGGAAAGTGATTGGTCCCAAATACATTTTATCAACAGGTTTATTTTTAATAATAAGTGTGTATCTTTTTCCTAATGATTTATGTAGCAGAATGGGAACCAGTTTTCAATATATTAATTTTTAAAAAAAGATTTGGGGGTGCAGTTTTAGGTTTATAACAAAACTTAGAGAAAGGTGCAGATATTTCTTATATACTCCCTGCCCTTATATAGGGGTATATAAGACCCCTCCATTATCAACGTTGCTAACCAAAATGGTACATTTTTTTTTTTTAACAAAGGATGGCCTTACGTTAACACATCATAATCACCCAAGGTCTATAGTTTACCTTATTTTTCACTCTTGGTGCTGTACATTCTATTGATTTGGACAAATGTATAGATCATCATTATAATATTGCATAGAATAATATCACTGCCCTAAAAATCCTCTGTGCTCTGCTTATTCATCTCTCTATCCCTCCTCCCCCACAACCACTAATCATTTCATCATCTCAATATGTTTGCCTTTTCCAGAATATCATGTTGTTGTAATAATACAGTATTCAATTTTCATAACATTCCTATTTTGCCTGTGGGCTCTTTAACATGTCACCCCTCTCTGCATGGTATTTCCAACCAAGTTCTCCTAGAATACTTCTGCTGACAATACCCCAGTCAAAGTCTACCCATCAATGGAAGTAGGTCTTCCCCATCTACCCTAATGTCCCTGTTTACAGGTCCTTCTGGTTTCCTGTGACACATTAGTGTTTCCTTGTTATCCATCAGTACTAGAGGCCCGGTGCATGAAATTCGTGTACGGAGGGGGGTTGTCCCTCAGCCCAGCCTGTACCCTCTCCAATATGGGACCCCTTGAGGGATGTCCGACTGCCCGTTTAGGCCCGATCCCGGTGGGCAGTCGGATCCCTAAATGGGCAGTCGGACATCCCTCTCACAATCCAGGACTGCTGGCTCCCAACTGCTTGCCTGCCTGCCTTCCTGATTGCCCCTAACTGCTTCTGCCTGCCAGCCTGATCACCCCCTAACGACTCTGCTGCCAGCCTGTTTGCCCCCAACTTTTCTCCTCTGTCAGCCTGGTCACCCCTAACTGCCCTCTCCTGCAGGGTTGATCACCTCCAACTGCCCTCCCTTGCAGGCTTGGTCCCTCTCAACTGCCCTCCCTTGCAGGCAGGGTACCTCCCAACTGCCCTCCCTTGCAGGCCGGGTGCTTCCCAACTGCCCTCTCCTGCTGGCCATCTTGTGGTGGCCATCTTGTGTCCACATGGGGGCAGGATCTTTGACCACATGGGGGCAGCTATATTGTGTGTTGCAGTGATGATCAATCTGCATATTCCTCTTTTATTAGATAGGATAGAGGCCTGGTACAGGGGTGGGGGCCAGCTGGTTTGCCCTGAAGGGCGTCCCAGATCAGGTTGGGGTTCCCTTGGGGTGTGGGGCAGCCTGAGCGAGGGGCCTGTGGTGGTTTGCAGGCTGGCCACGCCCCCTGGCAATCCAAGCAGAGGCCCTGGTATCTGGAATTTATTTTCCTTCTACAATTGAAACTTTGTAGCCTGGAGCGGAGCCAAGCATGGGGCTCCCTCCGAGGCTGACAGCCATTTGTGTTGGGGTTATAATTGAAACTTTGTTGCCTTAAGTGGGTGGGCCCGGCCAGGGTGTGGGGAAAGCTTTGCTTCCCCTGTTGCCGGCGGCAACCCTGGCTTGCTCTCTCAAGCTCCATTCTGCCGCCATTTGCTTGAATTTGTTTACCTTCTATAATTGAAACTTTGTAGCTTGAGTGGAGGCTTAGGCCTGGCAAGGGCAGGCAGAAAGCTTGGCTTCCTCTGTTACCTAGGAAACCTTGCTCTCTGTGGCTGTAGCCATCTTGGTTTGGGTTAATTTGCATGCTCGCTCTGATTGGATGGTGGGCATGGCTTGTGGGTATGTCGGAGGTATGGTCAATTTGCATATTTGTCTATTATTAGATTATATACCCCAATAACTTAATGACACCACTACTCACTCCCCAGCAAGATAAACAGCTATTCCAAGGCAGCAGTCAGCATCTCACAGTCTCTTTTACCTTCATAGCATTTATATTGTCACTAAGCACATGAACAATGTTTTAGAAATATTTATTAGTTGATTGAGGCTCTTCCCTGAGCCTCTTACAATATTCAATTGTAGAAGAGTTTACCAATGAAAACTTAAATTATGTATTTTACCTGAAAAATACTTTGCAGATTAAAGAAGATGAAAATACTCACACTTTAAGCAACAAGCTCTTGCCTTCTCTCTAATTATTATAAATCAAAGCCTGAACATTTATGCTATTCAAGATTTCAAAATTTTTTCCCCTAACTTCCTCCAGCATGAAATCCAATCAAGTGTTTGTGTCCTGCTGTTTTCTACATTTGCCTCCAAGCACTCATTGTAACATATATACTAATTGTGATTCTGTTTAATGATTTTTTCAAGTTGTTTTTAATACAGAGTTGCTTTAGTACAAGTTGTTTTTAATACAGAGCTCTACAGTAGCATGGCATATCCCATTACTTATAATTGCATCAGTTATTTTGCCACCAGCTTCCAGAAATAATTAAACACATTCTTCTTGATAGGTAATCAGACAACATTAACCTCTTGCAGTACTGAGAGTGGTCCTCTATCCTTGTATTGAATCCAGCTGGCCTCTTCCCTAACAATTAAAAAACACAAAACTCTTTGTGATGTTTTTATCTTTTGTCTCCCACTGAAATGTGAACTCCATGCTCCCCTTTCTCATGGATCTATTATCTTGGCATCAGCCAGTGAGAGCCTCCCTCCTTCTCCAGGTATCTGAATGTCACACCTAACTATAGGGTTAATTTGTTTTATCTCATGTGATATCTTACTTAATTCTGATGTTGTCTGGGCCATCTGTCTTCAAACCCTTTCCCAAACTAATAAATTTCCAGTTTCCCAAGCTTTAATTCAAAATGCATGTTTGGAGGGTTTTAGCTTCGAGTCTAAGATGAACTTAAAATTCCCCTGATACATTTTCCCTCTAGCTACGAATTTCTTGTCTGAACAGCTTTCTGGAGGGTTGAAATCATCTGCCATTAACTCAGACGCTTTGCCTATGACCTCTATTTTTTCTCAGTTAACCTCTTATGCTGAACAATATCACTGGCTTCTAGCTATCTCTTATTTCCCAGGTTGATCTACTTTTTATTAAAACTCAGGATTCGAGAATTCTTTTTTGGATTGTAATTATTTCTACATGATTGTTTCTGTATTCCCAATATAGGTCACTTTTTACCTTGTACTGGATTTATCTGAATAAAATATATTTTACTATTTATGTCTGTGAATGGAAGATACCTTCCCTTATCAATTCTAAATGTAGTATTAGCATTAAAAAGTTCATTGATACTCAATAAGGAGATTAGATTTTTGGCAATTTTAAACTTCTGGACAGAGCTATGAACCAATATGTCAGGCAAAATACCGTACAGAATTTTCAAACACCTTAGTGGACCATCATTAGATGAAACACAATCTAACTAGTAATGTTGATAATCTATCATTCTTAGAACATGTACTTCCGATTATCCCAAGCCATCTCAAAAGTTCTGTTTCACCCAGCAAATTTGTTTTAAGAAGGCAATACATTATTTAATATATTTAAATGTTTCTATTGTACATGATTATAAAATCTTTAAGTTTGTATTGCCATGTAAATAATAAAAGGTGCCCTTCGTTAGCCCCTACTATTGAACAGGTCCTTAATGTATAGTCTCATTAAATCCACCCAACAAGGTAGTTGTTCTTTTCTAGATTTTATAAGTTAGAAAATGATGGTTCTGAGAAGAACAAGTATTTGCCTAGCTTGCCTGCAGAGATAGTCAAAGTCTTCATATAGGTATCTAAGTTCCAAGGAAAAGGATTGCCCAGGTAACGTTTGAACGTATTTTGATAGTGTTTCTCTTAAAATTCTCAGCTTATTAATTTTCTTTTCAGAATTCTTTAACAGTTAGGCCCTTTTGCATAATCCTTACAAGAGAGAACTTTGACCTCCAAAAGGCCCTGGATAGTTGGTTCTACCAGCTCCCCACACCTTCTAGGAGCCTAATAGGCTGGTAAAGATATGGTATGGGAGGACCAGCTTTCTCTTAGCGTGGTTCCTCTTTTGAGAACCTCATAACCTCATTGTGGACCTTTGAATTTTATTTTATTTCATTTCTTGATATTGGATAAATGAGGAGTCAAGAGCTCAAGTTTTCTATAGTTAATCAAACACTGCTTATTGAAATGTAGAAATGTGTGTGTGTGTCTGTGTGTATGTGAGTGAGTGAGTGAGAGAGAGAGAGAGAGAGAGAGAGAGAGAGAGAGAGAAATCACCTTCTTTTATAAGTATTTGCCTATTAAAATCAATACCTTGACATTTAGACTGTTTTTCCTATGGAATCTGATTTGCTAGAAAATATTTCTGACATATAGATAAACAAATTGGGAGAAATATATAGTTGCATTTGTTCTTAGGCATCCAGGTTCTTGAAATAGTGGCTTGACAGAGAAGAATTTTCTTTATAACTTTAAATGTCATGTACAGATTGTAATCTTTTGTCAACATAAACAATAGAACTTATTTTAAAGTATATCTGAATTTAGCCTAAACTCAAGAAAAGAGGGTGAAATGAAGTGAAGGGTAGAGAAGCCAAAGATAAGGCCTTTAAAAATCAGTATTTTGGAATGGAGGGGGAGAGGGGACAAACCTGAGGAGCTAGAAAATTGACCCACTGAATACACTGTTTACAGGAGGCTTAATTTTAAAAAGTCTGTTCTCGGCCTACCTGTCCAGGTGGTTTCTGTGCGACTTTACCTTTAAAGTTACTTACAAATAGAGAATTAGGCAGATCCCCCAAGATATTCAGATGTCTGTCATCCAATGTTTTAAAGGTTTTCCTTCTCTCATAGCAAAAAGCAAGGAGGGAAAGGTTGTACTTTCACCCCCTCAGTTTCAAGTGACAAAGAAGAAAGAAAAAAAAAAATGAGGAAGAAAAAGAAAATAAGAACGTAGATTGATTGGTAAAACATATCCTTCTTTCTCTGCCATTTAATATTGGTTGGATTGCTATCAGCAGTAAAAATTATGAAATTGATTGAAAGAAGCCATATTTAGAAAATTTAGATATAAATAAGGTCTGGGGTTGGTTTAAAAAAACAAAGGTCAATTTCAAAACCAAATCATGTTCTACTAGTAAGAGGGCACATGGAAGATGAAACTCACAAACACAGAGGGCATGTCTAGCTCACTCAGTCAGGCTGCCAAAAAACACAAGCAATAGAAGCTGCTGAATTCACACTGACATTGTCACACTGCTTCTATTTTAAGTGCTTTACATGTATGTACTTGCTAAATCTTAACACTAATCCTATAAAGATAGGCAGTATTATTATTTCTGGTTTATAGATGACGGAAGTATGGTCAAGAGGATTTAAGTAACTTGCCCACAGTTGGACACTTAGTAAATTGAGTCTTCAGAATTTAGATATAGGCAATCTGATTCTAGAGTTCCCTCCCCCACCCCCCAAATAACCTTATGTTCTACTGCCTAGGCTGGCAATGTTGGCACAGCAAGAATGTACATTGTTGTGTAATTGTCTGTGTCCCTGTATTTGCTTGCAGACCAAACGGGCTGCATTTGATCAAATCCCACCCACAAAAGTGCAAAAATATAAAAAACTAAAATGAGGTAATTTAAGTAGTCTTATCAAAACTTCTGAGCAGTGAGCAGTTCATGGGGCCATTGACTTTGGTCCCATGAAACTCCTTCTTTGATCCTTGATTAGTACCCTTTTTTTTTTCCCCTCTCTCTCTCTCTCTCATTAAGTTTTGTTTTAATGGGTCTCAATATTCTGTGACAAATTTTTGGTCAAGTTGTTTGCATTAAACAGTACAGATTTTAAAAACGAATAAAACCAAATGATCCACAAAACATTCTTCTTTCCTTTGGAATGTTTTAAGATGCATGGTAGTCATAGACCAGACCTTTACTGTTAAACTTAAATGGCCAATTGGGACAAAAGGTTCTGAAACTGTTCCTCCTTTAATGCCTCTTTCCCAGTTCTAGGCCAACTTGACTATCAGGGGCAATCATTCCTTCTAATAGCTGGGGAAAACCCCATCAAGGATTGGCCTACCCATGAAGTAGCTCTAGGGTTTTTGCATGCTGACATTTTTATGATTATAAGTGTGGCCTACATAAATCCTTTTATCCAATGAATCTCCAACACACATACTGAATTACTAATCCTATTCTTTCACATACAACTGAAAAAACAACACGATTTTACCCCTCTCTTGATGGACTTATTTAACTTTCTTCAACTCAAGTGTCTCTTCTCTGCAGGATAGTCTGAATACTTCCTACTATTTATTCTGCAGTTTTGATACTTGTGTAATTGAATGCTGCTCTTTTTTTTCAGAGACTCATATAAGTACTTTCAAATTTCTGAAGGCTGCAATTCCTAAAAATAAATTACACATAAAAACCCCCACAACAACAAGATAGTTGATTAAGAAACTTTCCTTTCCTGAATGTTTAAATCAGATCTGCTGTTTTTAATTCATTTTCCTCAAAGAAATCATTTTTATTTTCTACACACCTTAGAGGGTGGTAATTCCCTTGACTATTAAAGGAATTTTTGAAGTGTTTCTGCATAATTCATAGTGAATGTAATGCTCAGAAACTGGTATTATTTGAGTATGCATATTAATTATTTATATGCAAATTAAGAACCATGGGATGCAGCACCACTGGAATATATAACTCTTGCTGCTTTTTCTAAGGTAGTACATTTCTTGTACCTTTGTGTTATTTCTTTATATAACATTTTCCAATTCACCCAAATGTCTAATCATATTAAGATCTTAACTTTTGCATTAGCTAAAGCAATTATGAATGTGAGAAGATGGAAATTGCTAATATAAAGCAATTACACGTTATGGTTCATCCTCAGAAGCAGAAATATATGCCTTTTGAGTATTTTCCTTTATGAACCATATATTTCAAACACCTCACCTCAAAGTCTATTTTTCTGATACTTGAAAATTTTCTATTTATACCCATTGATTTTCTCCTAAAGCAATATTTAGCAAAACATAATTCCAAACTAATGATGCAATAAGACTTCACTTGGTTATGACCTCCAACCTGACAATACTTATTTCCACAGTGAGACTCCTTCACTGAGGGAGATAAAGAGAACTGAGATAAAGGCAGAGGGGTAATCATTAAAAGCAGCAGTCTCAGGATACATTATATTCCAAATGCATCAAAAGCATCCTCTGAAGTAGATTTAGAAGTGAAACTCTCTAGTTGAGCTTTGAAATTGGCACAATGTCTCATTCTTAAGGTAAGAAGTCATCCTGGACCACAAATCCCTGAAACCGGGGGTGATATCAGGAGGTGCTTTAATCCTGTAGCCCTTGGTAGGCTTATGTGACAATCTTTAAATGAAGTCAGTGGTGACAGGAAAGGAAATAAATGATATAAACATCAGCTTGTGAGTCTTCTGTTTCAAGATGTACTTAGAAAAGTGCTACCATTGTTCTGGATTAATATCTGGGCTCATAATTCACCTCGGACTGGACCGATATGGAATTTGAAATGGAAGAAAGTTGGTCTTTGGTAGCAATGGCACTGCCATTACACTTGGCATACTCATTTCCTTTCTTCTTAGGTTGTCTTTGCCCATGCCCCAGTCTTCCAGTTCATCTGTTCCAACATAGCCATTCTTCAGGAGGCTTGACATAAATTGTCTAAAGCATCATAGTGCTCTGATTAGTGGTGCCTTATTTTATTATTTATGAATAAGCCATTGATAGTGAAAATATTCTTAGCCAATTCACACTCTTCCAAAGCTTCCCCAAATTGACTCACTGTTGCTCCAGTGAAAACAATCTCCTTATGAAATTCCTCTAGGATTTCAAAAATTCTGCTCTTTCACTTTAAATTTTCCTTTTTTTTCTTCCCTTTCTTTTGAATTCTTATCCATTTTTTCAAGAAGGATTATACCCAGGCAGGTTTTCTACATTTATCTGGGCCCTCACAAAACCCACAATCTTGTCTTTTATTCTACACTGCCTTTAACTGTTTAATATGTTTGGGTCTTATTTTCCTAATTACAGTTAAAGTTAAATAAATTAATTTCAAAACCTTATACTAATGGTATGGCTTTCTTAACTCCAAAAAGAGTTCTGAGCACATGATAGGCATTTACATAACATTAGTTTAATTTCAGTTAATAGTAAGGGCTCAATCAAGAGTTATTATTTGATTTTATTGAAAACAGAAATGGAGATGAGGTTCTGCATGTTAACACTGGATAAAAGTGCTTACACTTTGGGCTCCTCGGAGAAACTAAAAAGAAAAAGAGAAGTGAAGATGCAGAAGAAATACTGTATCTTATAAAGTTTCAGAGTTCAATTTTGTTTTAATTCAATAAATATGCATTTAAGTTATAAGTATAGACATTATATGAACAATACAGAGGTTACTGAGATAAACAATTTTTAATTTTCAAGAAGAATAAAATCTAGAGGGAAAAGAAAGTCTAAACCAAGGCAGGAAAATATTGCTTTCATAGTAGAAGTACAATTGGAGGCTACATAAACACAAGAAAAAGAAATTAATTCAAGATGGGCTGATGAATTCACAAAAATGACAGACATGGTTTGGTTTTGAAGTGTGGACAAAATATTGATATATGGGAAGAAAGAGCATCCTAAAGTGTTAAGTAAACAAGGAACCCGTTAGACTGAGGTGATTCTAATGCTTTATCAGCCTATGTAAACAAATAAAAACCTAAGCCTGTCAATGCCTCAAGATTAAGAAATCAAAACCTAAGTACAGCCAATCACAAACAGCCAACTAGGTTTTCCAGGCAACAGGGTTAACCAATGGCCAATCAAACAATTTCCTTGCTTTATTTCAGCAGCCTTCTCTATAAAAGACTCTCCCCAAGCTCCTGTGCTCCTAACCACTTCTGGTTTGGTACTGCCTAATTAGAATCCATTTTTGCTGAAATAAACTCTTAAAATTTTTAATATGCTTCCCCTTATCTTTTAACAAAACAGCAATATCTTCCAATTGAGGGTGGGAGAGAGAGGATGAGCAAAAATTAAGAAATGAAAATATTGCCTGGCTGGTATGGTTCAGTGGTTGAGCGTCAACCTATGAACCAGGAGGTCCCAGTTTGATTTCTGGTCAGGACACATGCCTGGGTTGCAGGCTCTATCCCCAGTGTGGGGCATGCAAGAGGCAGCCAATCAATGATTCTCTATCATCATTGATGCTTCTGTCTTTCTTTCGCTCTCCCTTTCTCTCTGAAATTAACAAAAAAATAAAAAATAAATGAAAATATGGTTCAGGTTTAGTAAGTCTGGGAAAGTGACTAAAGAATAATATTCTAGGAAAGGAGCAAGAAGAATGGAAGGACAATGTGGTGATTTCTAGTTGTGATAGTGTGATTTATAATAAATACTAGAGGCCCGGTGCACAAAATTCTGCACTCATGGGGTGGGGGGTGGGGGGGAGGTCCCTTAGCCCGGCCTGAGCCTCTTGCAGGAGTGGGCCTAAGCCAGTAGTCAGACATCCTTAGTGCTGCCATGGAGGTGGGAGAGGATGCCACGGAGGCAGGAGGCACTCCTGCCGCCGCCACTACACTTGCCAACCATGTGAGCTGGCTTCAGGCAGAGCAGCACTCCCCCTGTAGGAGTTCACTGACCACCAGGGGACAGCTCCTGCATTGAGCATCTTCCCCCAGGTGGTCAGTGTGTGTCATAGCAACTGGTCGTTCTGCCGTTCAGTCAATTTGCATATTAGCCTTTTATTATATAAGATATCTACTTGGTCTTCATCCCTGTTTCTATAACAGAGCTCCCAAAACACTTGAAATTTCTGAAGTGTTAAGAGCAATAAAAGTCTCTAAATATTCATAACAAACCCCTTTCAACCACACCTGAGTTTATGTCAATAGGGTAACTTTTGGAAAGCACCTAACGATGGGTTCTGCTTGCTAGGGGAAACAACCCTGACATTAGATGGTTGGAACTTTCAGTCCAATACCCCTAACCTTCAGAAATTGCCAATGGCCAGTAAATTATGCCTATAGCTGAAGCCTTCATAAAACATCTGAAAAGACGGGGTTTGGAGACTTCCATCTGGCTGTTCCTGAATTATCCTATCTAATAAAGAGGGAATATGCTAATTGACCCTCATGCTATCACAAAGATGGTGGTACCCACAGCCAATAAGGAGGGAATATGCTAATTGACTACCCTGCCCTCAAAGATGGCGGCACCCACAGCCAATAAGGAGGGAATATGCTAATTGACCGCCCCACCTTCAAAGACTGAGGCACCCACAGCCAATAAGGAGGGAATATGCTAATTGACTGCCCCACTCTCAAAGATGGTGGCACCCACAGCCAATAAGGAGGGAATATGATTGACTGCCACGCCCTCAAAGATGGCGGCGCCCACAGCCACAAGATGGCGACGGTCAGTTTCCTCACCCCTGCCAGGATGGCAGGCGTGCAGCAAGGCCAGGCCCACCCCCAGTCCCCTCAGTCCCCCAGCACCCAGGGCCAGCCCAAGGCACAGGCAAGCCTCAGATGGCAGCTGCCCAGCTGCCCAGGGCCAGCTCGAGGTGCAGACAAGCCTCAGATGGTGGCTGCCCAGCCGCCCAGGGCCGCCCGAGGCTCAGGTAACCAGGGCCAGCCGAGGCTTGTGCTACCAGCAATGGCAGCAGCAGAGGTGTGATGGGGCATCACCTTTCCCTGATCGCCAGGTTGTCTCCCTCCCCTGAGGGCTCCCGGACTGTGAGAGGGGGCAGGCCAGGCTGAGGGATCCCCCCCTTCAGTGCATGAATTTTCATGCACCGGGCCTCTAGTACCTTTTATAATAAACTAGTAATCTAATGAGTAAACTGTTTTCCTGAGTTCTGTGAGCAGCACTAGCAAATGAATCAGTGAGTAGGAAATGCTGGGAACCTCTGATTTATAGCTGGTCCATCAGGAGCACAGGTGCCAATCAGGACTAGCGAATGGTGACTGAATTAGGGGAGCAGTCTTGGGTGACTGAGCCCTTAGCTTGTGGGAACCCATGCTATCTCCAGGGAGATAGTATCAGAATTCAGTTAATTGCTTGGTGATGTGGAGAAAAAAAATACCCATTAGATTACTTAACTTGAAAATTGTACATGTCTTTACCTCTACTCCAAGCATGTCAAACTCAAAGGCTAACACAGGCCAAATAAACAAGGTTTAAGTTTATGTGGGCTGCAAAAAAGCAAAAGCCTCAATTTTCATAGAAACGTAGGTTTATTTTGATAGAAGGCATGTAAGGGAAATGAATGCAACACGATTATAGTAATCAGTTATTAGCGAATGTTGTAGTTCATTATTAATAATTATGTATAACAGGATATTGTAAAAATTAAGTTACGAAATTCTTATTAAAACGTTTCTTACATACCATTACATTGGCTGGGCCGCAAAAATATTTGTTGTGGGCCGTGAGTTTGACATGCTTGCTCTACTCTCTCTAAAATAGATATAAACTCACAAAGATAAAGAGAATGGGGAAGAGAGAGCAATTGAGAACTTCTAGAAGATGAATAGATAAAATCTGGGATGACAGAGTGGCTAAAACTAAAATCTGAGAACTTGCCTTCATAAAAACAAGAAACAAGCTGACACATGCTACAGAGAGATTTGTGGGCACTAGGTACCTTGAGGGGAGGAATTGAACACTGGAGTGTGGGTTAAATTCTGTGCAAGGGGTAGCAAAATGACCCAGATATTCTCCCAAAGATAGGGAGGAGCCAGGTGGTTTGCCCACTGGGACAACTGAAGCAGAGATACTTGATGCTCATGGATTGCAGACAGTAGATGATGGGAACAACCACTATATCAAAAGCTGAACTGAACTGTGACCTTCTTCAACACCTTCCCCAGTTTAACTCCCAGATTGCTGCTATCCTCCCTCTTAGCACCTGAAAGAAAAATGGATGATTTTTCTTCAAATTAATTTACAATCCCAAGTAAAATGTACAACGAATGACATTTAGAGATACACCAATGGAACAGTAAGTTACTGTGATCTTTAGTGAAGAGACAGAGAGCTTTCAATAAATTTCTCAATATCTCCATTCATTAAAAATGAATCAAAAGCCAATGAGACTCAGTGTCTATAAGCAATGTGGACCGAACAGTTGAACGATTAGCTACTGAATATTGTTCCTAAAGCTACTTTTCTCCCCATTGCTTCTTAGTGTCAGGGTTATCAAAGCAATTACTTCTCTTTCTGTGTTAGATGTAGCCATATCTCAGCACCTGGGGCAGAAATATTGATTAAAATGATCTTAGTGAATTAGAATTTCATTGCTGGAAAAACACAGGGTCTGATCAAGCTCCAAAAATAAAGGCATTGATTTTATATTTGTAATATCTTAGCTGAAAGCTACACCCAGGGCAGCTTGCAATTTCTGATAGAACTTTTCAAGTTGTGTCTCTTGATATATTTTCAGTGGATGGGTAAAATGGTTGGAATTTGCATTTTAGTCACTGTAAAAATGGGGTAGAATCTCCACCACCCAAAACGTGGCTTCGATGTCAGTATTAATTATGTCACACAAAACACACCAAGAAGGTAAGAAAGGGTTTACTGCTCACATAGTAAGCTTTCTGGGAAGAACAGAGTGGCTCCCAAGTAGGTCCAAAATGGCTTGAAAGAACAGAGAAAGGCTATTGACTTGGGTTTTCATGCTGGTTCATGATGGTGGATTGGGATGGAGGGGGTGGTGCGAGTGCCAGCAGGGCTTGCACAGTTTGAACTTCTTTCCAGAGGAAGCATTAGGCTTTCTTATCCACTTCCCCAGATGCAGGGCAGAACGGAAAGAAAGAGGGGGGCATAGCTTACAGGCTTCAGCAGTGAAACATCAAAAATGGAATCAGACTGTTTATTATAATTTGCATATAGCATTTTTTTTCCTATTGAATATTTGGTATCAACTTAACTGAACATAATTTGCAAGGTTCCTAGACTTAATTAGTTGTTGACTAGGACTGATTTCTAATTTGTATTCAACAGTGGTTTGAAAATCATTCCTTGATAAAGTTGTTGGATAAAATACTGAATAGCCAGTTATTCTAGAGTAACATTATTTTTAGTATAAGTATGTTCCATGCAATATTTGAAATGTACTTGTACTAAAAAAAATATATATATATTCATTGTGTATCTGAAATTCAAATTTAAATGTGAGTCCTGTATTTTTATCTGCTAAATCTGGCAACCCTTATCCTTGACATAGATATTGAGAAACTATTGAATAAGTTTTGTTTTATTAATAATGTTATCCTTCAATCTTTCTCATTGAGGTTAAGACCCTATCATTCTTTTCTATCTCCCTCTGTCAGGGCACATAGCCACGAGTAAATGCTCAATGAATATTTGTTTTATGGGGTGTTAAAAAACAAAGTTCAACCAAGTAAAATTAAAGATCTAATTGGCTTCATTCAACAATTCATGAATTGGGCAGCATCCCATCTAGCAAATAGAAAGGAGCTTGGAGGAAGGCTTGGGTAGCCAGAAAGGAGTGTGACAAGGGGGTGCATTGTTTTAGGCAAGGTCACTTCCCCTTAAATGGGAAGGAAGGGGTCTAATTGGTCAGATTACCTCACTAAGGCTGACCAGGAAATCCCAGACTGACAGGTTAAAGGTTACATTCCTGGAAGAGGCTGAAACTGGCATTAGGCTAGGTATGAAGTCTTGGTTTGCTGATGTGGGATTTAGCACAAGTAACTCTGGGGCCTGTGCTCTCTTTTTAACAGAAGCCTTCCTCTGAAAATCTTATCATTGTTAGTTTTCAAATCAGTTTTGGAAAGTGTTCAATTGTGTTGGTTGATATGAGCCTCCAGAAAAAAAAAAGAGTCCTATCTAATAAAGAGGGAATATGCTAATTGACCCTCACGCCATTGCAAAGATGGCGGCACCCACAGCCAATAAGGAGGGAATATGCTAATTAACTGCCCTGCCCTCAAAGATGGTGACGCCCACAGCCATAACATGGAAACACACAGTCCCCTCAGCTCCACCTGCCTCTCGAGTCCCCCCAGTCTTCTCAGCCCCCCAGCCCCCCAAGGGCCGGCCTGAGGTGCAGGCAAGCCTCGGATAGCAGGTGCCCAGCCGCCTAGGGCTGCCCAAGGCTCAGGTAACCAGGGCCAGCCAAGGCTTGCACTGCTGGCAGTGGCAGCAGCAGAGGTGTGATGGGTCGTCATCTTCCCCTGATTGCCAGGTTGCCTCCCGCCCCTGAGGGCTCCTGGACTGTGAGAGGGGGCAGGCCGGGCTGAGGGACCCCCTCCTTCCAGTGCATGAATTTTCATGCACTGGGCCTCTAGTAATAATAATAAAAAACATACTTTGACTGGAAGCTGTGATGTGCCACTAGATCTTTTCATGCAGTGTCTTACTGTTATGTGGAGGAGACAGAGGTGTCACCCTTTATTTCAACAAAAGTAACTAGTTGGGGAGGGGTTAATTTTCCTTTGAAATGACGAAACATTCATATTTGTATGTCACACTTGGTTTGCACTATATTGCTACTAAGGATGCATTCAATACCTATTTTGAACAAACTTGCTGTTAAGATGTTCAGGTAGTGGCTGATGCTCCTCTCTATGAAGGTCAGACTCTGCTAGATGTGGTTTCCTCAGCGCCTCGTCAGGGGTTAAAAGCTGCGCTTCATTATCAGGCTGGTCCCGCCAGGGCTCTCACCTCTGCTCTCCCCACTGTAAAATGCATGCGGACTATCTGGTGGCTCTGATTCCTGACTGGCATTTATATGCTTGATTTAAGGAAGTCATGACAAGGAGAGTGATCTTTAGAATACATTACAGATAAAATGCAGGACAGTCAAGGAGACAGCCACCAGAATGCTCAACACCTGTTCTCAGAACCAGAGCCACTTTAAAATTGGAATCTCAGAGTTCAGGGTTTTAGCCCTGTGCAGTTTGAAACTCTTCAGTGATCCTAGAGTTACTTCTCTTGGGATTTCAGAGGAGAGTTGGAGAAATGGCCTGGGAATCAATATTCTTCCTAGAAACAATCCAAAATCACCTTCAAATTATAGCAGTGTAGAAACTTCATTATCTTTACTAGGACTTTTTCTCCTTTCCTTTTGATACAGATTGGTCTCATCCAGCACCCAGACTCACCTGCCTCCTTCTCCTTGAATATCATTTCCTTAATCATTAAGCCCTCAGGACAATGGGGCCCTGGTCGACTTTAAACAAATTTAGGAACAAAGTCTTGGGGTCTATTGACCCCAGAGACTGAGTTTTGAAACTAAAGGTGACATCTAGGCCTCAGTTGTGTTTCAACTGCAGACCCAGGATAGTGGAACCAACCAGACCAGGGAAGCCATGGTTGACATGAGGACCAGATGTACTGATCAGCCATCTACCTGCCCCCAACACCAACCAATTAGTAGAGACCACAACCCTGTGTGACCCTAAATATTTTAGTCACCATGAGTAATGGCTTCCTCCTGCATAACCCATCATCTGGAAGCCATGGAGGAGCCAGGTCTTAGAGCATTAGCTCATCTGTGACTCTGGGCATGGTGTCATCTCCTCAATTAATAAACCCTAACTTCTTGGCTGCAGACTCCTGTTTCTGTCTTGTTGGGCCTTGATGTGTAGAGGCAAACAGACCCCTTTACTCCAGTAACACAATGATTGTGTGGGGATGTGAAGCTACCACTAACAATGAGAGAATGAAGGGGGTTTTTCTGAAGACAAAATTCCCACCATTGTGGAACTTAGAGAGATCACAAATTAAATAAGATTCCCTAATTATAAAAATGCTTCCCCCCACCCTTGTCTGAGTAGAACATATGATCTTCAGTTTAATATGACCTTTAGTTTAACAATTGTGGAATAACATAAAATTTTAGCAGAAAAAAGCTAATAAATTTACTTTATATTTATATATATATATATAAAACAGAATGTGAACATCTAACATATATTGTGCTATTATGTAATTCAGGTAGTTTTTACAAATGTAATTAACACTTATACTTAAAATTCATTTCTATAAAAATATAGACATTATGATATGAACCTATATATATAAAATTCTAATGTGCAAATAGACTGAATGGTGGAATAACCGAACAACTGAACAACTGGCCGCTATGACATGTGCTGACCACTAGGGGGCACGTGTGGAACATGGCAGGCGTCGGCCATGGCAGGATGGTGGAGCAGGTGAGTGGAGGTGCCAGACCAAGGTGGGGCGCCAGTCCCTGTCATCGGGGTGAGCCTCTAGTGGTTACTGAAAAATCTTTGCTCCCGCATGCCACAGTCCCACCCAGTGCTCACACCCGCTGCTGGCACTGGAGCCGCTGCTCGCACCCACTGCCGGTGCCATCAGCAGGTGCAAGTGGCAGCTGCAAGCCCTGATTGCCCCTCAGGGATTCTCCACCCCCCCCTGCTCCTGAGGGGTGGTCGGGGCCAGCAGCCACCTCTCACACCCACTGCTGGCACCCAATGCTAGTCCTGATTGCTCAGCGCCATCCCCAACACTCCTGAGGGCTTCTCCACTTCCCCCTGCTCCTGAGGGGCTATTAGGGCAGCAGCCGCTACTCGCACCCGCTGATGGCGCTGGCCCCAACCGCTCTGCAACATTAGCAGGTGTGAGCGGGGCCAGTGCTGCTGTCAGCGTGTGCGGCGGCTGCAGGAGTGAGCTGCTGGAAGACAGGGGCTGGGGGCTGCGGTGGTAGGGTCAAGCGAGGGTGCAGAGGATGGGCCAAAATCTGCCCCTGTGCCCACCGCAGCCTCACAGCCCACAGTTCCTTTTAAGGTGCATGAATCCGGGCACTGGGCACCTAGTTGTTACATAATAAGTTTTTTGTTTTTTTGTTTTTAATTTCCCAAACTTATTTAATCAATCCCAGGTGATGGGGCATTAGGATCTTTCTCTCTCTTTTTCTTTATTCTTTTCTTTATTGTTTTATTTATTTTTAAATTTTATTTTTTCCCATCACCATTTATTCCCCCTATACTCTCTTCCACCTCCACCCCTACCCCTAATGCTTCTCCCCTACCACCACACTATCTGTGTGCATGAGTTCTTTCTCTTTTTTTTCCTTTTTTGCTCTATTCCTCCATGCCCTCTGCCTCCTCCTTCCCTTTGTCCCCCGCTTCCCCTCCTCCCGCGCCAGTTCTCAGCCTACTCTCTATGGGTATGTATTTTAAATTTTATAATTAACATTTCAATTGATATCCTTGTGCACATATCTTTGACTACATTTTATTTATTTTCTTAAAACAAATCCCTGGTGTATGCACTCAAGGTTTTCATACATACTTCCAAACTGCCTTGCTGAAAGCCTGCCCTGTGTAGTGCACCAGAGTGTACAAGAGTCTCTCTCCACAAAAGAAGAGTATAAGGCAGATAAGAAAGAGAATACAAGTCTGTGAGTTACATACAGAGAATATGGAAATTAATCCGGGGTTGAAGGATAAGCATCTTATGGAGAAAGAGATGAATCATAGGTAATGCTTTGATATTATTGTTACTATTCTTTTAAATCAGCCCTGAATGGAAAGAATTTCAGTGGGAAACTGGAAAGTAGCTTCAGCTTTACAGCTGCAGGGTCACTCCTCCTTCAGTCTCCTGGGACATCATGGGACACCCATCTCTCTTTCAGGTTCAAACTCACACACACAGTTCCTGGGGGAAGGCGGGGTACTCCTCTCCACTCACATTGGCATTTCGATAATTTTAAGTTATCTGTTAACCAAATTGTAAGGACAGAAAAAAAGGCCTTTTTTTTTTTCTTTCCTGTAGCCCTCCACATTTTATGAGAAGCACCTGGTCATTAAACCCCAAGATTGTTAGCTCCTCTGATTCAAATAGCCCCTCTGGTCAAACTGCAAGACAAACTCTCAAGGCTACGTTCTTTTGCTTTCTTTCTTTCTTTTTTTTTTTTTAATAAATATGTCTCTTTTTAAAAATTGATTTCAGAGAGAGGAAGTAAGAAGGAGAGAGAGATAGAAATATCAATGATGAGAGAGAATCATCAATTGGCTGCCTCCTGCACATCCCCTACTGGGGATCAAGCCTGCAACCCAGACATGTGCCTTGACAAGGGGAGGAATCAAACTGTGACGACTTGGTTCATAGGTCCAAGTTCAACCACTGAGTGAACCACATCAGTCAGGCTCAAGGCTACATTCTTGCATTCCCCTTCTCCCTGCTATTTTTATAACTCAGGAATAATTCGAACCGAGGAGTCTCCAGTTAATAGAAAGTTCCCTTCCCCATTCCCCTACAAACAAGCCTCTTTTGAAACTCTTCATAACTTTTGCTCTAAGCATGTTTTACAGGCTTGGGAAAAAATACTGATAAGACACCTCCCTAGGACATCTGCCTGACTGTCTCCTAAAAAGCAAACAAACTAACTTTTCAAGACAACCAGTTGATGTCTGCTCAACTTTAGCCCCAAATTCCCCTCCCTTCCTTGTTGCTTAGCAACAGCCTCTACTTAAAAGAGCAGGCCCCTATTTGTTTCTTGCCCTGTATTGATTAGCAATACTTGGCCCTTTTCTCTCTTGGAAAGTAAAATAAACTTCCTCTCTGAATCTCTTCTTTTATTTGTGAATTCTTTCACAGCCCAGGTCAAGGGCCAAACCCTAACACAAATCAATTTAAATAGCAAAAATACACACATTTTCCAGGTGAATGAAATAAAATAGTCAACTCAAATGCAGTTTCCCTGGTCACATACCTAGAACAGGACTTTATATCCACATTCTGCTCCTTGCCTTGCAGTCTCTCTTCTCCCTGCCTGCCAGCTACAGACTTCCATAATTTCTCATAGAGGAAACATGGCCCCAGTAATATTCCTCCCAATTATAAATAGGTTTTGTCCCAATACAGGTTCTCTGCTATTTTGAACCAAAGAATTTGCCCCAAGTGGTGTTTGATTGGGAGAACAAACATGAATAATTTTAAGCCCAAATAAGTTTGTCTTTTCAGGTTTTTCTTTTATACCAAAAATGCTATTACTGGTGGGCTGGTAAACAGCCTTCTCTTTCTATTCACAGTATATTCAGAGTAAGTAGAACAACAGAAGCCTTTGCTGCTCTTTTGCAATGTAACAAATTGCCTTTTGTATGTGCTTAGGCAAATGCAAAACTTCCTTTTGCAGTGATCAAAACCTAACAACAAAGTCCTGTTGATTGACCACGTTTTTCAATTTCTAATTAGCAAATTTTGTTTTTACCTTTGTAGACACCATAAACAAACGCCTTTTACTTGGAAGCTAAAAGGCAAAAGATCCTTTGAATCTCTAAGTTGTCACACATACTAAACAAAGCCAGTTTAGATTTTGATGTTTCCTTTGGTTTACCCTCCCACAGCAAACAAGAAGAAATAACACCTCAGCCATCAGTTTCTGAATCTTACAAAAGAAAATTAACCTCTCGGAGGAAGGACTGCCATCTTGGTCCAAGTGAAGGTTTTTCATTATAGAGAAATAGGAATGTTTTTCTTAAAGCATATTAACAAATAACAATAAACCAAAACAAAATAAAAGAGCTTCAATTTATTGAGGAACTACTATGTTCAAAGCATTATGGTATAGCAAACATACAGAGGAAAAAAAATTTTCCCATAGAGCTCTTACTGCAATTTAACAAGTTTATTAGCCCCCATTTCACACACACACAAAACAAACTGAACATAAAAAGACTGAAACTTGCTCATGGTCACACAGTAAGTGATGAAGCCAACATTTCACTGCAATACCTTTGTCCTTCCTACCATCCCACATTGTAATATTTTAAAATAGGCTATAAGACCGGGACTTAAAGCTTCAAAAAACTAAATGAATTCATTTTCCTTTGGGCAATTTTCAAGGGTAGAAAATAAATGTTAATAGAAGTCGAGACAGTGTTTAAATTTCTCTCCATGGTGAAAAAAGAGCTTACTGAGTTTTACTGGGAATTGTTTTATCAATGCTTTAGAACAAGCATATCAAACTCAAAGGCTAACGTGGGCCAAATAAACAAGGTTTAAGTTTATGTGGGCTGCAAAAAAACAAAAGCTTCAATTTTCATAGAAACATGGGTTTATTTCGATAGAGACATGCTGAATACAAAGGGCTGAAATAAATAAGTAATCATTAACATAAAATAATAGAACATTTTAATAAAAATTAATATTTTTCTTGAACATTAGCTTACCAAACACTGAACAACTGCACAAATTAATAAGCATAATGCAAATAAACCCATTTTTCTTGTTCTCCAAAAGCGAAATATTTCCTGTTGCGCGCACCAAACAAGTCAGTCCAAGACTAATGACGTGGCAGTCGGTTGCTAAAATACTCGCTGCTAGTATTAGTGAAGAGAAATGGTGCGCCTGCACATAAGGCGCATAAGGGAAATGAATGCAACACGATTATAGTAATCAGTCATTAGCAAACGTTGTAGTTTGTTATTAATAATTATGTATAACAGGATATTGTAAAAATTAAGTTACAAAATTTTTATTAAAGCGTTTCTTACATACTGTTATATTGACTGGGCCACAAAAAGATTCGTTGTGGGCTGCATGTGGCCCACGGGCCGCGAGTTTGACATGCTTGCTTTAGAACAAGATTTATTCTTGAAGTGGAGAGCATGGTAAAATTTGAATTTTAAAATTTTGACTCTTATTCTATGCAAGATGAATGTAGTATTTCCAAAAAAGAAGCAAAGAGGTTCTGGATATGCTCTTGGTAATGGGAAGCAACTGGAAAATCTAGAAGATATTTTCTAGGAAGGATATTGGGATTTAATGGTAGATTGATTCTTGGGAGTCAGGAGGATGACATAATTAAATATGAATTTTAGATCTTAAAAATCTAAAAGAATATGGGTATTACTAGTAGAAATCTGGAGTTGTTAGACACGAGATTGCACATCCCCATCCAGGGCAGTCCATAGCAGGGGCTGACTTAGTATTAGATTACTTAAGGTAGCAAGGAAATATTATTTAGCATCTAAGTACTTATTTATCTTAGGATGGAAAGTGACGATAACAGTGGTCTAATTCATAAAAATTATGGCTTACAGAATTACATCAATAAGTCCTAGAAACATGTAAAAAATGAAGTTTGCCTAGAAGGAACACAATTATTTTCTCATCAAAAGTCCAAGTCTATCCACTCCACTGTAACTTCATGAGGTGAGGACTTTTAATCCAATCAGTAAAAGAACCCAACTTATGCCAGGGTCCTAACCTTTTCTTTTTAATGAGCAATTTTAGCTCACCCTCATTTATCTAGACAGATATTCAGGTCAACTGCTTGTCTTGGGTTGGGTTCAGGAAGCCACAAACTCACCTTACCTTGGTTTGCTCCTTTTTAATTCATATTGTTAGGAAGTTGGTTCTAAGATCGTAGATTCAATAGCATTTGAATCACATCCGATGAAATAAAGGAAAAAGAAATAAAACAATTTTGATGCTCAGGCCATCCCTAGATGCCATGACTCAGAATCTCTGTTGATGACAGTCGGGACATTTAGAATTTATAAAGTGCTCCCCAAGTAATAATGATTTATAGACAAAGTTGAAAACAATTGCTTTACGAAAATGCCATTCTGGAAAAATCTATACTCACTTCCTGATCTTTAACCTCATCCTGTAATCAATTAGATACTCTGAGTATATTAAGGATGGTTTAATAATGCAGAATTTATGTATATTCCTGATCATAGTGGGTAATATGCATTTTTTCTGTATAGTCTTTCCTCAAATAAAATTTTTATACTTTTTAAAAAAATCACTTATGATTGTGTAAATTCATTTTTATTTACATGTAATTTATAAGTTTCTTTATAACATCCTAAATCTCTAGATTTCATGCACTTTTCACTGCCTTTACTCTAGTCCATGATACTATCCTCTCTTATTTTGATTACTAAAACAATTTCCAAAATACCACCATGTTTCATTTTGGAAAACATTTGCATGGAGTTTTATGTTTTGCAGAATTGAATCTGCAATGTGGATCCACCAGTAGGTTGCGCCCACCTCCTGGGGTTTGATTGGCAGGAACGTGTTTTCCCTTGGAGTTTTGCCAATAGCATTTGTGTATGACAATCAAGGCCGAGTCTGGGGGAGGTTTTAGGCTGGATGACATGACTGACACCAGCAGAAGCTTTCATTATTTAGCACACCATATGAATTATTAATAAAACTGCATTGTGAAGACCTAGAAAATTGAAATGATACTGTGGATCTTGCAAGTGATTAGGTTCAATATATTATTAATTATATCATTAAAGAATATAACATGCAAGTATTATATTGGAAATAGCCAAGACCAACAGTGGCAAATTTTACTTGACAATTTGCATGTTGTACACCAGATATGGAACGTAATAGAGCAGGAGAGGTTTGCCTTGTTAGGAGAGGATTCAGAAACACAAACCCTACAAAAACAACAGGAATTACTTCTAGAACTTCAAAATGATTTCACAGAGAAGATGTCATAGTAGGCTATTAAGCTGATATGGACTTCTATTTACTATAAAAATAGAGGCCTGTTGCATGAAGATTCGTGCAATAGACCTTACTTCCCCTGGCTACCGGCACTGGTTTTCCTCGGGCACCTGGGACCCAGGCCTTCGCTCTGGCTGCAGTGGAGAAGCCAAGCCTCTTCAGTCTTCAGTCGTCTTCAGTCTTCAGTCTTGGCTTGGGCCGGAGCCTTCAGTCTTCACTCCGCGCCCACATATGCAAATTAAACCGCCACCTTTGTTGGGTTAATTTGCATACTCACTCCTGATTGGCTGGTGGGCATCGCGGAGGTATGGTCAATTTGCATCTTTATCTTTTATTAGTGTAGATTTCCTTTTAAATCAAAGAACAAAAGCTGTCTCATATCAAGGTTTCCATTCCTTCTATGATAATATTTTCATCTAGTCTTCAATATTTTCATCTAGCCTTCTGTTCCAATGTCACCCTGGGCCCGTGGTTGGCAAACTGTAGCTCGCAAGCCACATGCGGCTCTTTGGCCTTTTGAGTGTGGCTCTTCCACAAAATACCACAGCCTGGGTGAGTCTATTTTGAAGAAGTGGCATTAGAAGAAGTTTAAGTTTAAAAAATTTGGCTCTCAAAAGAAATTTCAATCATTGTACTGTTGATATTTGGCTCTGTTGACTAATGAGTTTGCCGACCACTGCCCTGGGCCATTAAAAAAGCAATAAACTGAAAGTCTAAAGATCTAGGGTTTTGCCACTGACAAGTTGTCTAATATTTTAAGCCTCTATTTTCTCATGTGAATAAATAGATATAATACTTTTTTCCTTGCCTATTATACAGTACTAGAGGCCCGATGCACGAAATTTGTGCAAGGGGCTCTGCTCTCACAGCCCCGGCTTTGTCCACAAAGTCGTCCGGAAGGATGTCTGGAAGGTTGTTCAGCTGTCCAGTCTAATTAGCATATTACACTTTTATTATTATAGATAGATATAAGTATAAAAGGAGTCAAAATGTGCAAACACATCACTCTTAGAGTGTGTATGAGCTTAATCCATGGTTATGTTTCCTATGGCCAATTTCAGACCACTGCTTTCCTATATACTCACCTGAAATTTCTTATTGACATTCATACATGTATACACATACCAACACATTTTCGGAAGCTACATTCTCCTATTACCTATTGCTTAACTCCTCACCCTATTTATAATCAACTTTCTTAGAAGCTGACCATATGTATTTAATTCTCACCTCCTACTCCAGTCTGGCTTCTGCTTCCATAAGCTCTTACTTCTATCCCTAATGATTTTTTAATATCATCATATCTAAGGAATGTTTTTTGGTGCTTATCTTAACTCTTAGGAGAGTTTAACATTATTGACCACACTTTGCTTCTTGATGTTTTCTCTTCTTTTGATGTACTTCTTGATTTTCTCCTGTCTGTTTGAAAGATTGTTTTTATTCACATTTGTAAGCTCATCCGCTTCTATGTGCCTGTTAGCTATTGGTATAGTGACAAATTTGGAATTCTTCTATTTTTTTAATTCTTTATTTTTTAAAATATTACATATAGTATTGCATATGTCTCCTTTTTTTCCCATTGACCTCTCCCCAGCAAAGCCCCCCCCCCCCCGCCCAGCACATCCCCTCATTCCCTTAGTGTCTGTGTCCATTGGTTATGCTTATATGCATGTATATAAGTCCTTTGGTTGATCTCTTACCCACCCACCCTCCCCTGCCTTCCCGCTGAGATTTTAAGGTCTGCTCGGTGTTTCTCTGTCTCTGGATCTATTTTTGTTCATCAGTTTATGTTGTTCATTATATTCCACAAATGAGTGAGATAATGTGATATTTATCTTTCTCTGCCTGGCTTATTTCACTTAGCATAATGTTCTTTGTGTCAATCCATGCTGTTGCAAATGGTAAGAGTTCTTTCCTTTTTACAGCAGCATAGTATTGCATTGTATAGATGTACCACTGCTTTTTAATCCACTCATCTGCTGATGGGCACTTAGGCTGTTTCCAAATCTTAGCTATTGTAAATTGTGCTGCTATAAACACATATGTGAATATGTCCTTTCTGATTGGTGTTTCTGATTTATTAGGATATATTCCTAGAAGTGGGATTACTGGGTCAAATGGGAGTTCCATTTTTAATTTTTTTGAGTAATTCTTCTATTTTATTCTCCATATTTTAGTATCTTCTCACTAGCTATTGCCAATATTCCCACCCTAATTCTTAGCCATAAACTTAATTCATTGTATGCTTCTGACTTTCAGATATATTTCCCAGTTAAGACATTCCTCTCAGCTTCATACTCACATAAACAAACCAAAGTCATCCTCAAAATCATCATTCCCAATTTAAATTCATATTATTCCCCCTAAAATCATTTCATTGTCTCCTGTATCAACAAATGGAACACCATCTTTTCAGTTCTATTGAACAAAAATTATAGTCATCTCTACTATTCCTGTTTCCTTTTTACTCATATTTCATTAATTGTAAGTTTCTTTATAACTTCCTAAATCTCTAGATTTAATGCACTGTTCACTGCCTTTTCATACTATCCAAAATACTATCCTCTTTTATTTGGATTACTAAAACAATTTACAAAATTTTCCTCCATGTCTGCTCTGCCATCTTGCTAGTGGTTCTCCATACTACAGCAATACCGATCTTATCAAGATGGGACTCTGTGCATTTTATTTTACTCTTTTTTTAAAATATCTTAATGGTTTCACATTGTGCTAAAGATAAAGACAAATATTCTTAATGTAACCTAAGAAGTCTGTATAACCTGATCAACGCCTGTCTCTCCAGAGTTGCCTGACAGTATCCTCACCTTCACTTACTGCCCTAACACCAGCTTCATTCAGTTCATTTTAAGAGACTTTACTCTTCAGAGAAATGTTGGGTTCACAGAAAAATTAAACAGAAGTTACAGAGATTTCCTATACATTTTTGCCCACATACTAGGATAGATTCCCCCATTATTAAAATGTCCTACCAGAATGATATATTTGTTACAACTGAAGAACCTACATTTACCCATCACAATCATCCAAAATTAATAGTTTACATTAGGGTTGACTCTTGGTGTTGTATATTCTATGGGTCTGGAAAAATTAATAATGAAATATATCCAGAATTATAGTATCATACAGAAGAGTTTCACTGTCCAAAATATCCTCTGTGCTCTGCTTACTCATTTCTTCCCCCCTAACCCCTGGCAACCACTGATCTTACTGCCTCAGTAAGTTTGCCTTTTCTAGGATATCATATAGTTGGAAATATGCAATATATACCATCCATTTTGATTCTACTCACCCAAACTTGAAAGAAACTAGGTCACACACACAAAAAATTAAGGTAGTTTGCCAAAGTTGAAAAGGTAGTAGGTGCCAGAGTCTTGATTTAGATACCAGAGATTGGAGTCCAGAACCTGGGGCTGGGAACAACCTGTCATATCCCTTCAACTATGCAAACAAATATAAAAATATTTTAACGTACGTGCTCTAAATACTCATTTTCAGCTGACTGTTAAGTTATTTAGGATATCTTTGCATGTTGTCTTCTTCCCCCTTTCAAATTCCTCTTTCTTACCTCTCCATGCTTCTTAAAATACTAAGCTCCTCTAGGAGGCCATTTGTAGTTAACCTACACTGTCTTCACTATAAATTCTTCCACCTCTCTCCTGACACTACCATCATAAAATTATAATATCTTTGATCCTCAGAGATATTAAATGCCATACATTGTGAAGAACTTTGGAAATCATATCTGAGATGAAAAAGAAGGCCACAGTTCAGTGTTTTGCTCACATAGGTATTTAAGAATAAAATCTGGACTAAAATATATTTCTTATGATTCTCTTACCTGGACTATTTATCCACATCATATTATATCTAAATATCTAGTTGCTTTTTCTTCCTGGCTTACATAGTTTTGTTTTTACTATGCAAATGAATTGTGATTATAATTAGACCATCTTTTCTACTTCCTTTCTATTCTTGATCTTTGCACTTAAAGTCTCTCAAAAGCAAATATATGCTCAGAGTGCAAAATACAGGGTTCAGTGCAGTGTTGTAATGCCTTATGTACTGCTTAGAATAGTGCAAATAAAAATGAAGGGATGTTGACACAGGTTTTAGTTAGAAATTTACCATAGAATTCAAAGACTTGGACTTACGACATTTCGATTATTGGGCATTATAAATCATAAGGGCATGTAACTATTTTAAAATAAAAAACGGTTTTGTCTCAGATAAAAAATTCAGAAAGCTTTTCCTAAATTCTCACCCAACTCAGATTTTAAACTCTATGGGAACATTTCAATCATGTTACGCTAATGGATAGCATCTGAATATAAGTCCAAAACCATTTCAGGGAAATAAGTTATATCCCTAGGGCAGCAGTATGCAACACAGACCTGTCACTGGTTGTTTCACTTATTTTATCTCATTGATTTTTGAAATTTCAAAGGAGACAAATGAAAGTCAATGCATCTAGTATATTCTGGCTAATGCGATACCTACATCATACCAACATGCTTCCCTTATAGCAGTAATAGTTTTCTGAGTTCACAAATGATGCCTACTCCTCAAATAAACTCAGTTCAAATGACTTACCTAGGCCATTAGTGGCTAGAAGCAACAATTTGTGTATAGTTGGGTGTTCTTTTAAAAATTTAATTTAATAGAATTTATTTTTAGAGCAGTTTTGGTTCACAGCAAATTGTATATGTTTTTACTACTCAAAATACCAAATCAGAAATTATCAAAAATATATATACTTCAGTACATGTCCTTAGCTTATTCCTAAAATGACCATATTTGTTAATTGTAATATTTTAAACACCTGCCAAAACCGGTTTGGCTCAGTGGATAGAGCGTCAGCCTGCAGACTCAAGGGTCCCAGGTTCGATTCCGGTCAAGGGCATGTATCTTGGCTGCGGGCACATCCCCAGTAGGGGGTGTGCAAGAGGCAGCTGATCGATGTTTCTCTCTCATCGATGTTTCTAACTCTCTATCCCTCTCCCTTCCTCTCTGTAAAAAATCAATAAAATATATTAAAAAATATATATTTTAAACACCTAATACAGTATCTGAAACTTGCTAACAAATCTTTAGCTAAACAAATCATTGCTAAACAAATATCAGCTAAAATTTAATTTATAGAAACTCAAATTATCTATTTATTAATAGCACCAGCTTTTTTCACAGATGGGAATTAAATAGCTTTGAATACCTTAGCTTTAAAATCTTTGTGAACTTTCTTTTCTTCCAATGACCCTCTTTTAAATAATTATCCCTTTGGCCCCAGCCAGTTTGGCTCAATGGATAGAACATTGGCCTGGGGACTGAAGGGTCCTGGGTTTGATTCTGGTCAAGGGCTCATGCCCGGGTTGTGGGCTCAATCCCCAGTAGGGGGCAGCCAATCAATGATTTTCTCTCATAATTGATGTTTCTATTTCTCTTCTTTCCTCTCTGAAATAAATAAAAATATAATAAAAAAATAAAAATAAATTTAAATAATTATCCCTTTGTTGTTAGTCCTTCAAATATTTTCAAAAACAGAAAAGGCATTTTATGGTGAATGTATATTCTACAATAAAATCTGTAGTTTTCTAGGCCTGCACCTCAGAGAAAAAAGAAAATCCCAGGACCTTCTCTATGATTTAAAATGTAGTCTTCTGGTGTACGTTTTGAAACAAAGGGCTAAATGAAAAGCAAAGCTAGAAAAAGCAGGATAATTCAACTTTCCCTTTAATTCCTGTCAAGTAGTACCATATTGTCAAGCACAACTAGATTCTCCACTGATTCTCTTATACTTATTTTTATTACATGACAGTATTTTATTTCATTATAAAATTCAAGAACATCCTTTTGAATCAATTACAATACATTCATTATATTTTCAAAAGTTCTCTAAAAAGTCAGGATCATTTTCATCTCTAGCTCTACTTTTTTCTATGTGTTGACCTCATTATTTCCAATAGGCATCTTTAGTGTACCTGGAAGTAAAGCTACATACACCTCAATTCTTAGTTTTATCACCAAAGAGAAAATAATCCTTTACTTACAGCTCAAATGAGAAAATACTGTGGAGGGTCACTGACTAGCCAATACTGGCTCTTGTGCCTACAGTTATACCAGGGGAAGGGTGATATGACTTGCTAGTGTCTATTATTCATCTAGTCTGACAGTGACAACCAGGGAGGGAGGTGGGTTCATTCAAGATGGTCATGGTCATTTGGAACATATACTTAGGAAAAGAAAAGAGAGCTGTTTTCCCCAAAAAACAGTCACTTCAGAGAGAATCCGAGGAGCAGCACACCAATCCACTGAGTTTCTAAGAATGTAAAGCAAACATCCTTACCTTCCTGGATATTTATTTTATTATGTATAAGAACATGTTGCACATGGAAATGCCCATTGCTTTTACTTCAGTTTACATATAGTTTACAACACACAACAAATCTATAGATTTTGACTAAATATATGTAATAAATTAGGCTTCCCAGTTGTGTACTTTGGAACATCCAGATGATGGTCTCTCCCTACCTCTTTGTTTAGTTTCTTAAACTCCCCACCTCCAGCTTGTATCATGTGCATTTTCCGAATGCCCCATGGATATTCTTAACCAACTGCCATAATATTCTTCATACAGAGAGTGTAATTTAGCTTTCTTTCCTCCAGTGATGTGTTAATGGATTATTTTTACTTAAATCTACATAAAGCACAGTCTTTTCTGCACAGTGGAAGAAAAAAGTAAACAGGAAAACAAAATAAATGCTTGATTTTAATTGTATTCTTTGCACTATTCCCATAGAGATCTAAGTAGCCCTAGGGAGAAAATATTGAGCAAGAAAATGAATGAACAGCAAATGTTCAAAAAGAACTCTTAGATTTAGAGTGTGAGTCTATTTATTCGCCATTCTGGGTAGAAGCCTGCCAACCAAAACTCCTTTGGGTCTTACACAAAGCAAATGCTCTCTTCTCTGGTCCTATATCCAACATGGTCTCCAGTGTTCTACCTTCCCCAGTGAGTACGGATGGATAGTTAAACAAATGGGATGTTTTATACTTTTAAAGAAAAATATGTATATTTGAAAGGAAATACAACAAACTAGATTTCATTGATCATTTAGATAAACCCTAGTTAAGTTTTCTAGTTAGTGTTCAGCAGCTTGTTTTGGGAGGGTAAGGGCCATCTCTTCAGCTATGAACTTGTGAATTTCAGCTGCAGATGCTTTACAGATTCAAGCTAAATGCTTTCATCCTACTTCAGAACTGCTTCATAGGAAATGAAAACAGAAAGTGCAGCTCCATTGATATATTTTGATCATTTAGAAGGAAATGAAAAGTCCCTAAAATAAAGAAAAATGTGGTCATTTTGATCAAATCTACACATGCTCAGTAACATAAAGAACTGTTACAAATCTTTGGGTCACTGAAGTAAAAAAAAATGTTTTCTTATAGCGATTAAAACTATGTTTTCAAAGATCATTTAATGATATTGGAAATATTCACTGTATATTTTGAAATAAAAAAGCAATGTTAAAATTCTATTAGTGTGGTTATAATGTTAAGAGATGCACAAGCATAAATAATAAGTAGAAAAATCTACCAACATGTTGCAATTGTTATATCTAGCTGGCAAATTTGAGGATGATTTTAATTTTATCCTAAAACTTATCTTAAGTTTATGGGAAATTAAGGCCATTTAATACTTGTTAAGATCCACTTTTCTAGAGGCTCAACTGAATGAAAAACTTCTATGCCTGTGTAAAGTAAACATGTAGCTGAGCCTTAGATTTACCCAGTGATATTTATGAGTCATTACTATTCACTCTAAAATAAATCTGATCAGAAGTTATATTTACAAGGAGCAAAATGTCCTATGAAGATGGTGTCAGGGTTCCCACTAGTTTTAGAAAGGAGAAAAAACAAACCACTCATTACATTCCTAAAAGAATACGAGGTTGCTTGACAATCATTTAGGTGATGAATTCTAAATTTTCAAAACACAATGTCCTAAAGAATGAAACAGGAAAAGTTAAAGACAACCTGAGTTCTGGAGCTGTGAATAAGTCATACTGTTCTTATGCTCACATCTGAAGGTGGGCGGGACAAGGCCTGAATAACTTAGTAATTGGGTGAAAATATTTGGGAAGAAAATATTGATTAATTCCTATTGGTAGACCATATGCCAAAGTATCACTTTTGCTATGTTTTGATTTCAATTCAAATAATTAGATAAGATTCTGGCAAAGAGCTTCTTTAAAGACCTTTTTTAAAATCTTAATTATTTTTGTGAAAGGTAAAATTATTTCTAAACGTTGAATGTTTATTCATTGTGAGAATGTGGGAAGCAACTTGATATTTTTAATACCTTAATTAAAGATTTTAAAGATAATATTATTGTGTGTTTTATATCCCTGTTATATACCACTTTATGATATTGACTAAAGACAAATATTTATCTGGTATTGGGTCAAATATCATGAATAAGTTAAAATGATTTGGTAATTCACTATCTGAATTAATTTCCTGTTGTATTTCTGGTTCAATAGTTGCTATCCTTTTTTATGATCCAACAGGTAGCAAATTGATTAGATGTGTTGTTTTACTTTATCCTCTCATTATTGGATTATATAGATGTTTGTGAGCAGTAAAACTGTACCTAAATAAGACACAGCTATTGTAATCACAATAATCGACTCATTACCTTTTGCCTGTTAATATCCCTTATACTTTTTGTTGAAAGCCTGATATGATGTACTCGGTAGAAGGAAACCTAGTAAATAGGCCCTGAGTGGTATGGTGCCAAGGTGTGGGGGACACATGATTGGGTCTCAGTCTTCAGTGAGCCCGCATCTCAGGACTGGGAATGCCACGGGCCTGCTTCGCTCTCCTCCACGCTCTCCTCATCCTTAAGTGGGATAGGATGGCTACAGTGGCTGGAGTTGGGTATTCCCCTGCGCTCAGGTTGGTCAGGCGTTAATAAAATCCTAATAGGTTAGGCTCTGGTGAACTAGGTTCTCCTGAGGGCCGGCATCATTAAGAAGACAGATTACTCTGATTTAATTGAGAATAGTTACTTTTCCTCTCCTCCTGTGGGAAGCACAAGGGGAATTTTCTCTGATCTTCATTGAGGGAAACTAGTAGAGCTCCTAGAGGTAAACTCACAAAAGGGTCTCCCCCGCTTAAAAGTTTTTAACTCTCAGACATGTCCACACAGTTGCTCAGTGACTTTTTGGTTACAGTTTAGGTTTTCCTCCTACGCTAATGATGGGGTCCACTGTTTTGAGAGACCAGTGGCAGAAGATGTCTGAGAGGCTCACCATTTAGTATATTTACTTGAAAGCAAACCCCCTCCCCCCATTTCCAGTCAAGTGCATTTCTTTTTCCACCATTGCCTTCACGGTATCTGATATCTTGGAGTTGTTCTTTCTGGTGAATTGTTTACCTAATATTTCCCCCATTTTGCTAATTTGAAATTATCCAAATAATTTGTTTTTATTTTTATTTTCCTTCCTCCATCCCTCCCTTGCTTCCTCTCCCCCTCCCTCCCTCCCTTCCTTCTTTCCCTTCTTTATTATAGTATTTATTTCTAAATATATTTTTATTTATGTTTTGTCATCAAATGGCTAAAACTCTAAGATAAATTAAGACCATTAGTTAGCTTGAAAATATCATAAAGAGTTAAAGTAATGTATGCTGATCATGTTATTCAAAAGCAACAGTATCAATAAAAGATATAAGAATTCCTTTTGAAAAATAATAAAACCTCTATGAATAGAGTAATTTTAATTTTAGATTTCTAATTAACTCTTAATTATAAAGGTGGTAAAGTGCATAAAACTTCAAAAAGTAAGGATGCTGTAATTGTATTTCTTTTGAAAACACATAATTAAACTTCAATTAATTAATTAATTTCTGTGGCAAAGCTACTCAATACCAAGAATATACTTAGAATCTTTTCTCCAACAAAAGAAAAAACAAAACACTTTGTTGTAAATAAATCAATACCATATACTTTTTAAAATTTTTAGTTGTAACTTATTTCAAAATATTGGAATATTATGGGTGATATAAGAGGTTAAGTTTATATTTCAGTTTCTTTAGAATTTGAAAAATTTGATAGATTTCTTTATAAAAGAAAACCCAAGTTTCATTCTTGCTGTTCTGGTGATGAAATCTTGAATATTAATAAATAAGCTATTTTTTTTTTTAATTTGAGCCACTTCTTCAATAAAATTGCATTGGTTCTCCAACTCAGTCTTATTAGGAACCAAGGTAATATTCATCACCCAGGAGGAAGTGCCAATAAAGCAGCAGATATTGGTTGTTATGTCCCAGGCAAAATTTCTGTAAATGAAACATTTTTGGCACTCACAGGCTCTAAGGATTGGTCACTTCTCCTTAAACCTTATTTCTTCATGTGCCAAATAGGCCTATGAGTATGTGGTACCTGAGCCCTGCGATCTGAGGTTGCCAGCTCCTCCTTAGAATCACCCTTTGTATGTGCCCCTTCCCATGGTTTCAGTTACCTACAGTCAACCAGGGTCCAAAATTATTAAGTGGAAAAGAAGTTTTAAATTTCGCACTGTTCTGAGTATTGTGATGAAATCTCAGTCCCACCCAGGATGCGAATCACCCCTTTTCCAGGGTATCTACTCTGCAATGCTTCCCGCCCAGTCACTGAGTAACTGCAATGTGATCGACTGTCTCCGTCTTGCAGTGCTTGCGTTCAAGTAACCCTTATTTTTACTTAATAATGGCCCCAAACTCAAGCGTGCTGATGCTGCAATTCTGACATGCCAAAGAGAAGCCATAAAGTGCAAAGGTGAAAGTTCTCTACTTAATAAGAAAGGGAAAAAAAATCATATGCTAAGGTTGCTAAGATCTATGATAAAAAAAAAAAATCTATCTGTGACATTGTGAAGAGGAAAAAGACATTCATACTAGTTTTACTGCAGTATCTCAAACTGCAAAATTACATCCACAGGGGTGTGATAAGTGCTTAGTTAATATGAAAAGGCATTATATTTGTGGATGGAAGATATGAACATAAAACATTTTCCAATTGACAGCAATGTGTTGCACCAGAAAACACTGAGCCTAAACAAAGACTTCATCAAGGGGTCCCCTCAAATGAGTGATACAAAACCATTTACTGCAAGTAAGAGATAATTAAACAGATTCAGGTGTAGGTTTAGACTTAAAAATATTAAAAGTTACTGAAGAGAGAAAGAAAAAAAAAACAGTCACATACATTTTATTGCAGTATATTGTTGTATTTTTTATGTTATTATTATAGGTATATATGTGTAGGAATAAAACACAAACTATCCACTGTTTCAGGTATCCACTGGGGGTCCTGAAACATTTCCTTAGTGGATAAAGGGGGAACTACAACATTCTCTCTTCTCCAGCCCTGCCTTATATTCAGTGCCTTTTATGATTCTTCTCATTTTCCTGACTCTCTATCCCTCTCCTCTCCAAATCAATCTTGCATATCTTTGCCTTAGGATCTTCCAAAAGAATTCTTCTATTAAATCACTTTCTTAAAAACATAATAGTTTCTTATACTATTTCTAACTCACTATATATGAAGTGTAAGATTTCCTGCATAATTTTTAATATTCTTCTTCCATTCTAGCCACACTGATTTCCCCATCACTCACCCTTAATACATACAGTATATCATCACTACTAGTTTTTAATTGTTCTTTATGTTCCTTTAGAAAACCCTTCATATTTCCCTTGAATTTTCCAAGTCTTACATACACACAGGCACACATATATACATATATATTATGAATATATATATTATATATATCCATAATTGATGTCCTCATTCTGAGTTATTATAAATAGATGGATTTCAAGTAAAAACTAATAAGCCATACCCTTTATTTATATTCTCTTCTCTTCCTTTCTTCCTTCCCTCCTTCATTTTTATCCTTCTTTTCTTTCCATTAACTTTTCTTCCTCTGTCCTTTTCATTCTGCCTACATTCATAACATGCAAAATTATAATTATTATATGTTGGCAATCTCAGACCAAGCCAATTGTCTCTCATTCTCTCCTTTTGCTTTTTAGTTATTGGACCCCCTGACTTCTCACTGTGCACATGACCACTTACATGTGGCCCATGAGATTTGTGGTTCACACCTTTGGAAATTAACCTAATGCTATGGGATAAGTATGAAGTATTTCTAAACCATTGTCTGGTACTAAATTCCATATATGTAAATAAGAACAAAATTCCATTTCTTAATGACTTCCTTGAACATATGTTTGCCTACTTTTCTGAATGAGCTATGAAGATTGAGACTACATGAGATGAATTATTGTTATGTAAGTCAGTTAAGAAGTCAGTAACATTTGCATATGGACACCAGTACATTTAGGTCCTTTTTTTTTTATCCCACAAAGAGAGAGGATTACACTGATGGAAATAGATTTACTTAAAATGGCCCCAAATGCAGGGACAGCTGGTTTCTTATGCAGTAAAGAAATTTCAGTTGGCAGAATAGTCATCTTTCTTTAATACTTTCAAAGAAGTAGAGGTTGTGTACTGGGAGAAATACTATACCTATATGGCTGTTAATTTTTTTTGTAGTTTCTAACATTAAACACATTAAACATATACTCATTTTCTTTAAATACATTATTTCCACAAGCATTTTGTGGTGAATCCCAATGAAGTCAGTGTTGTAAGAATGATATATCTTAAATATCAAAGAATGTCAGACAATTTCTTTCAGCTAGAAAATTTTATATTTTTTAATAAATATGTCCTACCTGGTAACTTTTCATTAAGAACCAATTCAGAACATTTATAAAACTATATCTGTATATAATGCCCTTTATATTAAAGTATAATTAAATTTTCAGTTGATAAATTTTTATTATAATGCTTTGAAAATTTCCTTAGGGTAGATTGGTCTCAGAAGATTGGAATAGGGGGAGTGGTCAACTCTATGTCTCAGTCTTCCAAGAAATTTTACTGAGGAGATTTTTTTTTCTTGACTTTAACCAAAAGTGTTGTTGAGATGAGAGAGTTAGAAGAAGCAGGGGGAAAGTAAAAATAAAAACATTTGACTAATGAGACAGAAAACCCAGGAGGAGAACATAAAACAATTGTGAATTATCATTCATCCAGTAATAGTATCTATGAAAGCAGTCATAAAGAAAGCTAATTAAAAAGAATAACCTACCCATTCAGAAAGAGTACAGAAAGAATATACGAATATTTTGGAATAATGTCAGTACTATATGAACTGGCAGGTGAAAATGTTCTTTTGATATCTGGTGGCAATTGTTCACTATTCTTCATGAACAATACTCATTTTCACTTCATGCTTCATCTTTATTAAGCATTAGGGTTGGGCAAAGCTCAAGTTTTAACCTATTAATTATCATTCAGGAGATAAGTTATAGCAAAATAGAACTGGATAAAAAAAAACACATCTGGCATTCTACACAGATGTTGACCCTGGGTTCCAATTCCAATTGTCCTACTTTACCTGGAATATGTCCTTAAAGAAGTCACTTCTGCTCCCTCTGTAATAATCTCTTATCTATAAAATAAGTCAGTGGTTTCTCTGAAATCCAGACTACTTTCAGCTTCAACTGTTTAATACTGAATGCATTTTTCCCCCAGTGTCTCACCAGCAGCTATGTTGATTGACTCATGTTCTGAAACACTCTTTCATCATTTCAGCAAGTGACCACGTTACTTTTGGATCATTACACCATACTTACTTAATGATGTGCTAACATTTATATTCGCTAGGGATTTATATCTATTGAGGCTCAGATAACAGGTTAAGTAATTTTAGAGAAATAATGTAATCCTGCCAACAAAAATATCTCTCCATCCCTCCAATATAGAAGGGAGAACACAACATTCTACTGCTAGGCATTCATTGACCTACATACCAGGTACATGTAAAGAAGCACAACAATTACTATGAAGTTAAGACAAAATCTCACACATTTTAATGGCAAAGAAGGAAAAAGAAATTCATTGTCTCCTTGACAGACTAAGAGCTGCATTGCCTATCTTTTCTTGTACATCTCATGAGAAGCCCATCAGCTAGTTCTAGAGGTACGTTTTGACTTATCTAGAGTTTATTTGGCCCAAAACTTTATAGCTATCTCTACATTGTAAAAACTGAAATGTAGGCTTAATCCCTAGGAAGATTTATCTCTATTCCAAAGGTTATCATAAGGACTCAAACTTACTGTTTCCAAGGAAACACTGAAAAAACAGAAAAGGAAAGAGGAAATTGCTCTATTTGCCCTTTACAACAGAGAAAATTATTTTCATCTACTCTTAAAGTATAAAGAAAGTCATATGAGTTTAATTCCTTGGGTCTAAAAAAAGAATAACATAGATTTCTGCTTTAGTGGAAACAGTATGCATAGTCACAAATAGCAAAGTGCAAAGATGAGAATAACTTAACCCCAAATAAATCAACATTGGAATCAGTTTTAGGCATTGTATCGGAAGCCATTGAATACAATTGCCTTTGTTTCATCCTCCTAATTTTAATCATATATGCCCAAGAGCTCCCAGGTTTTATCATTATCCACAGCTTGGAAAAGAATAGCAATTTCTCCATTGTTCTAGCCCAGTGTTGTCTAATAAAAATAAAATGTAAGCTACATGTAGAATCTTGAATTTTCTAAGAGCTGTATTAAAAAAGTAAAAAGCATGTAAATTTAATTATAATAAAAATTTATATAATCCAATATATCTAAAATATGGCTGTGTCAATATGTATAATCAATGTAAAAATTATTGAGATATTTTACTTTCTTTAGCCAAGTCTTTGTAATCTGGTATATTTGTAGCACTCCTCAATTCAGACCACTCACATTTCACAGTTCAGTAGCTACATGTGGCTAGCAGCTACCATATTGGGCAACACAATTCTACCCAACTTCATAAGAAAATGTGCTTCCTGCTCTCTGTGATGGTGGTACACATATAATTGTATTCTGGAATTTTAAGTTATAGGCCAATGAGATTACTGTTATCCAATTTCTATTACTGCTATTTGTGGGAAATAAAATAGAAATCTCTTTCTAGACATCTGAGTTCTAAATTGAGAACTAGACTCAAGTTTTGTGTAGCTATAGGTCAAAATATTGGCTTCATTTTTTTTTTTTTAAAGATGCATTGTGTAGTGTGGCTTAGATCCATGTCTACACTATACTTCCTACTCCTACTACCCAGGTCTAGCTTTGGTGCTGCCTGTCTCCTCAGGGATGTGGAGAGCAGACTGGACCCCTACTCCAGGGTACCTTAGAGACGGAGCTGAGTGGACTGGGTCTTGCCTCCTTGCAAAGAAAGCCAGCACGTCTTTTTCCAGTTTCAACAATCAGATAAACAACTTATCCTCTTCTTTTAGGAAAGAGGGAGGACATTTGAAAAAAATAATCTTTCCAATACTATTTCACCATAGGAACAGAACGGACAGAGGAATAGTCAGTGGGTAAGCAACTCCTCAATTTCCAATAGGAATAAGATTTTAATTATACTAAGAAAACTATGTAGCAATGTGTTAGAATGAGGTACACTAAAAGAGTGTTTAACTAGAATTACGAGTATTGCAAAAGTAAGAAAAACAGGCATATCTATGTTAGGAAGAGGTATGCTACAAAACTTTTAACAAAAATTATGGCTGAGCTTATTTGAAGATTTACCACATCACACCAATTGGAAAACAACAACAAGATGCAAATAGCCTATCTTTCTTAACCAACTTTCCAGGTCTCCCTTACCCAGGGACTTGGGGAATCTGTCAGAATCTGACTGATTAGACTGTGAGAATGAATGCCCTGGGCTAGATGTATGCAGTTGGAGTGACTTACCTATTGTTGATTACAGCTCAGTGAAAAATGGCTGACATTTCAGCCCCATAGCATGGAAGTGGCCTGGTTTAAGCTTGATTATTTACATGTTTAATAACTTGTTTGTTTGTAATGATGAACTATCATTGACCAATAGTATGACTTAACAAAAATTGGTTTCTCCCTTTTGGCTTTGTTTTTAAATATATATATATTTAAAGAGATCATCTAAATCTAAATTTGTCTTTTCTTAATTTTCTCCCCAAATCATGCTAAATACTTTTCAGGTACCATCCTGGAAAATTTGAAGTGGGAAGGAAAAATGATGTATTTGTTTACTCTTTACTTGTCTTTGCTTAATTTCCAAGCATTCCTCTCATTTTAAAAATTAAAGAGAAATGTTTTAGTAATTTATTTTCAGTAAGAGAGGACCCAATATTCAATCAACTCTGAGGTTGTCTGTTTTTAAGGATCATAAACACTTGGGGACTGAAAAACTGTAGTTTCAAAGAATCTAAAGCACAAGTTTTTAGGGCCCTGATATGCCTGAAGTTGAGCTCTGAGAGAGAAAGGTTGCCTGAGAGACCATGGAGGGTTACTGGAAGCAATTTTTATGGAAGATGACCTTGTCAAGATCATGTATTGCTTCTTCAATGACTTAATACCATTATGTAGCGCCCTTCATTTATGTCTTTGTTCTACCTCTATCAAATCACACACAAAATCATTTGTTAACATTTTCCCTGAAATGAAAAGTGCCAGTGGACATATACAGCTGTCTGAAACAAACGGCATTGAACTATCTAAAACTGAGAAAACAGTGATAGTCAAAAGAGAGAGTACTAGGGTACCAGTCAAACTGCTGACTAGGGACCAGTATTCTCTCACTACTTAATGTTGATTTCATGAGTGAGCACTGCATTGCTTTTTTTCTTTCCTGATCATTCACCAGAGATAAAGATCAAAGTGAAACTCATGAAATGTCTGGATATAATTCTTAAGGATACTGAGTTACTAGTATAGTAACAGCAATTTTTGCATTTCTACTATGTGACATACACTGCTGGAACACAAAGGATATTTCAGTTCTGAATCCAAGGATTTCAAATTGTATCAGTAGATTGTAATAAATATGTGGAAAAATGCCATGTTGACACAAATATGGTGGGACATTCCTCTAACCTAAGGTGACCAGACGTCCCGCTTTTGGTAGGACAGTCCCAATTTTTAACAATTTGTCCCTCGTCCCGTGGCGTTTTAAAAAAGTCCCAATTTTTTGAAAGAAGGCACGACAAGCGAGGGAACCGCGGGAGAACAGGAAGGGAATATAAGGTTTTCGGTGGCCATGTGGCTATTTAGACAGGAGATGAGTTTTATATTATTTTTGTTAATTTTATAATGTTAAACTTTAATAATAACAAATAATTGTTGAGAACTGATTATTGAGAACTGCTTATCAAAGTTCGCATTGTTGATCAGTTGTTAGAATTCCACCACCATTGTTTGGACTTAATGAACAATGGCATTTTTTTGGGATTGGCAACGACCAAAACATTTTGTAACTGTCTCTCAGACGATACACATCGTACTGCGTGCTAGTAAGCTAGTTAAACAAGTGATGTCATTACAGATCAGCTATTCAGATAATTTAGGTAAGTAATTTATTTATTTATTTCATAAATACATAAATTTTCTTGAATTTAGCAGACAGTACTCGTATTATTTATATTTTATAGTGGCGGCAAAAAGTCTAGCACTGGCCTTGAAAGTGACACTTACGACTTATGTTATGGCAAATTCAGAGGAAAAATAATGCAAGTTAGTATTGTTATTATTTAGAAAGAAATATAGGATTAAAATAATTTTAAAAATATAGTAACTTTATAACAATCAAATTAATTTATAAACTAACAATACAATATGTTCATGTAATTATGTACCTACTTACTGTGTTTTTAAGCAATATGTATATAATAATTTATAATATAATTAAAATATTTTTTTTAGATTTTTAACATAATGAGTAAGAAAAGAGGATGCAAATTCAACGATGATCTAAGAAGTGAATTTCCTTTTATTAAAAAAAACAAAAGCGATTACAATATAGACCAAATTTTTAATCAAGAACCCCCCCCCCCTCCCCCCAGACCAAAACCAGTTTGGCTCAGTAGATAGAGCATCGGCCTGCGGACTCAAGGGTCCCAGGTTTCGATTCCAGTCAAGGGCATGTACCTTGGTTGCAGGCACATTCCCAGTAGGGGGTGTGCAAGAGGCAGCTGATCGATGTTTCTCTCTCATCGATGTTTCTAACTCTCTATCCCTCTCTCTTCCTCTCTGTAAAAAATCAATATAATATATTAAAATAAAAAAAAAAGAACACCCCCTCCCCCCGCCCCAGTCAATGGTGTCCCGCTTTACCAATGTTAAAATCTGGTCACCTTACTCTAACCGAATATCTTCAGAAACTTCCTTTGGGAATTTGGAGGAATAAAAGAATTTTACTACCTCCAGTAAAATTAAGGCACAGATAGACTAAAATTAAGTCCAGGGTAAATCTATGAAAGAAAAGGACCCATCAGAGCTTTTAGGTAATCCCTCCTACAATCTGCCTAAATATCTGATTAACTTAATAAAAAAATCCATTCTCATCTTTGTCCTGATATAGACAAAGCTTAAATACCTGATAAACTCAGTGTCTATAAATTATCTGATGCCTGACAAATCATGGAAAAATATATTCCAATATTTGGAATCACATAGAAAGTGTACCCGATTAGATAAATGATTTCTAGATTTGTTGATTGGGCCAGGGGAGGGCTAATTATGGAAGAGAATGAGGAGTTGAAGAGGGCAGGATGGTAAGAGAGAGGAGTGTTATAAAACAGCATTTGCATGACACTAGTTCAGACTAGTGGTACAGTGATTAATTAGTGTTTTAGTGGGAAAGTAGTGAGTCTTTTTACTATTTCTACTGCAGTTAGTTACCGAAGAATAACTCACACCAGAAATTCATTGCCAAGGAGCTAACATGAAAGATAAGCTAACTATGCTGAGTAATTTTCACATTTTCTCTCTGTTTATAATTTTTTTCATAGTATTCCTGGCTATATCACAGTGGAATGAAGCTCTTCAAGTAGAACTTAATGCAATATAAGTATACTGGATTAGACATTCAAAAGTTATTTTTAGTCCGAATTAGTTGCAGACTCTGAATGTTAGGTCTTCACTTCCTTTTGGGGTACAAATTACTATAAAGGCATTAACTCATTTTGGCAAGGATGATTATAATTTAATTCTTACCAAGAAATGGCTCCAGAAATAAAGAGTGCCACAGCCTATTTAATTTTTGCTTGCTTGCTCTTTCTTTACACACTAGTGCACCTTCATAAAAATGAGACCCTCATAACAATATTAGACAGCTCACACTTAACAGACATGTAATCATGGAGAAGGGCACTTACTGCTCACCTACTACAGGCAAAGATACCTTAACTGCTGGATTGTGGGTACTTTTTTATCATATACAAATTACTAAATTTTTCTGAGTTTGAGGACATCAGACCACACATGAGTTTATTTCTATTCATCCTGGTTTAAGAATCTGTGACCTTATATCAAAAGATATCAGAACTCCTGTTGCAGGAAAGTTCAGAGACTAGGGTGGCCTGGTTGTGGAGGTTTCAGGGGCCTGGAAAACTGTAAGAATCAAGACAAATTTATGACAATTCTATACTTCCAATAGTTGGGCCTCAAAATTTGGAGTCTTTATCTTTAGTATGCTTTCCCTCACACTTCATATTCAATCTATGTTGACATTTTCATGACTCTTACTATTATTAACTGACTTACTCAATCCACCTCAGTCTCTTTTATTCATAGCATGTATCACCTTCTAATCTATGTATATAAAAGCCTAAGCAACTGGTCAACCGAATGACCGGTAGATATGATGAGCACTGACCACCAGGGGGTAGGTGCTCAACACAGGAGCTGCCCCCTGGTAATCAGTGTGCTCCCAAATCCAACCTCCCCCAGCCAGCCAACCTCCCACGGTCCCTCCCCCAGCTGGCCATCCCCGATGGGCCCCAATTGGGACTGGGCAAGACAGTTCCAATAGGCCCCAATTGCTGGCCAGGCCAAGGGACCCCACCCATGCATGAATTCGTGCACTGGGCCTCTAATATTATATAATTGACTTTTAAAAAATGTATTATTCAACCACTATTTTTTCTTCATTGCTAGAATATAAGCTTTATCAAGACAGGAACATTTGTCTGTTTATTCCCTGATTTATTTGAAGTTCCTAGAACAGTGCTTACCTCTTAGTAATGCTCAAATATTTATTGATTGACTACATGAAAATGACATCTGAGTAAAAACGTAAATGTGGTAAGAGAGTAGATCTGCAGAGATCTTGTTCTAGAAGGAGAGAGCAGAAAGTACAAAAACCAAGATAGGAGTCACATGCAGTAAGGATGCCAGTGTGGCTGGAAGGAGTGAGTGAGCTGAACAGTTTGCCTTAGAGCCTGTGCTCTTAACTCTGACACTGTGATCAATATCCAACGCTATCACTTACTAGGTCTATGATTTGGCGCCAGGTTCATGAATACTCTTAACCTCAATTTTCTCACTAGTGATACAGGAGTTGCGACCTTGGAGAAATATTGTGGGAATGAAGTGAAGTACTGTATTGCAAAATGCCTTACCTATGGATTAATAAATATTAGACCCCTTCCCAACCCACATCCATCCCTGACTTATTGGGTATGCTGTATTTGTTTTGGGTCAGAAAGGACTCTAAAAAAAAAAAAATAACAAACCCTTCAGTTCCCAAATGTAAACCTGAGAACCATTAGCAAATCTAACCCACCAAGCTGATATCAAATAATACTCTGAAGGATCATAAGTAAAGGATAAATTCTTAAGTAAACTCAAGTCAAAACCAGCTGGCACTTGATTAATCGTCTAATCAGGGAATTACCCAGGGATAGGCAATAGATTTTGAGTAATGACTTAGCCTGCTGTCAGCCTCCAGGTAGCTGAGTTTCCCATTTAAGTAGAGTCTGTGGTAAAAGATAAGGACCAGAGAAAAGATAATCCTAATTATAATCCCAAGCAGGGTACCTCCACTTTTGTACTGAGGGGGAGAGGGGGAGGGGAGGGGTCACTGCCAGTTGTACTCCTTGGGTCTCTCTTCAACTCACATGGAAAAAATTAATAAACTCTTGTTTCCTGCCCTAGAGATTAACTTTAATTCTTAAAGGATTAGAGGCCTTTATAAGAAACTTTGACCTCCAATAACCCACAATATTTCCACATTATAATAATAATCCATAATTGTCATCAACATGAAAGATACTTAAAGTCTTACATTTAGGGAGAGGATCACATTTAACTATTACCTACAAATTAAGTGACTTTGAATTGTCTTGAATCAATTTCTGTGCATATGTCTTGAATTGTCTTGAAGTAATTTCTGTGCACTAGTCTTGCTCTCCAATTAGAAAGCAAACTCATTAAGTACAATCACTTTTCTGCCATAGCTGCTGGTCCCTCTCCAACCCCCAACGTAGCTATTTTCAACCTTTTTCATCTCATGTCACACATAAACTAATTACTAAAATTCTGCCGCGCACCAAAAATAAAGTTATATTTTTTGCTGATCTGACAAAAAAAAATAAATATAATTTTGATTCATTCACAGTGGACAGCTATTGTGTTGGCTGTTGTCATTTTTTTATTTGACAGTCTAAGAGGAAAGAGGTCAGTGTCCCTGAATAAATAGCCAGGTATTGCATATTTTAAAATTCTTATGGCACACCAACTGAAAATCAATACAATGACACACAAATCACAGTTCTATATATGCTGAGAAAACGTACTACTTGATTGGCTCTTTGGAAAGGAAAAACGATCTGTTAATTAAGGGGGAAATCCAGAAGAGGAATTACAGTCAGACAATAATGATCAGCTAGGTGCTGTGCTAAGAGCCCCTGATATTTTTAGGCGCCCACAAAAATGTTCTCATTATTTCACAAAGAAAACGGTGTTTAGGTGAAAGAAAATGTTTTAACATATGCTATTGATACTAGTATATTCTTTATATCAGTGGGATTATTAAATGTAATCTTAATGTCTGTTTATGGAGGAAGGAGTCCATGAAGGCAAACACGTCCAGGGCCCACAAAAGTCATACTGTGACTCTGAACACAATACATGTTTTAGGTTAGAATATAAATATTGTCAATGGTTATAATATAGCTCTACCATCCTTTTTTGTTGTTTGTTTGTAAGAGAATATTTATTAGGTAAATTACAGAGGTAGAAAAAGTAATTCCTAGAAGAAATGAATTTAGGAAACAAGGTATAGAGGTAAAGGAAGGGTGCCTGGAACTTGGGAGTGAGGGAGCTAATGGTAACATTCCTGGGGAGGAGAGAGGGAAAGACAGGGAGGGAGAGAGAGCACACTGGGTTCTCCATCCTAAGGGTTTTAAGGGCAGATATTTTTAATGTACATCTAGTAAAACCTATCAAGAAAGTAGGCAGCTACGTAGGTAAGGATTCAAGCAGGAGGTAAGATCAGATTGGCAGAAACTTCTGGCACAGGAAACCAGAGACCCTCTTATCCCAGCTGAGGCTCAGCCTTCTTAACGCTAGCATGTTCCAACCTATGTACCTGAACCATGGCTCGATTTCTTCCCCTCTGTTCCTAATCTGGGTTTGGTAATCTGACTCTCTTATGCTCAGGTGTGTGTGTGTGTGTGTGTGTGTGTGTGTGTGTGTGTTAACCTCACTTTAATTTCCTGACTTTGTTTCACTCCAAATTTGTACTTTTAAATCAGAGATGTGATCTTCAGGTTGGAAAGCAAAATCCAATTCTCAGAAATCCCTTTCCAGAGATGATGTGTGCTATATTTCTGGGTGAAACACCAAGCCCTATCAGTTTTGCAAGAATGGGTCATGCTGCCGAAACCGGTTTGGCTCAGTGGATAGAGCGTTGGCCTGCGGACTCAAGGGTCCCAGGTTCGATTCCGGTCAAGGGCAAGGGCATGTACCTTGGTTGCGGGCACATCCCCAGTAGGGGGTGTGCAAGAGGCAGCTGATGGATGTTTCTCTCTCATCGATGTTTTTAACTCTCTATCCCTCTCTCTTCCTCTCTGTAAAAAATCAATAAAATATATTAAAAAAAAAAAAAAGAATGGGTCATGCTTCAAGTCCTGCTAACTGAGAGAAAATATTGACCTCCAAAAATGATACAATTCCAACTATAAAACTCCTCTGCTATGATCTCAAAGCCCACAGATTTCTATGAATCCTTTGCCAGGGGAGAGTTCAGGATGTGTTGTTGTTTATAGTTGTTAATTATGATCATTATTTAATATTTATAGCCCTTGCTCTGCAGCAGGTGAGTAAAGAATGACTATATATTATTTGCTTAATATTTTTTCTTGTAATGGACCTAAAACACCAGGCTTGAAAAGGCTAATTCTAGGAGGTGTGCCCCTTTTCTTTCTTCCTTCCTTCCTTCCTTTCTTTCTTTCTTTCTTTCTTTCTTTCTTTCTTTCTTTCTTTCTTTCTTTCTTTCTTTCTTTCTTGACTCATTTAGTCAACTAGATATTTAGGACAAAATATTTAATATATATCCTATTCCAATTATAACACAATCCTTGTTCTGTTTATTTGTACTACTTTAGTATTATACTGAAGTATTCAATTTAAAAAATATATATATTTTTATTGATTTCAGAGAGGAGGGGAGTGGGAGAGAGAGAGAGAGAAACATCAATGATGATAGAGAATCATTGATTGGCTGCCTCCTGCACGCCCCACACTGGGGATCAAGCCTGCAACCCAGGTATATTCCCATACCAAGAACCTAACCTTAACCTCCTGATTCATAGGTTGATACTCAAGCACTGAACCATACTGGCTAGGTGTATTAATTTCTTTTAATGATTGATATATTATAACTATATTAAATATACTTGATAAGCAAGAAGATTAGTTTACATCAGTTTGAGGAGGAGGCTTCTGTGGATTTGATGGAGACTGTCAACAGGCTCTGTTGATTCTAATGTGACACTCTTCCTCTTGGATGGAGCTAGTTTACCTGTGAGAATCTATACTGAGTAATCAATAGTAATATTAGGGCAATGGGGCAGGGCCAATAAGTGGGAATTCAGAGAGGAAAATTCAAGATAGTACAGATAAGTCAGACAAATGTAAGGCAAAAATTAGGTAAATTAGACCTTTTTCAATCCTTTGAGGACCTATGCAGTTTTAAGGCTTGTTAGGACAGGACAGTTTAAAAATAGGATTATTTATTGGGTTATCAAGGATATGACATGTTATACAACTTCTGTGTTGGCCACTGAAGAGGAAGATTGTGTAGGGGATTTCCCAACCTTAGTCTGGAGTTGACACAATATTTCTGTTCACATTTTACTGGCCAGAATTGATCACCTGCCCTGTTGGTTTCTGGGGCTGAAGACTGTTATATCCAGGGTAGGGTTGCCGATTTTGCACATATATATATATATGAAGTTTAAATTTAACTGAACATCCTGTGCTTTACCTGGCAACATTCCCAAGGAGAAAAGCAGCCTTAGTGAGCATTAGTAATGATGACTTCAGTTCTCTAATCAAATGCTCTCAGACATTTGTTTTTGTCAGGTAAACATTCCTCCCCGCCTCCAGGGGATCCTCCTGGCAACTTTCAAAGCATACTACCTTGGTCTTGTCTTGGGTGTCTGAAGAAAGCTATTTACTAATTTTATTCCTTAACATTTGTTCTTTTCTAAAAATCCTTTTTTGTTTGTTTGTTTTTGTTTTAATAATACCAGTTTACAAACTAGCATATAGCTACCTATATGGTAGTGGAGAAATTTTAACTTGCTAAAGCATGTCCTGAGGTGTCTGCAGATAATACCCATTGACTTTTGTTGAAGGGCACAGTTTGACTCATAACAATAGCACAAGTTGCCCCTAAGGCTATATTCCATGAACAGAGCAAAGTTTAGAATGGATGAGCAGCTTTAAAGTTACACTGGAACAGAAACAATAGTCCAGGGAATCAAACTTTTAGAAACTCGCTAAAAATGTGGTCCGAAGAGATGAGCTTGCATGTGAATTTTAGGAGAAGTGATTTATGCACAGAGAAAGAAATGTGTGGAGAGGAGCTAAAAGGACAGGTCATGTCCTCAGGAAAGTACATAGCAAGACCATTTCCTTGGTTTGCAGGAAGGTTAATTCCTAAACTCCGATAATTAGATGAGAGACAAAATGAACAAAATGAATAGGACAAAGGTATCTAATATAACCATTGATTGAGATAGTGTATACGATCTGCTTAGTTTGGTTCCGGACTTAAAAAGACTTATAAAGTCTTAATAATTATTAGCCATTTTTATTCACTTTCATAGATTACAAGATATATACTTTTTTCACAATTAATCCTGTCTTAAATTCAGGTGTACTTAAAATCTATGGAGTCTTAAAAGTGTCTGGTGTCAGATGGTAGTTATGAGTTAATAATATAAAAACCTTCCTTCAAGATCTTTGGTTAGATCAAAAAATTGCCCCCACTGGCATCACGACAATAAAGCAAGCTGCCTTTTTATGGTGAGAATCTATGATTGGAAAAAAATACGGTGTTATTAAACTAAACATGGATAGATTGCTGGTAAGAAATGTAGTAGTGCACAGGGGCAAATAAATAAAATGCTTCCATGTTAATCCAAGCAAAGATTGCAAGCATATCCACATAGTAATTCAATCTTAGCCCTCTCTCAAAGTTTCCACTCCTTTGGGGAAAGTACAGATGAGCAGTAAAAGGGATAGAAAACAGATTATTGTAGTTTGGGGCCAAGAACTTCAAGAACCTGAAAGATCAGATCTTGAATAACTGAGAGTTGACTTTGTTTTTCCTAGTGCTTCCCTCACTACCTGCAATTTCAATTAAACAAAAGTGCATACTTTACTAATTTAGTAACAGTATTTTTATTAATCATCATAGTTTGAGGTGATTATAGAAAAGAGTTATTGTGCAATATAAATGAGGTAATCCATAAAGTCCTGAGAATGTGGTCTGCTACAGCATGGATCAATTTTATTTATTTATTGCATCACTACCATTTTAATATAATGGCTTCTCTAATTTAGTCTCATGGAACCAATCAAACATTTATTTTTCTCCCCCTCTATCCTGTCAACCTGCACAAACTCTTCTAGAAAAATTCTTCTAATCATTATCTCCTGATGATTTGTTTTGTATACTTAACTTTTTTTTTTCTTTATTTCAGTCCATCTCTATACTCTTCTCCTAACTAGGTCCTATTTACACTTTGAATGAAATCTAAATTTCACAATTTCTGGGTATTCATCCTGGGAGTTCTCCAGAGATCTCTGTCTTCTCCATCTCATATTTTTGACACATATTATCTAAACAGGTTTAAATTATAGCTCCATGTATTGCTAACTGTAAGAATTACATTATCCTCCTTAAAGTGGGGATAATAACTATACCTTTCTCAAAAGGTTGTATACTAGTAGATTAATTTATAATGAACTCAATGCATAAATAGAACTTAATAAGTATTAATTCACACCATAACTCTTGGTGCCAGATATTGTTAACTCTTTGCCAATTTACATATGCTCCACCCAAATGCATTTTTAGTACCTTGGCGACAGCCAACATATTCTTATATACACTAGAGGCCTGGTGCACGAATTAGTGCACCAATGGGGTCCCTTGGCCTGGCCTGCGGGATCAGGCCGAAACTGGCTCTCTGATATCCCCCAAGGGGTCCTGGATTGCGAGAGGGCACAGGCCAGGCCAAGGGACCCTACTGGTGCATGATCAGGGCCAGAGAGGGACATGGGAGGTTGGCTACCCAGAGAGGGACTGCAGGAGGACTCCAGGGCATGTCTGGCCTGTCTCACTCAGTCCCAATTGGCCAGACCCAAGCAGCAATCTAACCTACTGGTCAGTGCATCTGCCCCTTGGTGGTCAGTGCACGTCAATAGGGAGCAGTTGAGCGGCCTTAGCATATCATTAGGATATTATGCTTTGATTGGTTAAACAGCTGACCAGATGACCTGACACTTTGCATATTAGGCTTTTATTACTAGTATATAGAATGAATCTATTTTGGTTCCTAGTGCTGTGCTTTTTATTTAATCTATTAAGCCAATACTTATAAAATCTATTGATCTGGGATTTAAATTAAAATGCATTGCATGGTCAGGGATCTTAATGGTGATGAAATTATTCCGCATCTTGACTGCATCAGTGTCAATATCCTGGTTGTGATCTTGTACTATAACTTTCTATGATGTTAGCATGGGGGGAACCTGGTAAAAGATATGTGTTAGGGTTTCCGAAGGAGGAACACATGAGACCAAAAGTGGTTAGAGATTATAAATTGATTAGGTCATCTGGATAACCAGATGAGCTGAGCCTCAAAATGGTGCCAGTACCCAGGGATGAGGAGTCAGAGATTTTAAAAGACTCTAGGTGGGCTTTTTCTGGGCAGAGAATTCTCTGGGTGGGTCTGGATCCTAGGAAGATCCAGAGGGGAAGGATAATAGTCTTAGCAAGTGGTGAGGAGGCAAAAAGGGCTAATTCCAATGTAGCCCTGATATTTGGGGCTAGTGATCTGAATCCAGGCCAGCAAGCTCAGTGTACATTCATGATAACCTATAATTAAGTCACTACCTCTTTCCCAGACACTGGTCTTGCAGAACCGGTTACAGAGGCCATTGGACTGTGGACAGTACACTGCCCAGAGGGAGGGCTCCTAACTCTGACGCCAGGCCAGACCACCAGATATGGCCTGGAGACCCCCAATACCTGGAGGCCTTCTTGCAAGGCCCGAGAAAAGGACCAGAAGCATGATCCATGCTTGTGGGACAAAGATCACAGGGAGGGAGATATAAGGGAGGGCCCCATGAGTGTTCCTTCACTCAGATTTGGAAGGCTGTTCCCTGAGTCCGCTGGCGTATTAAACAGTGTCCCTCAACTTCCTCAGAAGCGTCCTTGGTCTTCTTGGACTTCTGCAACAGTGGAATGTGGTCTCAGCGAAAGGGAATGTGGCCTAAGTGAAAGGGAATGTCCATTGTGAAGTAGACTAAAGGTCAATACCCCAGGGAAGGGGTATCGATTCAATTATTTGATCAGACCTAACAATATGCAGAATCTTTAGCTTATTTCTACAACTTTAATTGAATTTACAATTATCTCTAAATAACACAAGTTAACATGCTTTGCGTGTGGCCTGCAGTTGTTCCTTTTGTTTCGGCGGTGTCCTGTTTTTGTTTTATATAAGTTGAGGGGCTGCATATCAAGTTATCTTTAGTAAGATAAACTAAGAAGAATAAAGCAAAGCAATTTAAGCACTGATCCATGTAAGTACATTTACCTCTTTTTGTAAGCAATTAAACTCATTTAAAATCATCCAAAATTGTTGGGCACTTGGGAGTTGTATATTCTCGGTGGCTCCAGTGAGTTTGTGTTTTAATTTTCACTTCCTTTGCCAACTTAATGCCTTATTTGCCATAGCCAGCTCCTCTCTCTGGGAATCGTTTCACCTTCCCAAGCATTTTATCACCTCACACACAGCCCATCTGTGTTGTTGCAGGCCACTTGTAGCAGAAGAGAGCCTGCCAAGCCCTCTGTGGATTCAGGCACCTTCCTCTGCCCTTGAGCACCTGGGCCTTTTTGGAAATGACTTTATCTGTCATTTCTTTTTCTGAATACAATACGAAAGAACTTTAATCATACAGTGCTGAAAATCTGAACAAAAGAAGCCAAAGGGATCAGGGGACCTGGATCTCACCTGTCACTTCAGACAACCAGTGGAGAGGACCCCAACTGCAGCTCGAACCCGGGAGATGCTCCACTGGGACTGCCGTGTCCAGGAGATGGAATCAGCTTTCATGATCTCAACTCAAACCCAACAGCAGTCCTGGTGTTCTGTATTATTACCTGAAGTGTGTGCACCCACAACATTCAGAGGACATTAAATCACTAGTTAAAGCACTGTGTATCTGGATATGTACACAGGGACAACAAATTTTTGATATAGGTACGAATATCTTTATTTTACGGAAGGGGCTTAAAAGAAGTGAAATAATTTTCCATAGATCACTGAATTAGATTGAGGGAAAGATTTGAAATTGAAGGCCCCAGCTCATAATTACAATTCTCATCCTTTGCTTTTTTTTTTCTTCTAGAATTTATTTATTTGTCTCACTTTGGGAGAATCTGTTTTTGTTTGTTTTGTTTTGTTTTTAAGACAAAAAATGTTGTAGATAAAATAGACACAGAGGTATGATAAGGCAAACTCTATTATTTACCAGTAGTATGTATATCTTGGAATTTTGCTGAGGATATTTGGGAAGCCAAAAAACCTAGAACTATTTAGATGATAGCACACTAATGGATATGTTCTGAATACTTACACGTTATTATTATTATTATTTTGGTCAAAGAAGAAAAGCAGGATTATCTATATCTGAAATATCTAAGTAGCAGTTTCAGGAAGTATCTATGCAAATTTATCCACCAGTGCCTCAAGATACAAATAACCAGTGCCTCAAGATATAGAAAATAACCCTTAAATGGCATAATATTAAATGGATGGAATCCACTTCTTCCATCTTTACCGCTGTACCTCCTAGTATAGCTGCTCTGAACTTTGTTTTGGAATTGTTTTTAATTACATTTTGGTAGAATTATCCTGTAATGACAATAAGAGTCACTTCATTCACAATTAACCCAATTATTCAATATTTCTGAGTGCTTACCGTGCTGCTTTTCTTCTTTGACTTTCACTTTATTCAGTTTTATCAAACATACATCAGAAAAACAAACTTTCAAAATTGTCCTATCTGGTATTAATATTTTTCTATGCCTCCTACATACTTTTACTTCATATTTTTCTCTTTGATATGTAACTGAAGCTCATCTGACCTTGCCTGACAGTGATTCCTGACCAAACATAGAGAATGAGTCCCAAGGATCTCATACCCGAGTTGAGAATATTCATACCTAAACATGTTCATGACAGCTTTGTATTAAATGGGTTTGCTTTGAGTTAGAAGTTCAGTGATGGAGAGTATAGAGGAGGGGAGAGAGAATAACCCTGCCTGTGGCTGTCATGTTTGAGCCTGGGCTTATTGGGATTGAGATACTGGTATTCAAGAGTAGATGTGGAGAAAGAGGATGCCAGGAGAAGGAACCCAACCTGAGGGATGCAGTTAATAGGGTTCCAATTCAGGGAAGCAAAAAGAGATTCTAGGAGGATGGGATCTCAGTAATAGCTACATTCAGATACAAATCAGGAAGTTAACCAGGGTAGCAAGCTGGATGTTATCCAGGAGGACAAGGCAGAAAAATACTCTTCAGAAGAGAGAGATGACCAGCAGGAGCCTCTGGTTGCTAGAGACCACGGAGGATAGAGAAACCCTAGTTTGACTATGCCACCCAGATACCTGGAGAGTTTGTGTGATGAGGGCTTTGCCACCTCCCAGGCATTGAGGACTGAGTTTAATGTTGCACCAGTCTACAAGTATTTCCAACTCTCACTTATTTTTTACATATATTTTTATTGATTTTAGAGAGGAAGGAGAGGGAGAGAGAGAAACATCAATGATGAGAAAATCATTGATCTGATGCCTCCTGCACGCCCCCTACTGGGGACTGAGCCACAAACCCAGGCATGTACCCTGACCAAGATTTGAATCTTGACTTCCTGGTTCACAAGTTGATGCTCACCCACTGAACCACACCAGCTGGGCTCTAACTCTCACTTATTAATGACTGAGACCTAATCAATTAAGTGACCAATATTTTTTACAAATGTGCCCAACATTGTACTGAGATGTTAGAAAGGATTAAAAAGAAAGGGCAACGGCGCATTATATTTTCTGTGTTCAAATATATGTGCTAGCTGCAAATTTTGGTCCACTTGCCAAAATGCTTCTCAAAATACCAAGCAAGAAACATTATCAGACAAAATCTAAGCCTTGGAGGTCACAGTATGTTTGCCACACTACAGTAAGTTTACTTTACTACAGAAGATAACACATTTTGAAGAAAAATCAGAATGCAGCACAGCAATTTAAAATCACTTCCTTATTTATGTATTTCTGATAAATATAGTTATTGACTAAACATATCAACACAAGTAACATTTTTCAAATGGGGAAAATTGAATTCAAACTTTCTTCCAGTGTGGCATTGTGATTTTCATTGTGATGTTGAATGTTTTTAACCCAATCGCTTTAAAATTAGTTATGCTTCATTTTCATCTACAGTTCTTGAAATATCTTTGAGTTAGGCGCTGGGAGAATTCCTTACAAAATGGCTCAAATGACAAATGGTCTAAAGTAAAATCCTTTACACAACCACTTAGGAGAGCAAAATTAACTTTTTAAATACACCCTTTTTATTCTGAGCCCATAGTTTCTAAATGTTTCTGCATATCAAATTGAAATAAAGACATAATTATAATAACTCTTCTAGTACTCATAGTGACAAATTTATTCCTAGTTAATTCATTTGTTTTTATGTAGGAACTTCCATGGGATTGTGCTTTAATTTAGTATTAAGCAGGCTATTATTTGAAAGTGTTTCCAACTTGGCAATAAATGGTGGTGATTTAGTTATAATTAAATAGAAATGAGTATATGAAAGCCTAATGAAGTTCAGAGAAGTATTCATTATGTTTCAATACATTTACATTATCTGCTCACCCAATAAATTGTTATACCTCTATTGTAATTAACTAGGAATTAACTCAGTTTTAAAAAAACAATTTCTAGTCTCAAAATTCTTACTTTGCTATATTTCCGGTGAAAATCTAATTGAGAGTGCAGAAAACATATCTTATAATGAATCAAACAAAAAAAAAATAGTGTAGCTATGCAAGTGAATTATAATTGACTGAAACTGTTTATGGAATCATGATGGATCTGTAGCATCCCACATTTTTCTGCATTGAATGTCTGTAAATATCTTTACACATTTTAGAGTTCAATGCTTTATCAAATACTGTACATTCTATTTCTCTCCTGTCTTTTATTATCTGATATTAAGATGCTATCACATCAACTCTTGTCAGTGAGTCATTTTTAATTTCTAAAAAATGGGATTTTTTTTTACTTGTTTTACGTTGCTGTGCTTTAATGCATTTGCCTGGCTGGGCTTTGCTTCCCACCCTCCCCCACCCTTCCTCCAAGTGTGGGAAATGTTAAGAACTGAGTGGCTGCACATTTTTCTTTTGTTGTCTCCTCCTCCTCCTCCTCTTTCTTCTTTTCCTCTTCCTCCTACTCCTCCTCCTACTCTTCTTTGTTCTTGAGCAAGTTTATTGAGACGTAATTCACATACCCTATACCCATTTAAAGTACACAATTCACTGTCTTCTTTAGCATATTCTCAGACATATACAACTATCACAACAGTCAAATTTAGTTCATTTTCATCACCTCATAAAGCCCTATACAATTTAGATATCATTCCTCTTATTCCCATCCTGGACTTCACCTCATCCCTAAGCAACCATTAATTTACTTTCTGTCTCAAAAGGTTTCTCAATCCTGGACATTTTATATGAATGTAATCATAGAATATATGGTCTTTTATAACTGGCTTCATTAACTTACCCTAATGTTCTAAATTTTTATTCATATTATAACATGAATTAGTATTTTATTCCCTTTTTATGGCCAAATATTATTCTGTTGTATGGATATAAGATTTTTTTTATCTATTTGTTATTTGGTGAACATTTGGGTTATTTCTGTATTTTGACTTTTATGAATAATGCTGCTTATATAGATTTGTATTCACATTTTAATGTTTAATTTATCATGGTTATATGAATAGGAGAATTGCTGGGTTATACAATAACTATGTATTTAACATTTTGAGGAAATGCCAGACTGTTTTCCAAAGTGACTCTATCATTTTACATCCCCATCAGCAGTTTATGAGGGTTCCATTTTTTCCACATTTCATCAGCACTTGTTTTTAATCTAACTTTTTTTATTAGAGCCATCTTGTGGGTGATAAGTGGTATCTCACTGTGTTTTTAATTTGCATTTCCTTCATGACTAATGATGCCAAATATTTTTAATGTACTTATCGGCCATTTGTAAATTTTCCTTGGAGAAATGTCTATTTAGTTCCTGTCCTCATTTTTAAACTGGGTTATTTGCCCTTTATTCTTGAGTTTTAAGAGCTTTATGTGTTTAAAATATGTCTGTTATCAGATATATGAGTTCCAAATAACTGAATGATTGCAGATTTTTCTTACTCATCAATAACTAGCATATAGTGCCAAGATTAATTGTGACTAAATCACAACTTTCTAGTGACACTTCAGTTTTGAACCCAGTTACTGCATGAATTTAGTCTTCATTTGTCATTTATTTTGTGTCTCTAAAATGAATTATCAGTAAGAGAATTTTAGAATAAAACTGTGTACAACAGTTAGTTCTTCATAGCCATATAATTACATCAATATAGAACCCTTTAAAATCCTAACTCTAATATTGAGCCCCTGGCAGTTTGCATAACCACAAAAACCCTTACAGAGACTGAAGTACTAGAAAATTATAGTCTCCAGAAATGAATTTTCCTCTTCTGTCTCATGAGAGGCCTCTCATTGAACTTATCATCAGGGCAAGGAAAGTAAAGATTGCAAGGAAAAGAAATTTTCCACATCTCACAGCAAACTGACGTCAAAGTTATTTCTTACATTTAACTGAATTTTATGTGTATACTAGAGGCCTGGTGCATGAAATTCATGCACGGGGGAGGGGAGTTCCCTCAGCCCTTCCTGTACCCTCTTGCAATCCGGGATCCATCGAGGGATGTCCAACTGCCAGTTTAGGCCCAATCCCACAGCAGGATCGGGCGTAAACCGGCAATTGGACATCCCTCTTGCAATCTGGGACCACTGGCTCCTAAACGCTCGCCTGCCTGCCTGCCTGCCTGATCACCCCTAAGCCTCTGCCTGCCTGCCTGATCACCCCTAACCACTCTGCCTGCCTGTCTGATTGCCCCTAACTGCCTCTGCCTCAGCCCCTGCCGCTGCGGCTTTGTCCGGAAGGATGTCCGGAATGACATCCGAAAGGTCATTCGGCTGTCCAGTCTAATTAGCATATTATGCTTTTATTATTATAGATTTATTATTATAGATATGTTACTTCTATGCATTGATGACCAGTACATATTTTATTTAAAAATCTGCCCTCTGAAAAAGGGCTCATCAGTTAGGTGAGGAGATGATTTCTAAAGAGGCTAATGAGTATATCATTTCATTCACATATTTCTATTTTGTTTCCCATTTCTTTTATGTGATCCAGTGGCTAGGAATGGAGCTGTTGGCTCTAGGATATACCATACAAATGGGGTGACATTGGTTTTTGTCCCATTGCCTCTCAGGCATTAACATAATTAAGTAGCCAAGGTGTTGCTTATTGTTATCTCTTGTTTTCATAGTGATCAATTTATTCACCCTAATCTCTGATCTTGGGCTAATGGTTATTTTGAAGGCATCACTCAACCATTATACTTGCTAATTTTTGGCATGCTTTAGAAGGCTTTCTTTAGCCACCATTACATAGCTTGCATGAACATGTTTCGGTGGGTCACTATCCCTTTTACATGTGGTCTATCAAATTAGACCTCATACTAATCAGCAAATAACCCTCCCCAGTCCAGAGGGAATTCTCACCTGCTGGTCCCTACATTCCAATCTATTACCCTATTGGGTAGTTCCAATCATTCATCTTTCTACACTCATGAATGAATAAGTTTATGGAAACTAATTTCTTTACTTTTACACTTTCTCTACTGGCAGGAAATCTTTGATCTATTCCTTTTATTTTTCCTGGTTTTGCTTTTCTTAAAAATTATATCTCGCCCTAGCTGGTTTGACTCAGTGGATAGAGCATTGGCTTGTGGACTGAAGGGTCCCAGGTTCGATTCCAGCCAAGGGCACATGCTCAGGTTGCAGGCTCAATCCCCAGTGGGGGGTGTGCAGGAGGCAGCCAATCAATGATGATTCTCTCTCATCATTGATGTTTCTATCTCTCTCTCTCCCTCTCCCTTCCTCTCTGAAATCAATAAACATATATTTTCTAAAAATTATATCTCAAGTTCAGGTTTAAATTGGAAAGACTAGTATAAGATTCTAGTCAAGGTGACTCATGCAGCCTCTTTATCAAATGAAGTCCTACAGATGAGAACTTAGCATACTAACTCTAACATTAGGTGTCTATATGATTACATATAAGGAAATATTATTAAGAGTAAGACAAAGAAAGGCCCCCATTCTCATCTCTTAGGATGTTGTAATAACACTGTAGAAAATAAGCACTGATATTCAAAATATAGCACTAGCTGGTTTGGCTCAGTGGATAGAGCGTTGGCCTGTGGACTGAAGGGTTCCAGGTTCGATTCCAGCCAAGGGCATATGCCTGGGTTGTGGGCTCGATCCCCAGAGGGGGCGTGCAGGAGGCAGCTGATCAATGATTCTCTCTCATCATTGATGTTTCCATCTCTCTCTCCCTCTCCCTCTCCGTTCCTCTCTAAAATCAATAAAAATATATTTTAAAAAAATATTGCCTGACATTTTTGTGAGCTTGTTTACTTTCTAACTTGTCTCTGCTGCTACTACACCTTCTGAACAGAGAGTTTCCAAAGGTCCTCTGCTGACTGCCCTTCTTTCTGCCCTGTATTGTCTTTCCAGTGCTGCATTTTAGCTTCCTTCAGGCCATTTCCTCCAGGCTACCCTTGACTTCCTAAGGCAATAACCATTTTTAATCTTGCCAACCAAGCAAGAGATGGCTTGCTGACAAGAACCCAGCTGCCAAGCCCTAGCACTCCCTCAGTTCTTCAATTGCACTCAAAGAGTAATGTCACATATTAGCAGTGAATTTCCTGTTTTGTTTTCAGACTGACCAGACATTCTTATTTCAGGGAAAGAGAAATATGCTTCTATTTGGAAAGATGGAGCATGGAAACTTTGCCTTAGATAATTTAGGTTGCTTCCCCAGGGGTCAAGTATTCCAAACTACTCATTTCTCTACCACAAACTTTTTCTCCTTCAACCCTCACCACTGTGCTTCCTTGTGCTGGATCTAATAATGAGGTTGGAAAGGTCCTACTTTAGACAGAAGGTTTGTGTGCCTCCAAAAGTCATATGTTGGAAACCGAATGCCCAAGATGATGGTATTAGGAGATGAGGTCTTAGAAAGTAAGTAGGTCATGAGGGCAGAGTCCTCGTGAAAGGAATTAGTGCCTTAATTAAGAGAAGCCCCAGAGAGATGGTCACCCCTATACTATGTTATAAGTCAAGTCGGCAGTTTGCAGCCCAGAAGAGGGCCTCACCAGAACCCAACCCTGTTGTCACCCTGATCTTGGACTTCCAGCCCTCAGAACTGTGTGTTATAAGTACTCAGATTGTGGTATTTTGTTATAGCAGCACAAACAGACTATAAAACAGGTCCCTAGAATTATAATCACTTTCTTTTCAGTTGAGAAACGGGAAGTCACAGATTGAGAATTTGTTTTAAAGTGAAATAATCATGGAGAGAATCATGTTTCTAGATATAAAAGCGTGAGTTTAAAAACCAGAACAAAATAACCATCTGTCACTGTACAAGGTTATTATGATAGGATTGGCTATATTCCCTATGCTGTCCATTACATCCCTGTGACTTATTGTACAACTGGAAGCCGGTACCTCTTATTTTCCTTCGTGATTTTTGCCCTTTTCTTGCCCTGTCTCTTTTGGCAAGCGTCAGTTTATTGTCTATATCTATAGGACTGTTTCTGTTTAGTATTGTTTATTCGTTTTCATTGTGGTATTTTAGATTCTACATATAAGTGAAATCATACAGTATTTGTCCTTCTCTGTCTGACTTATTTCACTTAGCATAATACTCTTTCGGTTCATCCATATTGTTGCAAATGGCAAGATTTCAGTGTGATGATCTTTTTGTTAGGTATATTAGTATTGAAGAACTACATGTTGTACACCTGAAGTTAATAAAATATTTCATATTAACTATATATTAATAATACAAAAGAAAGTAATTCTGAACAATCCTTTAATATAATGGAATTGATTGAGAAAAGAAATGTTTTATTGGCTGGAAAAAATCAGAACAAAATATTATTCCATTAAATCAAAATATTTCATTTTTATAGATTCACAGGAAATTGCAAAAAATGTACCAGGTTGTTTCTTGCATATTTTTTCCCAGCCTCCCCAGTTAACATCTTGTATAACTATAATGTCAAACCAGGTAACTGACCTTAGTAATATCCACAGTGCTTATTTAGATTTTACCACTTACAGATGCACTGATTTGTGAGTGTGTATTTATAGTTCTATGAAATTTTATCATGTTTAGCTTTCTGTAACTACATGTATTTTTTTCATTTGCTTCAAGAGAATTAACTGCTTCTTAAAGCATTTTTATAACAACCACTTTGAAATCCTTGTCACATAATTCCAACATGTACATAATCTCAGTGTAACTGTCAAAGGATTATTTTTATCTTTCAAATTTCGTTTTACTCAGGTCTTGGTTTTATAACATTTTATTCAAAGTATATCTTTGCCATTTTCATATTGTCATAGGAGATACTTGATCCTGTTTAAAACTTCTACTTTAGCAGGTATCTACACTATTGGGTATAGCATGTAGGTCCTTGACTACTTTCGGAAGCTGTAATTCCAATGCCAGTTCAGTTTTCAGGACATGGCAATGATAGCCTAGTGTGTTTGGTTCTGTGCTGTCTGCAGATGCCAGCCAGTTGGGCTTTCCCGTGGGAATGAGCTGGGATGCAACCCCACCCAGACTCTCTGATGCTGCCACTTATGAGTGGATTGAACCACTTGCTGTCCAGGTGTTAGGGAACCTGCTGATGTTGACACCTTAGCAGATCAGCCTTCCTTCCTAGGTATATATTACATGAGGCAGGAAGGCAGGAATCCTACTGTAGGTGTTGCTGAGGCAGATTGGGTTGCCATTGTTGAGCCGTGAGTCAGGAGACAGATCTCTGATTACAGTTTACTTTGCCAGAGTGGGCAGGCTATCAGAAGGGGTGGTGTGGGAATGGGTTCACCCGCTTGGCTTTGCTGTTGTTACTGTGGGCAGATCAGCTTTTACTGCTGGTGGATGTGCAGCAGAAGTGGGTTGGCCCAACTGTTCTTTGCTGATATCACACCAACAGGTAGATCAGTTGTACAGTAAACTTTTCAACAGACATTGTCTGTAGTAAAATTAAATGAACATGCAGCAGAACTCTTTCACTGTTCGTTTTTAAATCCTCTACATTAAGACTTCATGATAAACCTTGGCCAAATGTGATTTGGACATTTTGTCTTTTCTGTTCTCATCCAACATTTTCTTTTTATGTTTTTCAAGATCTGATTCTCTTCAGCATATTACCTGATGTACTTCACAGCCTGCACTGAGAGAGCCAGGCCTTTGAATGGAAACTGTGTTAACATTTACTGTAATTTCTTACTGTCTACATGTTGAAGTTAATTTGAAATATGGTCTTTATCTACCACACTATTAAGAAAGCTATGCTTCTCTTAAATATGCTCTGCAAATGCCTGCTGCTACTGAACTACATCTTCACAAGTGTGTAGCGATAAACTTTATCTCGTGCTTCACTATCTGCCTTTGTTTATCTATTGTTCAATAACGAAGAATCATTTGGTATGAACAGTAACTTTTAGTTATAGTCCGAAATTGACTCCTCTGAGCAGAAATCTAGGTGACATTGTACTTTGTCTTTTACATTATGAAATATCTATGGAACAGAAGCTCATAACATTTTACATTAGGACTATTTTATACCCAACAAGAAATTGGCTACATTAGCACCTATATGTTCAATTATGTGGCCAGGTAGACATGACTGTGTATGAATTGCCATTTTGAATTAATTTGTCTTCCTCAGCATTTTATAAATGTGACTATTCAAGATTCATTTCAATTTCACCAAGCAGTAATTAAGGTTATGTAAACTTTACATTCAGTTCTAAGTATCAGTTAGTAGTATCATTCCATTTACATTAAATGCATCCCCAGATCATTCTATATTTAATAATCGATGTGACTTATCAAGCCTATGTTTTTTATTAGTAATCCAAGGGAAATGCTATCCCAGGTCACTGCATGAAATGACAGAGATAATTAAACCATAAATCAACTCAATTTTTTCTCTAAAAATAAAAGAACATTTTGTAATTACTTTTGCTTGTTTTATAACACTATTTCTCAAATTGCTTGATCAATCAGGAGTTACGGTAGGAGAACTTGAAGAGTCAATACTAATATGCAGTTTTATTTTCATTTTTTAGAAGATCTATAAGAACATATATCTTAGAGGAAAGATTGTATTGAATAAATTAAAAAGTGATTCCTATTTCAGTTTATAAATATTACTTCTGGAAAATGCTGAAACTCTATTTAAAAACAAACAAGTAGTTAAAAGGAAAAGACCAGAAATGAATTAAGGGCAAAGCAGACTCTGTTTGCCGTATGTGTTTAATTGTGCTATTGCCTTTTCTGGAGCTAACTGTATCATATATTATTAATTCTCCCACTTCTGTACCTGCTATTGCAACTGTGCTTACCTCTGAACTCATCTAAAATGCCACACACAGACAAAGTCTTCTCTGTTCACCCAGTCTCTTCCACTGAATCAATTGTTACCTGCTTCTCTTTTATGGAGCTCTTCATTGAAAGCCTATATAATTGTGGCTGCTTGTAAAATGAAAATGGCAATACCTAAATCTCATTGTCATCATCAATTTTAAATAGCATTTTATACACACGTGTGCACACACAAACACACCACACAATCTGATAAAGACTCATGAAAAAGGCAAAAGGTTACAGTATTCAAATATTCTAAAATATTTACAGAACATTAAAAACAGTTATAGTTTAGACCAAATTAAAAGGATAATATAACATTTTGAAATGGGGACAAAACAGCAAAATTCCAAAAATATGTTGTAGTTAATAGGTACATAATTTTACCTGCAGTGAAAACCAATTCCTGGGATTGCTTTTCAAGTCATGTTAGCATGTTCTCTCAAATGGAAAGATAATTGATTTGGGGATTTCAGACCATTGGAGGGCTGCAAGTGGGGAGTTCTGATTTCATCAGTATGCCCATTGGATATTTTAAACAGGCTACCCCTCTAAAATAATTTGATCAGCTGATCCCCTGAGGTAGGTTTGGGAGAAACTAAGTTTGACAGAAGGGAATTATTAAGTCACTTTTTGTATTTCCATCTCTAGTTTATTATGCATTTTACATTTAGTTAGAAGAAGAATTTGAAAACTATAATAAGGTAACTCATTCAACAAACATATAAAATAAGTATTAAGTTTAAAAACTACTATATTTCCGAGGGACATATGGGTAGTCAAGAGACACTATATTTGCTCTAATATAGCTTATATTTCAAATAATTTAAATAATAATTAAAAGAAATAATAATTGAAAAGTCTAAAATAAAATGTGAATAATGATAACATTGAAAAAAGATAAAGAAAACATGTGATGTAATTGACAGTAATTGGTCATGGTGGCAATTTACATTGGGACAGTCAGGGAAGTCCCACAGGGTGCTAAGGTCTGAATGATGAGAAGCAGCAGCTGATGAATCATCTGGTAGTGAAATATACTACAGAGGAAGCAGTCAATGTAAAAGTCCAATGGGAGGGCACAAGATTCCTATGAATGGCCAATGAAAACGTTAATTCATGGTAGATAAGTTTGGAGAGATAAGAGCCCAGGTCAGGCAAGGCATTTTCAGGCAATATAAAAGTTTGAATTTTATATTGTGTATAATGGTACACAAACAGGTGTATTTATTAAGTAATTCAATAAATATTGTTAAATGTCTATTCTATGAAAGACACAATCTCTGGTGCTATGGGATATTTGGATATGAAATAAAAACGTAGGAGATGTCCTATAGAGATTCTACCTGGAAGACAACATATGAAGTAATTCTTCACATAAGAAAAAAAATGTGACCATCAGAATTTAGAAGAGAGTATCTTGACACCCTTTTATTAAAGAGGCGATATTTGAATTGAGTTCTTAAATATTAACACAACTTTATTGGGCTGACCAAATTAAATGTCAACTTAAAAAGATAGGATTATTTTTCTTTCAGTTATGGAGGCAGAAACATTGGTGGTTTTGAGTAGGAAAGTCCATAATCCAAATGTGCGTGAGAGAGGAACAATGAGAACAGCAGTTTGAAAGGGGATGTCAAAGCAGATGAAGAAGAAAGGTGTGTGAAAGATAGCCAGGAGGTACTGAATCTAATTCTAAAATACTCACTGGGTCATACTTCCCATTATTTCCATATCATGCAACAGATACAACACAGATAATGTTGCTTCTTGCAACTTCATCTACTTTCCGCACCCACTGTTTACTGGGTTACTTACAGTTCCTAACATAGCACAATCTTCAGTTCCTCTTGGTCTTTATAATCTATCAACAGCATCTGATATTCTGTGCTGATTTCTTAACCTGTTGCTCATCTCCTAATGTTTCAGGAACAAACTTATTTTATTCTCTTCTGGTAATTCTAATACCTGTCAACAAAATGCATTTGCTCCTTGCTCTTGTTACCTTAACACTTTGCTCATAGAGCTACTATACACTAATCCATGCTGTGCTTCTTCTTCAAAAGAAGTTACTTTCAGCTCAGACTCTCCTCAGGAAAACAACAGGGTTTGTGATTGGGATAATGAAATAATTCTGGAAATAGATAGTGATGATGGTTTCAGGACATTGTGAATGTACTTAATGCCACTGACTTGTACACTGGTATGGGGTGGGGGAGTTAAAGGGAATGGAGGGACTGAGAAAAAAAGAAAAAAGAGAGAACTCATGGACATAGACAACAGTATGGTGCTTACTAGGAGTGAGGAGGAGGGTTGAGGTGAAAGATGAGATAAATGGTGATGGAAAAAAAAGTAAAAAATGGTCAAAATGATAAGTCCTATGATATGTATATTTTAACACAATAAAATATATTAAAAATTTGTATTGAAATACAGAAAGTAATAGTGAAACATTATTAGCTTTTTCATTAGAAATGTACTGTACTAGAGATCTTAGCAAAAGAAGCAAAACAATAAAAATGAATAAGAGGCATATGAATTAGAACTAAAAATTATCATTATTTTCCAGAAAAATGACTCTACATATTTAAAAATCCAAGATACTTTGATACCATTGCAATGAACAAATTATTAATAATAGGAAAGGAGCAAAAGGCAGGTCAGGCATTATAGGCATGTTCCCTGCAAAACACTGAGGGAAGGGGGCTGGACAAAGGGAAGATAGACACACGCCCAGTAAAGTAGGGATGCCGTAGGTAAGGTACTTGTCTGTCAGTCACACCTGGTGACAGAAATGGTTGGCCAGAATGGGTGTGGCCACTGCAAGCCTGTGAAGATTTTCGATACTCAACCCTGAAACAAAGAAGTTTGCACTAACCCAGCCTGCATGGCTCAGTGATTGAGAGTCCTATGAATCAGGAGATCATGGTTAAATTCCCGGTCAGGACACATGCCCGGGTTGGGGGCTTAATCCCCAGTGGGGGGGGGGGGGGGGCGGAAAGGAGGCAGCTGATCAATGATTCTCTCTCATCATTGATGTTTCTATCTCTCTCACTCTCCCTTCCTCTCTGGACTCAATTTTTGAAGAAAGCAGTTCGCACTCTTGGTGTGTTGCCCTTGATTTCTGGCTTTCAGGGCTCTTTTGCTCTACTCCCCTGCATTGGCCCACAGCCCCGGGGACTCCACACAGTGGACTAATGGACTGCAACTAGCCTAATGCTAACCAGACACAGCTCCACCATGGAACAGAAACTTGGGACACTGACTTTGTTTCTAACTCTACTGAATCCCCAGCTACACAACTTCCCCGACCGGATTAAGGGAAATAGGACTTCTGAAGCCCAGGGACATAATTCTACAAAAATAAAGCTTTTTAGCACATCTCATCCTCCCGTTTAGGCCTCTGGAAATGCTTATTCCAGTGGTACCCCAAGAACCCACTCCCACTAGCAATGAGGAAAGACCATTCAGGCATTTCTCTTATAACAACATGACCCATGACTAAATAGAGAGATAGATAGGTAATAGATTTAAAAAAAAAACACACGTTTCCCTTTTTAATTAATCAGCAATATGACTCTGAAAACAAAGTGATTCTATTTCTGTAGTTCATCTCAGTAAGAAGATCACTGCACTAGGACCCTAAATTTGATATCTTAGATCTTTGAAAAGCTAAAGGAACAATGAAAGATGATGTATCTTTCTACAGCACTTGGAATTTTTTGTGTGTTTTTTTTTACTTATTTATGCTTTGGATAAAGTGTAAATTGTTTTAACTTCCTTGGAAGAAAGAGCAAAAGAAAAAGTGGGTACTGATGGTATCTTTCCAATAGGTTCCTCAACAATCTCAAAGCAATCTAGATAGTGTCATAGGGTTTGCAATTTTCTTACAGAAATGAGAAAGGTTTGCCCACTTCCCACTCCTCCACCCCTCAACTATAGGACCTTTATTTAGTTAGCTCTTTTATTCTCTCAGCAACAGCAAGACGCTTTATCTCCATGTACTTACTGCTTTCTATCTTGCCTGTAGATTGGAACAGTAAAGCTGATATGAATCTGTGACACACTCAGGCCTCCATCACCTTAAATTCAGGACTTCTAAAGATCTAATCTTAATTCCCATCAGTTAGAAAACCAACAGTTTGTTAAGCAAGTCACACATTTCAGGTGATGCATATCCAACAACCTCTGTCTACAGCATCATCTGTTTTATTTTCTATCTCAATTTCATACATTTTTGGGCAAAACCACCAGGGAAATATATTTCAATGACAATATATGATAATTTTGCTCTCTGCACTCCATCTCATTACAGAAGCCTTGTCTTTCTAAAATGGAAAATGGATTTACGTTTCTTAGGATTATTTCTGCCACACACACCGATTCAGTGAAATAGCATTTGGGTGGCTTCAAAGAAATTTAATTTTCTTTGGCTGTTTCATGAAGCGTGAGTCACTCACAAGCTAATGATAGCCCTTTCAAAGTTTTTTCTTGGGGTTGTGAAGTAAGAGCACAATGACTAGGTGATTGGTTTTGTTTTGTTTTGTTTTGTTTTCACTATGGAGCAGGTGTCATATGACATTTTCAAAAATTTTAAAATAATTTTACTCTGTTCTCCCATTCGAGGAGTTTAAACACTTCACAAGGTGTTCTAGTACTTTTCCCTGCCTTTAGTCAGGGCCGTATTTAAACCCATTTAGCAAAGAGGTATTTTTATTGTCAGAGAACAAACAGCAGTACACCAGGTAAAGGTAAGCAGGCAAGAGAGACTTCCTTTACAACTACTAAAACAGGAGTCAAGACGATGGCAGTAGGGTTGAGATACTGGACTGAGCATCTCTAAAACAAAAGGTGGGGAGTTTTTAAGCTCCGGGGTGAGCTAAAATAAAGGAGGAGTGTAGTTAGGAGGCACGATTGGGTGCCTGTGTTTGCTAATTGGCTCTCAGGGAAGCTAAGCTCCTACCCTCCCACAGAAACGGGTTATATAACTATATTTCTTCTGACCATGCCCTTACCCATAATACATACAGAAAAACCCATGGGTTCAGGGCGGGGGGGGAGGGGGGAGGTGTGGAGGGGATATGTCAAAACCAAATACTAATTTTATTATAATTAGCCCAGTATCATAGTAAAGTCACACCTGAGCTTGTGCCAAGAACCAGCTGGTTCTGAACCTGCCCTCTGGTGGTCTGCTGGCTGCTGGGCCACCCACAGAGAGGGGGTCTGAAGGCGGTGTTGGTCCCACCTCTGTTCCAGGACCTCAGGGCAGGCCCACCCCAGCTGCTCATGTCTAACAGACATTGAGTTATGGCTCTTGAAAGTCAATATTGTTTATGGGGGCCGTTACTGCTGTCTCTATGTTATGCTGCTCTGCCTAATATGGGCCAAGTACTGTGCAATATTGGAGATACTGTATCTCCTTCCTCTTAGAATAACTCACACGGTAGGTGTAATTGCAGAAATGTAGCGTGGACCTGATTTACTCAGTCACGCACATAAATAGTGGCACCAGATTCTGAGTAAGTCCAGTAATTTCCACAAAAAGTATTATGTTGGGCTGGGAAGGTAGATGCTGATGTCATAATGATGATTCATTTCTTTTTTTCTCCTTTAAGTACCAGGAATGAGATTGGGACCTTAGGATAATTATCTTACCCTTTTTTGACTTTAAATTGAAAACATTAACTTACACATAACTTTGAGATTGGAAAGTAAAAATAGCAGTAATTCTGTGCCAGAGAAGTACCACAGAGCTACTTAATTGGATCTCATAAGTGCTGATAATTACAGTTTATCCAATGTTAGGAAATATTGCTCTAATTGCCTAAAACATGCTTACTCTAGCAACCCAGCATAAAACTCCCTCTTGTCCTTTCTCTCTTGTCTCACCATAAGCAGACAGCAGTAAAACTCTTGTTTCAAAATTATAATGCCATTTAAACTTTCCCATATAACACAGAGCTCCTTCTGACCAGCTTCCAGATTTCTGTTCATTCACACTCACAGATCTAGCCTTCTAAGAAATTTCCTTTCCTATTCAATCTGCCTTTTACTTCAAGCTGACAAGCTCCCCCAACCCCCATGCATATTAGCAGACTCTTAAGTAAGCAGCCACTATATCCACCACATCCCAGTAATAACAATAAACACTCACATGGTCAATAATATGTACAGAAACTCTTCCGCCAATTAGAAAAATTAACCCATTTAACCCCCAGACCAACTCAATGAGGTAGTTACTGCTATGAGTCCCATTTTATAGGGAAGGAAACTGAAACGCAGAGATGTTAATCAAGTCGTTCATCATGTCGTTAATGTATTTGAACCAGGACATTTGGCTGTAGAGTCTATATTCTCAATTGCTGTTCCAACCTGCATTAAGTCTTAAGCCTGATACAGTGATAACTCTGGTAATATCTGCATTCCTATTCATACATTTCCCCCTCCCCCCATAAAACATTTTCAATAGGTGCTTGCTAAATGCATGTCTCATGTTATAAATTATTAATTAGAGTTTCTTGAATTGAACCCAGGTAGAAGGCAAAGATTAACATGTTGAAAATCTTTGTGTGTGCTTTTCTGGGTGGCTTTTGAACCTCTAAATCTATTTAGAAATGTTCACTGCCCCTATTACTCACTGTAATAGAACATGCTGACTCCAACGATGTATAAGATTTTCGGAATTCTAAAGTGGTAAGAGCTATTGCTAGACATTTCTGTTTTGTTTTGTTTTGTTCTCAAGCATACATTGATATTAATTTTAAAACCTGTTGTCATTCCCTTTTATCCTCTTCCTCTCTTTCCTTTCCTCTTTCTTTCTTTCTTTTCTTTTCTTTCTTTCTTTCTTTCTTTCTTTCTTTCTTTCTTTCTTTCTTTCTTTCCTTCCTTCCTTCCTTCCTTCCTTCCTTCCTTCCTTCCTTCCTTCCTTCCTTCCTTCCTTCCTTCCTTCCTTCCTTCCTTCCTTCCTTCCTTCCTTCCCTTCTTTCTTTCTTTCTTTCTTTCTTTCTTTCTTTCTTTCTTTCTTTCTTTCTTTTGTTTTCCTCACCTTTCTTCCTGAACAAATCTCTCCCAAAGCCAATAACAAGGCTGAGTGAAGTAGGCATCCATGTGGGACTGGGGGCCTCCACAGCCTGGCACAAGGTTCAAGCCTCAGCAGGCTGCTTCAGTGAAGCCACGGTTGGACATGCAGTAGTCTAAGTGCCCTTGGGCACCAGTCACTGTACGGGGGATATAGGCGACAGTAAAAGGAGAATCAGGCTGCTGACTTCAAGCAGAAGGAAAGAGGAAAGTCTGCATAGCTGGTGGCAACCAGAGAGAAAAACCTCCAGGCCTCAGTGGCCTCTACAGCTGCAGAGACATTTTGAGACTGAATCAGGCCCTAAGTAATTATCTTGGCCTTCTGGGATAATTATTCAATAGTTTAATAAACAATCACCATTGACTATGTAATTAAAAACTAGTTGCATGATATTTCTGCCCATAATCTTGTAACTAAAATTAGTGTCTCGTGCAATTGTTTAAGTCATTATTGACATATTTTTTCAATATACTGTATGTAACCTATCTTCACCTTTGAAAGAAAAATTATCTTTATAATATCTTTATTGATATTACACTATCATTAGAAAACCAAGAGACTTTTACACCCTTCAGTACTGATCCCTGTTTTTCAAGTGTCCATCCCTGCTCTATTTTATCCTTGAAGACATAGTCTCCAGGGAAGAGTGACTTGCACAAGGTCACATGGGTAGTTAACCTTCGCTTTGGAAGCAGCTTTACAATCTGCAGTCTACATTCTCATTCAGGGGAAAGCTACACAATCAGTGAACTAGTAGGCAATTGAACAATTCTACAGTAAATAATATTATTCTGCTTTCTGTAAAAGTGTGTTAAGCAACATGTAGAATGAATATGTAAATATGGGCAATGAATAATCTGATAGATATAGATAGTAATAATGTATCAGCATATATGCAAGCCAAATTCTTTAGACTCCCTAATGATGATACACATTTTTTTCTACTCAGACATAAGAATATTCTTACTATGCTTTAACCAACTTAAATCACATTTTTTTGAACCTTAGCTTTCTTACCTTCAGTGAAGATGCTGAGTGTGCTTCTGTTGTCTCAGAAATCCCTGTTCCAAAATATCATTTAATTTAAATAAATGCCTTAAATCATGACACTGGCACATTTCTAAATGAGGCTACGAAAAAAAAAGAAAAAAGCAGTGCTATTTACATGAAATGAAACTATTTAAGCAAATTCATTTGCCCTTTATCCCTAAGAAAACAAATCCTATGTACTGTGATCTAGCCAATTGGATATAGCAAGATACAGAACATTAGCTGAGCACTCATCCTCACAGAGATTGTCTTTCCCTCACAATTGGTGACTATATAAAAACAAACTAATTACCATCACACACACACACACACACACACACACACACACACACACAAACTGCCAAATGCCAATAGGAATGGGGAAAAAAATCTAGATCTCTAAGATTTTTTTAAAACATATTTTTATTTCAGAAAAGAATGCAGAGGGATGTACAGATAGAAACATCAATGAATAGAGAGAGACTCATTGATCAGCTGCCTCCTGCACCCCCTACTGGGAATCGAGCCCGCAACCAAGGCATGTGCCCTTAGCCGGAATTGAACCTGGGACCCTTCAGTCTGCAGGCTTATGCTCTATCCACTGAGCCAAACCAGATAGGGCTCTAAGATTTTTCATTCTTATTAAAATAATAGAAGTATATTACTTCTCTGAATGGCATTAGCTCACATTTTGGCTCTAATATAATTTATACTTTATTAAACCAATTATAATAACCAGCTTAACTCAGTAACTTTGGGAGTTCCTTCATATTTTGGTGACTTTGCCAGAGCCAAAATAAAATAAATGTGTTAGAATCTTGCTATACAAACTGTGGTCCATGGGCCCACATTATGGTCATCACCTGGGAGCTTGTTAGAAGCTCTCAGGCTCCAATCCTATGCTAACTGTTAAAACATGCATTTTAACAAGATCCCCAGATGATCTGTATGTACCTCAAAGTTTTAGAATCAACACCCTAGAAGACATGGAGAAATACATATTCTGCTCATTTCCATCAATTTTCTCTACTACGTCTCCATTTCTACTTCTACAGCTCTAGTTTATTACCTCAATTTCTTGTTTACAGAAATTCCTTGGGTCCATTTACTTGTTATAATTCTCCTCTCTGCCAGTTGACTATCTGGGTTCACTGACCAATTATCTTATCCATATTCTGAGTTCATAACCATTATCTACTTCGCTCATGCCCTGTTCTTTTCCCGTGATTTACCTACCCCAGGGTTTCCCACTCCTAGCACATACATGCATATTTAATTTGATTTGCTTTTTTGATCTACTCAATATAATAGTTTTTATTATGTTCAAACTAGAGGCCCGTTGCACGAAATTCATGCACGGAGAGGGGGGGTGTCCCTCAGCCCAGCCTGTACCCTCAGGATGGGGGTTCCCTTGGGGCATGGGGCTGCCTGAGCAAGGGGCCTGTGGTGGTTGGCAGGCCTGCCACGCCCCCTGGCGACCCAAGCAGAGGCCCTGGTATCTGGAATTTATTTACCTTCTACAATTAAAACTTTGTAGCCTGGAGCAGAGCCAAGCCTCCTGCTTGCTCTGTGGCCGGCAGCCATTTCTGTTGGGGTTAATTCACCTTCTATAATTGAAATTTGTAGCCTTAAGCTGAGGCCTGGGCCTGGCCAGGGTGTGCAGAAAGCTTTGCTTTCTCTGTTGTTGGGGGCAACCCTGGCCTGCTCTCTCCAGCTCTGTGGCTGCCGCCATTTCTGTTAAGATTTGTTTACCTTCTACAATTGAAACTTTGTAGCTTGAGTGGGGGCTTAGGTCTAGCAAGGGCAGGTGGAAAGCTTGGCTTCCTCTGTTGCCTGGGAAACCTTGCTCTCTGTGGCTGTAGCCATCTTGGTTGGGTTTATTTGCATACTCACTCTGATTGGCTGGTGGGTGTGGCTGGTGGGCATGGCTGATGGGCGTGGCTTAGGCATAGCGAAGGTGCGGTCAATTTGCATATTACCCTTTTATTAGGTAGGATATATTAATGTATTTACTTCATAATTAGAAAAAGATAAAAACATATGTGGGAGATTAAAAGGCACCATTTGTTTTCATGTGTACCTAATCATTTGAAAAACAACTGAGGATTCTATGCCATACCAAAGACTTTAAATTGCTAATTTAGAAGCACAAATCTATACTAATAATCTATACTAATAAAAAGGTAATATGCTAATTAGACCGGATAGACCGGGAGTCTTCTGGACATCCTTCCGGACAAAGCCATGGTGGCAGGGCCAAGGCAGAGGCAGTTAGGGGCAATCAGGCAGGCAGGCAGAGTGGTTAGGGGTGATCAGGATGGCAGGGGAGAGCAGTTAGGGGTGATCAGGCTGGCAGGGGAGAGCAGTTAGGGGTGATCAGGCCTGCATGGGAGAGCAGTTAGGGGTGATCAGGTCGGCAGGGGAGCAGTTAGGGGTAACAGGCATGCAGGCAGAATGGTTAGGGACAATCAGACAGGCAGGCAGGTGAGCGGTTAGGAGTCAATGGTCCTGGATTGCGAGAAGATGCACTGGGCCTCTAGTACAAATATAATCTCTTTAAAGGTGAGATGCCAAAAACTGTTTAAAACAACAACAGTTTTTTAAACAAAACTGTTTAAAAAAGAACAATGGCAGAATTTAACAGTAATGTTATACTTCAATTCCAAAAGTCAGTGTTGATTGTTCAGGAGTGCTTTGTGCTTCTATCTCTGGCATTTTGAGAATGTGACAGACTGATACTATCTGAGGTGAAGCCAATGTACATATTGATTTAAAGCTATTTATTAATAGCTACTAATAATCTAGAAATCAAACCATGACTCATTCCATTAAAAAAAACCCCACAAAACTAATTTGTTTGATGGGGAGAAAAGGCTTTTTACTGATTTGTGAATTGTTTTTATTTAAATACACACATACACACATATATATATATAGCTATATATGTATATATATATATATATACTAATGAACCTATGGAGACACAATTTTACAGAATTTAGCAAACATTTTTATTTTAGATATGACAAAATAAATGGTAAAATGATGTGCCTATATATCAATAGATTATGCAGCATATTTATCACTCTTATGAATCTGATACTGTTAGAGTTAGCTAGTTATTAATAATAGCAAAGAAGCAAAGGGAAGGCCAGACATTATAGGCATGTCATTTGGGCAGCTTCATCAGGAAACTGCAACTTTTCACACCTGAGGGAACCACAATCCTATTCCCTGCAAAACACTGGGGGAAGGAATCCAACAAAGAGAAGATAGATGCATGCTTAATAACGTTGGGTTGACATAGGGAAGGCACTCTCAGTCACACCTGGGAACAGAAGTCACTGGTGTGGCTCAGTGGTTGAGTGTTGACCTGTGAACCAGGAGGTCATTAATGTTCCTATCTCCCTCTTCCTCTCCCTTCATCTCTTATATATATATATATATATATATATAAAAGAAATCATTGGCCAGAATGGGCGTGACCAGTGCAAGCACACAAAAATTTGGGAATACAGAATCCCCTAAACAAATGTATTCTCTCTTGTTGCTCTTGGCAGCTTGGCTCGTGACACTTGTGACTCTTGGTTCTCTTGCATTCGCCCCTATGGCCGACAGCCATGAAGGCCCACATGCAATGGACTAATGGACTGTATCAGGGAAACACAAGCTAAGCCAGCCTGATGCGGGACTGGACTCAGCTCCAACATGGAAAGGAAACTGTGGACAGTGGCTCTACTACACTTCTTTCATGGTGGAACAAAGGGAAGATGGGACTTTGGAAACTCGGGGATTTAATTCCATGGAAATAAAGCTTTTTACTATAGTTCATCCTTCTATGTGAGTCTCAGAGAATTATTTTTCTCAGGACATCACAATAAATCCAACCCCATTAACAACCAGGGGAGATGAGGCCCTCTCCCCTCCAATAACAAAGCTATGCTAGTTACTTATATTGAAGTCTTCACTTATTCCAGTTTATTTTACTTGTATAAATCCTGCTAATGAATTATATTTAAGGCTAGCCTGGCTAATTTAGCTCAGTGGATAGAGCCTCAGCCTGTGGACTGAAGGATCCTGAGTTTGATTCCAGTCAAGGGCACACGCCCAGGTTGCAGTCTTGATTTCCAGTAGGAGGTATTCAGGAGGCAGTCAATAAATGATTCCCTTTCATCATTGATGTTTTTTATCTCTCTCTCCCTTTCCCTTTCCCTTCCTCTCTGAAATCAATAAAAATATATTTTAAAAAATTAAAACCATAGATAAAGGTCTTGTCTGTGTAGATGAAATGATGAACTGGCAGTCAGGAGATTAATTCTAGTGCAGATCTTGAGCACTGGCAATATGATATTATTTTTTGTAATTAATTTCCTGATTGCTATCTTCAAGGGTTCATATAGACATTCTATAAAAACATTTTTCTATAGAAAATTCTTGCTTTCCTACAATAGCTATGATATTCAATCCTCTTTTAATTTGGGAAAAATTATTTTCAAAGCACTTTTTATGCATGTTTAAAACTCTTCCTTTTTGGCAATATTTTTCTGCTGTATTTAGTTTATTGCTCTTGATTTCTGGGCATAGAGCCTACTTTGGTTTTATTTTTGTTTAAGTTCAACATCTCTATTTTTATTTTTGAAGGTGAAGCTTCATAAATATATTATTACACACTATAAAATTGTATAGTAATACTAAAATCTTGGTTTTCTATATTTGCACATTCCTTAAAAACCTCGGGTGTTTACTGCAATTAGTCTAATTTTTCAAATTGGAGTTGTCACCTCTTCTCTTGCCTGAAGCAAAGCAGCAGGAAGTGCAAATCACACTCAACAGCAAGACACAAGGAGTGGAAACAAATACCTCTGCAATGAATTGATACATCTGCTGGTGTGCCAACCACACAAGAATGGAAAAAGACAGCTTTTATTTTAGAGAATCCCGACACTCTTTCTAATAATTAGGACAGCCAAATGATCAGTATCTACTCTACCAATGGAAAGGGATTTCAGAGGCACACTCTGATTGGCTCCTTTTAAAGGCCACTACACACAGTACAGTGTCAGGACAGATTAAGAGCTCAATAATTGTTTGATGAGCAAATTAATCAATTTTGTTTTGAGTAAATGTATATTGTTAAAAATCAATAACAACTCCATATAAAGAGTTTGGAAGTCATCACCCCCATCCTTATGACAACAAAAAGCTGAATAAAATAAAGAACAATGCTTTTTTTTTTTTTTTTGCATTCATCAGAGGATTGAGATTAGAAGACAGTTAGCCATCTTGACATCTATTGAGACAGAAGAAACAAGAATCACAGCTGAGATCTATGCACCAGAAATAGAGACCACTGGAGCCATAAAATGGGAGAAACACTTAAATGGTAATTTTGACCAACTGCTAGTGGCTGGGGTGTAGATTAGTGCAAGAATGAGAAACTACCAGGGCTACAGTCTTTGAGAAATCACACACTTTTGCCAGGAACCCCACCAGGGTCTCACTGTGAATAGTTGAGAAAGATCCTCTCATAGCTCTGGCAGAGGGTGGGAAGAATAATTTCTGTGAAATGTATCAGAGTTGTCTCTGTAGCAAAGGGCTACTCTCCAGGGAGAAGACTTACCAGAGTCTTGTCCCAGAGCCATGGGGGATGGACATTCTTTTCATACCAGTTTTCTCTTACCTTTCTGTTTTATCTATGGGCTAGATGCTAAGAAGTTATACAAGAAGGAACACTTAGGAAGGTCACAGCCCAGTTACAGAGTAGAAGCACAGGCCTACCAAAAGACAAGGATTAAATTGGGAGATTTGTCCTTCTTTTCTATACCTAACCAACACATTAGCAGGCCTCCAGTCTAACAGTAATGGCCACTATTGAGACAGTTGCATGGTACAGATAACCTGTTAAGAAAAATACAGAGGGAAGTCCAGAATCAGGAGGAGAGACAAAAATAAGAACACTAGAAAAATCTGAAACTTCTGATACCAATAGCTACAGCAAATATTAAACAGAGTTCAACTCCTAGCCAGATGAACATACAACCTCACAATTAGAGACCTATTCAACTCAGTTCCTATTACCTGATAAGGCATGTCTGGCTTTTAATAAAAAATTACTAGGTACATTACAAGGTAAGAAAAAAAGAACACAATTGGAAGAGACAGCAAGTATCATAACTAGACTCAGATATGACACAGATGTAGAACTCTCAAATAGGAATTTAAAAGACTGTAAATAATATAAGTATTCTAATGGCAAAGTAGACAAAATTCAAGAAAAGTTGGGTAACATAAGCATGGAGATGGAAACTCTAAGCAATATTTTTTTTTCTTAATCTAGAAATAAACTAACAGAATGCTCTCTTTCATGGGCTCATTAGCAGACTGGATGCAGCTTGGAAGAGAGTCAGTGAGAATGAAAATGGGTCAATAAAAACTTCCTAAACTATAAAAATAAATGGGGAAAAAAGATGAAAACAGAGCAGGATATCTAAGAATTGGATACCAGCTTTGAATATCTTGTCAGCTTGTATGAAATGAGACTAAGAAAAAGAAAGCTATGTAATTTTTATGTGAATGTATTAGGCCTTATACATTTGATTATACATAGGCCTTCAACTCTGATTTAAAACAAAAACACTACAAAAGTTAGTCTGTAAACATTACCACATTACCCTGAGGGAATTTTAGTCATGTAATAAAAAATGAAATAAAATTATCTGAAAAAAATGGAAATTTATAAATTAGATAGTGTAAGAGAAAAATCTGAAAGCAATTAGTATTGTATGGTTTTTCAATATGGAGTTAATACAAATTAAAAATACATTTCTTATATGAAAAATGCATTGATAAAAAGTAACACAAGACACTGATTTGTTGAAGTAGAAGAGATACTGAACATAAGGGTTGGCTCTCAAATATAGTGCATGCTATTTCAAATAGAAAGATCTAAGGGATTAAACTAGAGAACCAATAAAATCCTGAATGTAGGACTTTGACAGGCAATCTGGGTAGAAGGTGGGGAGGTAGGACCCGGAGCCAAACAGTACAAATACGATGTTGCTGTCAGTAGGGAGATATAGTTATAAAGAGCTAATTTATGTGGAAATCCAAAAAAAGAAAAAAGAAAATAGCCACTAGATTTAAGGTGGATCAGGGGTCATGAATAAGCAGTCTGGATAAAAGTTCTACTGGTAGAGGACCACTTTTATCTACTTTGCTCATATGGGAAAGAAGAGAGCCACACAGGTCAAAATATCTATATACCGGTGGTGTTACTGAGGTCTGCTCATTGTGGGCTGCCCACAGTGAAACCAGAATAGAGTCCATATGTCCTCAACAGGAAGCCTGGGGATATTGATGATACACAGCATTTCCCCAGATTGAAGAAATATTAAAAACTGTGTCCTCTTTTTAGAAAGCAACCTTAAAATGAGACACTGAAAAAAGAGTGTTGAGGCAAATGTGTTATAGTTCTTGAAACACTGTAAAACCCTCTTCCAGTCGTTCTTTCTTACTTTGGTTCTTCCCTTACCTTTTATTCTCTCTCTCTCTCTCTCATTTGCAATCATCTCAAGAGTGCAAATGTAAAAATGCCATGAAACAGAAGTCATTCAGCTCTTTAGGGTTTGGACTTGTTAACATAAAAATACTAACACGCCCAGATGGCCAATAGACATATGAAAAAATGCTCAATGTCACTAGTCATCAAAGAGCTGCAAATTAAAACCATAATGAGATATCACCTAACACCTGCCAGAATGGCTACTGTCAATAAATCAACAGGATGTGGAGAAAAGGGAACCCTAATACACTGTTGGTGGGAATGCAGACTGGTGCAGCCACTGTGGAAAACAATAAAAAATTAAAAATGGAACTGCCATTTGGCCCAGTGATTCCACTTCTAGGAATATAGCCTAAGAACCCCAAAACAACAAAACAGAAACAGAGGCATGGATACATGGAACAGACTGACAGCTGTCAGAGAAGAAGAGGGGAGTGGGGTTGGGAGGCTGGATAAAATAAGGTGAAGGGATTAGTCAAAGACTATGAATAAACTATAGATACAGACAACAGTGTGGTGATGGCCAGAGGGAAGGGCAACATGGGGGTAGAGAGGGGTGGGCAAAGGGGGAAAAATGGGGACATCTGCAAATGTCAACAATAAAAATAAAGCTTAAAGTAGAAATGTTAGTATTAATTTATTTAAGCAGATTTATTTTGAAAAAATGCTACTAGAATATGGTTTTAGTTTGCAAAATGCACAAATAATTGATAATACATATGTTTTTTTCTCTATTCTGTCATACACTGATTGTATCATGTTCAAATATAAAACAATGAGAGAAGGGGTAGGAGCAAGGTTCTAGTATATGGGCTGTATCCATCATATTTCTATAAAGTAATATTCTTGCATAAAAAGAATTAAATAAAATGCAGGTTAACTACATAGAGTGTATTTCCCCCACAACTCCCTTCTCAAACGCTAAGATACCATCACTCAATTTTCACTGTATTTCCTAAGACTTTGAACTTGAGTGATCCTTATTTCTACTCTGGACCTCAGTTTCATAAGTCAGTAGAAAGACAAACCCTCCAGCAACACTTTCCAAAGGATATAATTACAAATATAGAATAGACTGCTTTCAAGACTTTTAACATTGTTGTTTTTAGAAAGTAATTGGTTTTTCTTTTTCTTTTTTCCCCCCCTCTCCCAATGCTCAATGCAATCTATACTGCCTGGAAGCCAGACTTTAAATGAAGCAGATGCTCCAAGTTTAAACTCTGTACTGGTAAAGTTGTTTCCTAGCAACACAAAGTTATGAAAACTTCAAGAGCATCACTTCACTCAATACGGTTTCTCCATTTAGTTTCATGTACTCAGTGTGTTATTATAAAGAACTGAATATCAAGTCAAACCCAACTTAATCCTACATTAATAAGAATAGAAAACTACTCCATTGATGTTGAACTAAGGACATTTCCAAAACTTGGGCAGGCAAAAATCAGGCTTCATACAATATTTTTAAAGGAAGATTTTTCAGAATGAAATTTGGGAAGGCCTTTATAGAAAGGTAATAAACTTAGTCCATAATATACATATATTGTTTTTAAACATTTTTAAAAAATATATTTTATTGACTTTTTACAGAGAGAAAAGGAGAGGGATAGAGAGTTAGAAATATCAATGAGAGAGAAACATCGATCAGCTGCCTCCTGCACACTCCCTTCTGGGTATGTGCCAGCAACCAAGGTACATGCCCTTGACTGGAATCGAACCTGGGACCCTTGAGTTCACAGGCCAACACTCTATCCACTAAGCCAAACTGGTTAGGGCTGTTTTTAAACATTTTGGACTTTTAAAAAAAGTAGATAATTCAACAAAGGTAGGTGAAATAGTGTTAATTGAAATGTTTCATAACAGTGGTTCTCACATTTTGATCTAGAACTCCTTTATATTCTTAAAAAATCATTGGGCTTTTCAGTGTTGTTTATTGGGATATTTATTAACAATTCCCAATTAGAAGTTAAAATGTAGAGATTTTATGTCTCTATTTATTTATTTAAAAATAATATATGTGTTAAAATAAGTAACATATTCTATGAATATTTTCACAGAAAGTTTAGTGAGGTGAGTGACATAGTTTTATAGATTTACAAGTCTTAATGTCTGGCTTAATAGAAGATAGCTCAGTTCTGGTAACTTCTTTGGCATTTACTTTGTTGTGGTATCACACATCATGGAGTCCTTAGAAAGATCTACTGTGAATTCTTGAAAGAATAAAAGTGAAAAAGGCAAATGACCTTCTCCATGTCCACATCCCACTTACTCATTCCGCCTTGTCCTCCTTATTAGTAGTATTAGTATTAGGATTAGGATTAGGATTAGTAATAGTATTACTTTGGAGCACATTTTGAGAACTGTTGCCAATAAGTAAGCTTCTGTAGTGTATTCAAAGATTTAGATGATTTCCTTTTTCTTAGCTATTGTCATTAGGCATATGGTAAAGTGATTACATTTCAGATGTGCAGAGTAAGTTTGAATTTGATGCACTCTTGCTCTATAACCCTGCTTAAGTCATTCTAAGTCCATTTGTAAATTGGGTCTAATAGTAACCTTATCCCCATAGTACTATAATAAACAACTAATAAGTAAATGAAAAACCCTTGGTATATTTCTGGTCCATAAAAGTAACCATCTCACAAATACTGCTTGTTATTATCTCTGATTTTAATATTATAAAATAGAAAACTAAAACAAATTTATTAATAAGACAAAACACTCAAACAACCATCACTTCCACCCCCACCCTATTTCTACAAAAGCAGAAATAACTCACACCTGTGATTATCAGATGCTTATGTACTTTTTTGTATAAAGTTTGCTTTATTTTTTAATATCAAGGGAACAGTACCTAAAAATGTGTGCTAATTCTTTATTATTTGTTTTTTGTCCAACAGAATCTCTTTTAATATCATCTGGTAGAGAGACAGAGGGGTGAAGATGGGTGCCTTTGCTTAAAGAAATTGAAGTGAGTACTGATGCAATTTGAAAAAAAAAGCACAGAAGTACTCACTTAAGTTTTGATTTCTGGTAATTGGTAGATGTATCCTTGCTCTTACCTTTGTTCTGGTTCAGATAATGGCCCAAACTAAAAATGACCATGGATCGTATGCTGATTACTCTCACTCACTGCACAGTTTTAACCATACCACCCGTAGTTGTACACTCGTTTACAGCAGTTGCAGGACTGATAACATTTGCAACATAAATATCATCTTTCATTTTATAATTGCAAAGCACTCTTAGTTTTAGCTCAGTTCTCATAACAACTCTGTAGCTATATATGTAGTAAACATATTTTTTCTTTTCACCTTGGGACATAGTTTAAGAGAGTAAATAGACTGAGACTGCACAAGGTCTTACAAAAAGCTGAAGGGGAAGTCTTGAACTCTATAATAAATGTTGGTTCCTCAAAGAAGAATAAATAGATGTTTTTGAAACTCAGATCTATAAAACAGGACCTTATATGTTTTTGAACATTGAACATTGGCAAACTATAAAATGATGTTTAAAAATGCAGTTTAACAATTTATCAACAATCATACTCCTTTCATATTAGGTATTTTATAAACATGCTACTGCTTGTTATTCCAAATCAGTTTTGCTAGCCTTTGTTAGGTAAGTTAGTGCTTAGTGGGCTGTAAGCAAATGGGGGTATTTATCCTGTTTAGGAGTGATTTAAACAAGTCTTGGAATTTATGAACACAATGTTTGAATTAAAAAGAAAACACTAATTTTCTGCCATATTATGATGAATTTTTATGACAGCAAAGTGAAGAACCAATAAGAATAAGCTCATTGGGCATCTTCTCTCCTCCTTCTTTGAGAGAAATAAGCATTGAACTCAGGTGTCTTTCTTTGGTAAAATATGCTAGAGTCACTATGTTCATCATAATTTGGCTAGGGGCTGTGCTTATCAGAGTTCCTCCAGAGCTCCAGGCTGACATTTAACCCCATCTTGACACTCACTTCCATGATAACCAGAGTAAGTGTGTAGTAAGAGAATGTGCTTATTCTTGCATAGGCCTAGAAGTGATGCATGGTTCTTTAGCTCATATTTTGTTAGCCAACTAAGACACATGAACACTTGTCACTTCAAGTGTCTAGAAAGTGCCATTTTCCCATGGCCAGTAGAAGAACTGGCATATTTGAGTATAGCCTGAATGGCTATCATGTCCTGGCTCTGGAAAATTAACCTATTCTTCAAGAGGTAAGTGAAATAGAACGTTTTAACTATAAAACTGTGTGCAAAACAGCCTCCAAAACTCTTCCTTAAAGGCACAAGTGCTCATTCGAGGCCTATTTGTGCAACTTTTACATAAATTCTAATTTGAGGGCTGATTTTTTTGAATCAAATTTAAAAAAAAATCAAAAGTGAGGAAAACCATCTAATGTAGACAATAAGCAGAAAACATGACCAGGGAAAATAAGTTGATTAAAAAGAAAATCCTAAAATATTATCTGGTATGATAGAGCATGTACAAGGAATTGAGTACACAATGTGGACCTGAATCATTAGTTATGATTAATTGATGCCCTTTAATTAATTAATTATTAATTGTTTAGGAATACAGTAATACATTTAACTTTAGAAATGATGAAGAGCTCCTGAACTCATTGCTTATAAATGCAATTTAAAAAAATTTAGTTTTTTTCAGAAAACTGCTATTTCTTGGCTCCCTCATCCACACAATATAATTCTCCAATAATTCTTTAGTAATATTTTACTGCGGTTGGATAATAAGTGATTTTTTTAATGGTGAAGCTGACAATAACATTGAACAATTCATTCAGAGCACATGTGTACACAGCTGGGATAGGTTTAGTCATTGTAAATAAGTCCCGCTTGGAGACATTTACTGCTACTTGTGGTCATAGACATATACATAGGTATATATTTAAATATGGTTGCAAATTTCTAGGATGATAATGGACATTAAATTAATATATCTGTAGGATTCACTGATATATTTCTCAGCATATATTCTACATAATAAAATAGACTAAAACATGTTTTCCTCCTGTTCAATACACTTTAAAGATTTTATAATACTTATGTTAGCCACATCACAAAAAGTTCTTAAAATAGGATCTTTTATTCAAATGTATTTTTACATGATCAAAGAAAGACAAAAGAAGGCAAAACTTTTGGTTTGGCATTTTAAGCATGTCATGGTGGATTCTGCCTCTGCAGAATGGAAAGAAAAAAGTCACAACTGTAGATATTTGCACACCATTGCTCCTGTTCTGACTTCCAGAGAGTCTATTCAGGCTTTAGCAACTGAAGAATCACTTTAACCCCAAATAAAGTCACAGAGGATCTCAAAATTGTAAGATATATTTAGCTTCATGAAAGGGCTATGTTGAGCTCCATGTAGTTTCAGAATTTGGAGGTAACAGAAAACACCAGGGAGTATATTTAGGAAAGATATCCTGAGGTTTGCACTAAGAGACTACAGCACACAAAATAGAAACAGATGGGAATCAGCCTCAGTGCCAAGTGATATAGGGATTCTGCAGATCATCACTTTCTCTCTCTACACACACACACACACACACACACACACACACACACACACACTCACACACACACACACACACACACAAAGTTTTCTCAGCACTAAGAGATACTTTATTAAAAGCTAGTAACTGTCTTGTTAAAAGTAAAACAACAAACATACTTACTTTGACCTTTCAGGCGCATATTAAAGCAGCAAGGGAATGGTCAAATTGATGTACTCTTTGTCATTATGTTTTTTGTACCTCCCACCATTAGAAGATACAAAACAACATGTACTAGTATAACTTTTGACTATCCCCCCCAAACTTTTGGTTTGGCATTTTAAGCATGTCACGGTGGATTCCCCCCCGCAAACTTAGTTATCCCTTGTGGACTGATTCCCCCTTAGAATAATGAAATTCACAGATGTTCACGTCCTCTATATAAGATGGCTTAGATCAAGGCATACAGTCCACCCTCTGCATCCATGGACTCCCAACTGCAAATGGAAAACAGCACATGTATTTATTGAAAAAAAAATCTGCTCTGCATGTAAGTGGACCTGCACATGTTTAAACCCATATTGTTTAAGAATCACCTGTATATTGTTTCTGATTTATATATATTGGGCAGAAAAAAACCTTGCACCATAAAAACTGAACTTTCAAAATAGACAACAGCAAAGGATGTTTCTGTGCATGATCTGTGTAGTACCTTCTAGGGGGCAGAATATTTTCTAATTTAATAGAAATATCCTAGAAAATTCTACATAAAAGAAATTCATAATCTTTTCTGGAAAATAAGAGGGGAGAGGCACAATAAATATAGGTTTTAAGTTGTGAAAGATTTAGTTTGGTCTATGAAACACCTACCTCACCCAACAACATTAGGTGAAAGAGTGTGGCTGGTAAAACTGTAACTCCAACTCATTAATACCTAAAGGAAAACTTCAAATGGATCTTGTTGAATAATTTATAAGACTGTTGTGTTCAGAGTAGCATCAAACAGACTGTCAAACTTCAGTGGGAAGAGGGAGGGGGTGGGTAAGAGATCAACCAAAGGGCTTGTATGCATACATATAAGCATAACCAATAGACACAGACACTAGGGGGGTGAGGGCATGTGCTGGGGTATGGGAGTGGATGGGGGGAGGTCAATGGGAGGAAAAGGAGACATATGTAATACTATATGTAATACTTTAAAAAATATTTTTAAAGTAAAAAAAAAAAAGACTTCTGTGTTTCTCCCAAAATTCCCATGCTAATGATTGACATAAAAAACAAAAAGAATTTTGAAATGTCCAGGAAGTATTTAACGAACTCACCATGACTAGATAGTCCTCAGGCTACCCACCTAATAGAAATGGGAATCAAACAAGAACTATCATAGTTTCAATGTGACTCAGTGACTTTAGTTTTCTCAGTCTCCAGATTGTGGAGGAGGACAATAGAGGATTTGGGGAATAAATAGACTATGATCTGTTCATGTAAAGCATATTGGGAATGTTACTTTTTTTTCCTTTTTATAATCAGGAAAATTATGGCAGTAATTGGTGTCTTCCAAAAAAAACCCAGGAAAAAGTAATATATATGGATAAGATGAGCTTATTAAGGATCTTCAGATGGTTTGGATGTGGTTATAGAAATAGGGCAGGATATTAATGGTGATATGGAAAATATGAGAAATGTTTTAGTATTTTCTATGTACATTGATGCTGAACTCACAGGTTGAGGTCCTCAAACTTGGCTGTCACATTTGGCTGAACAACCAAGTCTCCATCATTTTTCTACCTGAATAATCCTACTCCCAGGGGAAAATAATCAGTCACAAGATCAGGCATAAGGCATCAACATAAATATTTTATAACTAACTCCTTAGGCATCTGATGCTCAATGTGGTCTGGGTAGGATAAAAGCTTATACTAGGGGAAAAAAAAGATTTCTTTTTAATTTTTGAACCTGTCCTCTATTTTTCTGAGATAATCCTTAATAATGGCATGTGTGAGAACAGTCTGTGGAATACTGGCATTAGTTGCTGAATGCAATTATTAATACTTGTTCATTCCTACTCTTTCCAACCAACTTTTTCTCTCTTTCTGACTGTAGATATTGTCACAATAATATATTCACACCAGATAAAATTTGAATCCTAACTGATATCTAGTAAAATTACTTCTCTTACATTAATGACATTTCATTAATATTTAAAATGATAGCTTCATAATGAAATGCATATGGGAAATTTTCAGTGAACTGTAAATAAGCTATGGTTTGTGCCTTTCTTGGTATGGATGTTAATATTTTAAAAAAATTAAAAGAAATTTAAATTGCATCTAGAATTTTTTTTAGTGGTTCCTGAAACACAGATAAGAAAAGAGAGAGCAAAGTGTCAACATAGACAGGGAATGATGGGGAAACATGACGTGGTTCAGCCAAATGAAGGCACAGGAGTCACAACTTCCTACAGCAATTCATAAAACAGATGCATATGAGAGACCAAGCTATGATTCACGTAAACAAAATACGTGATTCATAGTAAGTATCTTTTATATGTCATTTTGTTTAACAACTGAAGGAATAGAAGACTAGATATAAGGAGTTGACCATTACTTTCTCTATCAACTTATTTCATCACCACACCAGTAAAATTTCTTAGAACTATTTATTTCCTAAATAGGATATGGAGATAAATTAAATAAAATATATTTTCCCCAGTGGGTATAATATGAAAAGTTAGAACTTAGTACAATCTCTAAATAAAAAAAAATTCATCAAGAAAAAGCGTGCATTCTTTGAAATAATTTTGAAGACAGCCCTGGCCCTCCATCATTTAACTTTCTATTGCTTTGGTAGCATATGTTTCCTGGGTTTGCTTTTTAGTTTCTCTTCCTTTCCTTGACATTATCCAAAATTTACAGAGCTTTATATTTCAGTATCTAAGCTGGACTAATTATCACAGTCCAGCAGATGGTATGGTCCAAATGGTAGGTAACTGAAGTTGCGTTAATATCTTTTTAGACCAGGCAGGTCAACAGAACAGAATTTCCTTCTATTTTTCTACTGTGAGACTTTATCGGGTCCTGGATAAGAAGCAGAGGGCCAGCAGTAGAGGGAAATCTTTGCTTGTGCTTTGGGACACAAACCAGGGAATCCATGGCTCCTGAAAAGTCAGCTGCCAGGGGGCCTTTGGATCAGCTTAGGAGTCTTCACCAGCTGTTTTGTTGCAGGAATAATTTGGAGAACCAGCGTGATTCACTAACACTGGTAGATCTAGCAGTAAACTGCCCATATGAACTAAACTGGTCCCAATATGTGGGTGTGGGATGAGAATGCCTTCTCTCTGTATATATCTAGGGAAAAAACTGAGAACAGAGAAGCCTGCCCCTGATGCCTTAGCAGAAGGTACAAGCATCCACTAAAAAGTGACTAAACAAACAAATAATAAATAAATTCAAAACAGTAACAAGCAAATAAAGCCACAGCAATATCCTTTATTTTATACCACAAGACACTGAATAGTCTGATCTACCATATTTTCTGGCGTATAAGACGACTGGGCGTATAGAAGATATTCCTGGGTTAAAAAGTTGTCTTATACGCCGGAAAATACAGTATACTAGTATGTGTGCTGAATGAATACACATGGAGTAGTAGATCTATCTATCTATATATACTTAACTAGAGGCCCGTTGCAGAAAGATTCCTGTAAGAATAGGGCTTCCTGCAGCCTTCTCCGCCACCCCACCTGCTTCCCTCCCTTCTCCGCAGCCCCGCCTGCTTCCCCGCTGCCCCGCTTGCTTCTCTGCAGCTTCGCTCCCTTCTGCAGCACTTGGCTTCCTTCTATGCTGTCTTCAGTCTTTGCTCTGCTCCTGGATATGCGAATTAACCACCATCTTGGTTGGGTTAATTTGCATACTCGCTCCTGATTGGCTGATGGGCGTGGCTTGTGGGCATAGCGGAGGTATGGTCAATTTGCATGTTTCTTTTTTATTAGATAGGATGTATTATAATATAGTAGGGGCCCGGTGTGCAAAGATTCATGCACTGGAGGAGGGGGTCCCTCAGTCCGGCCTGCCCCCACTCATAGTCTGGGAGCCCTCAGGGGCAGGAGGTGACCCAGAAATCAGGGGAAGGCAACGCCCCATCACACCTCTGCTGCTGCCACTGCCGGCAACGCAAGCCTCAGCCGGCCCTGGTTACCTGAGCCTCAGGCGGCCCTGGGCGGCTGGGCAGTTGCCATCCGAGGCTTGCCTGTGCCTCGGGCTGGCCCTGGATGGCTGGGGGGCTGAGGGGACTGGGGGACTCTAGAGGCAGGCATGCAGCAAGATCAGGCCCGCCTGGGGACCGGCCTGGCCTTGCAGCATGCCTGCCACCCCAGCGGGGCTGAGGAAACTGGGCACTACCATCTTGTGGCTGTGGGCGTGGCCATCTTTGAGGGCGGGGCAGTCAATTAGTATATTCCCTCCTTATTGGTTGTGGGCGCCACCATTTTTGCAATGGCGTGAGGGTCAATTACCATATTCCCTCTTTATTAGATAGGATTTATAATCTGGGTAACTACTTCATTTTGTAGAGATTAACAAGTAATGCCTACAACATAGTTAGGACTCAGTATGTCCTTTGGGATAAACAAAATAATAAGTTCTGAAAAGCAGAATACTAAAGTAAACATTACACCTAGACTCTCTAAATTCTCTTACCTTGTAATCTCATGGAGAACAGCCACAGATTCTACTGTCATTGCCTCTTCTACTATGTAAGTTGGTTGGTACAAAAACAAATCCTGGTTATTGACTTTTCAAAAAAAATTGTTTTCTTTAAATATTTACTACCATGTCTTCTGTTACTCACCAATGTGCTGGTAAATAGGTATAAGGTAAAGTCAAGGCTCAGAGGCAGAGACCTGAGGTCAAGTCTTAGAATACCTGTCCTTTATTAGCTTCATGAACTTGGAAAATTAATAACCTTTTAACAGTTTTTTAAATGAGACTAAGACCTTTTTTGCAATGACATTGTGATTAAGATTATGTATCAGGGAAGCTAGAATTATGTTTGACACTTGGTAAGTGATTAAAAATGGAGGGTTATTTTTTCAGTAGTATTAGTAAATATTTTTCAAGATGTGTTGAATGAGTTTTGTCTCAGTGGTATAGTTAAAGGGACCTTGAATTTGAAATAATGCTGACATTCCATCTAGACTTAGATTTGCCTGAGTCTGGAAGCAGTGAGGAAACATATATGCAACAGATATTTTATTTTACTTATTTTCTGAAATATATTTTTATTGTCTTCAGAGAGAAAGGGAGAGGGAGAGAGAGAGAGAGAAACATCAATGATGAGAAAGAATCATTGATTGGCTGACTCCTGCATGCCTGGCACTGGGGATTGAGCCTTCAACCTGGGCATATGCCCTGACCAGGAATTGAACCATGATTTCCTGCTTCATAAGTCAATGCTTGAACACTGAGCCATGTCGACCAGGCCAGTCTTGACTGTTTTATGTACTTTGATTATAGCTGGATTTTGAGCATAGTAGTGATATCATATGATGGAGTAATATAAGGGTCATTTGGTCTTCTCTGTTTACAATAGATTAGAGAGAGTCCAGAGTAAAAAGTTAGAATGGTAGAAGGCTAATGCAATGATCCAGGCAAGGAACCATGGTGGCTTCAGTTAGTAGCAGCAAAAATGTCTAGGAATAAATGGATTCTGAATAAATTTTTAAGTTAGAATCAATAGGATTTTCTAAAAAATATAGCATGAGATATGAGAGGAAAAATCCTTTATTAAGGACAATTTAATGTTTTTGATCTAACCAAACCAGATTGGAAAAAGTGTAGACTTTTCTCACATAAGGATGGCTATGAGAGGCAGAAAATCAGGAGGTCAGTTTTGGGCTATTTTTTAATTACATATTGAAAAGGAGCTATTAAGGTGACATTGAATATATGAGCATGGAATTTGGGAGTAAGATCTTAACTGAAGATATAAATTTAAAAGCAACTGACATATAGAAGATGTTAAAGCCATAGGCTTGGGTGAGACCACCAAGAGAGTGAGTACAGGTTGAAAAGACCTGAGGACTGATCCCTAGGTTCCATACTTGAAAGCTAAGTTATCTCATCCTGTGCTTCAGAGACCTTGCAAAGTCAAAAGAGAATATTTTGCTAAGTGTATAATATTTACCATTGTATATTTTGTATAAAATAAATTTCTTAATGCAGCTATAAGGTGGCTCTTTCCATGTAAACATGAAAAATATTTATATATATAAAAGGCTAAGCGACCATCCAACCTTCTGACTGGTCAGTAGGTATGACATGCACTGACCACCAGGGGGCAGACACTCCCCATAACCAGAGAGGAGGAAGCCCGATTATGGGGTGCATCACCCGAGAACTGCCCTCTTGCAATCTGGGACCCCTCGGGGATGTTGGAGAGCCAGTTTCGGCCCAATCCCTGCTGGCCAGGCCAAGGGACCCCACCTGCTGGAGGGACCCCACTCACTCTGCAGATGCCTTTCGAGCTGCAGCACTGTCCCAGGTGTGGCCGGATGGGAGGGACCATGAGAGGTTGGCTCCAGGGGGTGTCCAGCCCATCTCACCCAGTCCCATCCTGTGGCAACCTTCTAATAAATTTCCTTTCAATGTGCATGAATCTGTGCACCAGGGCACTGGTATACTATAAAAATGGCAAGGTTAAGTGAGCAGCTGATGCTGTATTTATATCAGAGGAATTCATCTTTAAGATAAAGAGATGTGAAGAAATACTTCATAAAAATAAAAGGTCAGTTCCTCAGAAGGAATAGCAAACAATCCTACCTAATAAAAGAGTAATATGCAAATTAACCATCACTCCGCTACACCACAAGCCATGCCCACCAGCCACGCCCACCAGCCAATCAGAGCGAGTTTGCAAATAAACCCAACCAAGATGGCTACAGCCACAGAGAGCAGGAGGGAGGCTTGGGTTTCCCAGGCAATGGAGGAAGCCAAGCTTTCTGCCTGCCCTTGCCGGCCTAAGACTCCAGTCAAGGCTACAAAGTTTCAATTATAGAAGGTAAGCAAATCCAAACAGAAATGGCGGCAGCCACGGAGCTGGAAAGAGCGGGAGGCTAGGGTTGCCCCTGGAAATGGAGAAAGCCAAGCTTTCCCCACACCCTGGCCGGCCCAGGCCTCCACTCCAGGCTACGAAGTTTCAATTATAGAAGATACATAAATTCCAACAGAAATGGCTGCTGGCCACAGAGCGAGCAGGAGGCTTGGCTCCGCTCAAGGCTACAAAGTTTCAATTGTAGAAGGTAAATAAATTCCAGATATCAGGGCCTCCGCTTGGGTCACCAGGGGGCGTGGCTGGCCTGAAAACCACCACAGGCCCCTCGCCCAGGCTGCCCCACGCCCCAAGGGAACCCCCACCCTGATCCAGGACACCCTTCAGGGCAAACCAGCTGGCCCCCACCTGTGCACCAGGCCTCTATCATATCTAATAAAAGAGTAATATGCAGATTGGCCATCACTCCAACACACAATATGGCTGCCCCCATGTGGTCAAAGATCCTGCCTCTATGTGGACACAAGATGGCCACCACAAGATGGCCCGCAGGGGAGGACAGTTGGGAGGGATCAGGCCTGCAAGGGAGGGCAGTTGGAGGCGATCAAGCCTGCAGGGGAGGGAAGTTAGGGGTGACCAGGCCAGCAGAGGAGGGAAGTTGGGGGCAAAGAGGCTGGCAGGGGAGCAGTTAGACATCAATCAGGCTGGCATGGGAGTGGTTAGGGGGTGATCAGGCTGGCAGGCAGAAGCGGTTAGGGGCAATCAGGAAGGCAGGCAGGCGAGCGGTTGGGAGCCAGCAGTCCTGGATTGTGAGAGGGATGTCCGACTGCCCATTTAGGCCCTATCCTACCTGGATCGGGCCTAAATGGGCAGTCAGACATCCCTCGAGGGGTCCCAGATTGGAGAGGGTGCCGGCTGTGCTGAGGGACACACACCCCCGTGCACGAATTTCGTGCACCAGGCCTCTAGTCTACTTAATAAGAAACTGTAAAATACATGTTGGATAAGTTAACAGAATAAAGGGAAAAACAGATAAATTCACAATCCAAGTGTCAGATTATAACACACCTCTTGATTAAGTAGACAAAATCAGTACATATATACAAGATTTGAACTACGATATCAATGACTTCACCTAAACATAATTTTTAGAACTCTACAACCCAACAACTGCAGAATATACATTTGTTTCAAAGACACATGGAAAATTCACCAAGATGAATAAGCTGGAGCATAAAATAAGTATCAGTAAAATTCAGAAGGCTTGAAATCAGGCAGAGTATGTTTTCTTATGGTCCCATAATAATTAGAAATTACTAACAATGTTATCTAGGAAACATCCAAATATTTGAAAATTAATAAACACAGTTCTATATTTGTAATGACCTAAGATAAATAACAAGGGAAATTAGATAATGTTTTATACTGAATAAAAATGAAAACATAAAAATTTATTGGATGAGTCACAGTAGAGATGTTGTTAAGCGTTGGTTACTAGTTTGAACTGCTTATCAACCACAAACATTTGTTTCTCACAGTTCTAGAGGCTGGGCAAGTTCAAAGCTCTCTGTCTTTCACTATGTCCTCACATGGCAGAAGGTAAAATAATCTTCCTAAGGTCTCTTTTATAAGGGCATTAATTCCATTCATGAGGGCTTTCCCAAAAGGGAAAGCACAAATAGCAGTATCAAGAATAAAAGAAAGGAGGCATTATCACATATTTCACAGACATCAGAAGAAAAATATATTAAGGACGATGTTAAGGCAATATATAGAATACCAAGAACAAATGGAAACACTCCTTGTTAAAGAAATTGGATTCTTAATAAAAAAAAAATTACTACTGTAAAACAAAACAAAACAAAAACCCTCTGATCTCAGGTGGCTTGTCTAGTCAATTAATTCAATCAGAGATTAAAGGGGGAAAATAAAATCAATCTTACACAAATTCTCTCAGAAAATGAATAAAGAAAAAGAAGCACTTTGATTCATTTTGTCACTATGATACCAATACCAAATAATGACATTATAAGAACAAAACAACAACAAACAGATGAATATGTCTCATGAGCATCAACATAAAAATTCTGCACAAAATCTTAATAAATTGAGTCCATTAACATAAAAAAGGATAAACAAGTATATTTTTCCCAGGATGGAAACATTGGTTTAACATAAAAAAAAAACAATCAATGAAATTATATTATAGTCTATGGCCATACCACCCTGAATGTGCCAAATTTTGTCTGATCTCAGAAGCTAAGCAGGTTAGTAGTGGGATGGGAGACTGTCTGGGAATACCATGTGCTATAGGTTTTAAAAAATAAATTACATTATAGAATAAAGGGGAAATCATACAATTAATCAATAAATGTTAAAAAAGGTATTTAATGCATTTCAGCAATGATTCATGCCAATGGTCTTTAAGCAAACTAGGAATAGATAGTATCTTCTTCTATCTTATAATAGACTTCTCTGAAAAGAAATCTATAGATAACATCATACTTAATGCTGAAACATTGTATGCTTTCCTCCAAAGATCAGAAACAGGGCAAGAATAGAGTTCAGAAATGAAAATCTCATATATACAGTCAATTCATTTTTGACAAAGGGGCCAATGTAATTCAAGGAGAAAAGGAGAGTCTTTTCCAGCACACACTGCTGGAGCAATTAGATATCTGTATGGAATAAAATAAACTTTGCCTTCTATTTCACTTGATAGACAAAATCTAATTTGAGATAAATAATAGGTAGATGAATCATAGATAAAGTCATAAATTTTCTATAAGAAAACAGTAGAGTATCTTCACAGCTGTGTTTTAAATAAAGATTTTCTATATAGAAGAAAAAAAGCACCATCTGTAATAGAAGAAACAAATGTTAAATTACAATCCACCAAAACTGAATATATCACTCCATAAAAAGATAAAAAAATGAGTGGGTAACCCACAGACTGGGAGTAAAGATTCTATTCTTAGTATATATATCTAACAAAGGATTTGCCTCCAGAATATATAAAACCTGTGTAAATTTTTAAAAAAGCAAATAACCTGATTACACTAGAAAAAATATTTAACTAGGGATTTCTCAAATAAATGTATAAAAATGACCAGTCAACACATGAAAATATATTTCACATCCTATTCATCCGACAGGTGTTATTTCATTAGGAGATAATGGTCCATGCCCAGGAAAGTGGTTAAAATAGAGAAGCCACATAGTAACAAGTATTGATGAAGGTGTGGAGCAAGTTTCATTCTTCGCAGAGAGCGCCAAATGCTGCAATTACTCTGGATAAACACCTGGCCTTTCCTTATACCGTTAGGGATGCACCAACATTACAAGCCAGCCTTCTACTTCCAAATACATTTGCCAGTGTGCATTCTATATTTTAAGAGATTACCAGCTAATAAACTCACAATCAAGTAGGTATCCTGAAAGAATTTTAAAGAATTGGAGATTTATATATTTCATAAATTGAAAATTTTATATACTAGTACTTACGTTGGTAAACTATAACACTTGCAAGAGATTTTGAAACAGTGTTAAGGAGACTAGGCAGTGCAATGTAAATCTTGTTTATAGTATTTATTTTCCCCGGGAAAAAAGCTTCTATTATTCTAACATGGTAAAAACAAAACAAAACAAAACAAAAAACTTGCCACAACCCTCCAAAGGAGCAAAGCTGTAAATGACTATAAATTTTACCTATGACAATATCATTCTAGAAGGACACTAACCCCTAGACACAGAACTACCAGTCAAGATTGACATGACTTCTAGATTTCAACATCTAGACTATATAACTCTAATGCCTCCATAAGTGTAAATATTTATTTCTGAACACATTTCTCTCTGGAATCATTCTGGTATACCCTTTGAATAATCAATTCAGATGTGTTATCCTGGTACATGGACGTGCATGGGCTACAGAAGACTCATTTCCTTTCAGCCACATTTTGTTTATTTTCACCTGTGAGTACAACTGTTCAACTCATCTTTAGCTCAGACACAAAGCATTTCTTTCCCTTCCTTCCTTGTTAGTTCTCTCACATATCCTGAGTTTAGAAACTTTACTCTAACATGACTATTTTTGAGCCCTTGGGGAGCAGGTTGTTTCTGAAAAGACTATACAAACCATAGAATAGCCAGGTTCCTTTCGATGAGGCTTTGATTCCAAAGCATGTCTATACTGCTATTCTTAAAAGCCAATCTAAAGATCTCGATACAAAGTTTTCTGTAAACACGAGCAACTCCTGAGGCCTTTTTGGTTGGTGCATTGCAAATCAATTGCAGTGCTTGCGGGTCAAGGAAATCCCTGAATGTAACTATTTTATAGACTTGAAAATTGTGGAAGATGGATTTAGAATTTCTTTCTACTGCTCTGAAATCATGTTGTGGTCTAAATATGTTTTGAAGCATCTAAGTTTTGATATACGATAAAAACTTTGTGTAAATGTTTTCATCCTTTAATCAGATTCCTTAGTACTTTTAGAAGAGGTACATGTTTAGATTCACTTACCTTTATATTGCAAATTTTGCGTTTCAGGAATAATACTAATTTTGTTCTAGTTCAGTACAATTTTATAAAACTAATGTAGATACTGTCACTTAAGATGCTGGGGTCATTCAGAAATGTACTTGTTTATTTACTTTTATCAAATGACCTCTGAAGAATTTACTCTCTCACCCTGGCTGGTGTGGCTCAGTTGGTTGAGCGTCCTCCCATGCCACCAAGAGGTCACCGCTTCAACTTCTGGTCAGAGCATGTGCCCAGGTTGTGGGCTTGATCCCCAGTAGGGGGTGTGCAGGAGGTCCCTGATCAATATTTCTCTCATTGATGTTTCACTCTCTCCTTCCCTCTCTCTAAAAAAATCAATAAAAACATATTTTAAAGAAGAATTTACTCTCTCAAAGCTCAATACACTTCTAATGGGGATCCAACCAAATTATGTATCTACTCTTTTGGTGAATAAGTGAAGAATATAAAAGAAGAAAGAAGCTTAATGGACTTAGGGAGACCAAAGAAGATGGAAACAAATTCCTAAAGAATCTGTGGAGAGCAAAGAATATTTTCCTAAGAGTATTGTGAATACATGATCTGATTAACCATCCCATTTTTCATTCCTTTGACTTGTGGAACAGAACCATGAATAGCACTGCTTTCTGATGATCAGAATGAAAACTATAAATATAACAAAAAAGTATGTCCAAATCAGGCAGGGAAAAAAACAAAAAAAAAAGTCTTTTAAATGTTTGATTCTAAAAGGAAAGACAACCTAATATAAAACACAGAATAAAGGTAATAATAATGATGCCAATCATATAAATACAAACATTCCCCCCTATTTCTCAGGCAATTTGTTCAAAGCAGTAATTTTGGACTCATTTTCACTGCATCTTTTCTAAATTTCTGGTTTTCTTGATTTATCCTAATATAAGTTTACATGCTTACTTGGACTTATTTTCCTTTGTCCCCAAACATGCACACACACACACACACACACACACACACACACACACACACACATCTTCTCAGGATAGACCACTGTTTTCACTCTCTACAACATATATGTAGTCCTGAGATCTGGTCCTCCAGCTGGGAGACCTGTATTGCACGATCTAATTCTCCAAATACCATCGCTCCTAAAGACTCCATTAAAGTTCTCATATATTATAAAATGCTTTAACTCTCTAATTCTTTAAGAAGCTTTTATTAGTAGTCTTTTCTAAAGTTTGTTGTCAAATTGCTTAAGATCTAGTGTGATTCAGAAGGTGAAATTGGGCAAGTGGTCACAGGAACATTGGTGAAGCCAGGACTGGGAGTCAGAAAACCAAAATGCATTAAAGACAAACAAGTGTCTCAACCAGCAATATAAGTTTATGAAAAAATTCCACAAAGAAACCCCACTAGGTACAGCTGCAATTGCTTTTTGCTAGTCCTACTTGCTGCTGTTTTTAATTTCCATGTTCAGATGCTTTAGTTCCCTAGAGTGTATTAGAGGTACTGAAAAACTCATGATATACTTCTGTCTTTACTAATTTCTTTTTTTGCCTTAATATGATTAGAAATTATTGCATGGTTAGGCTAAAACATTGTAAATGCCCTAAATAATAATTTGGTGCTTAAAACATTGTATCTGTATAAGACCCTAGAAATCATATGATGCAGAACTTTTAACTTTTTAATTCCTTTGATCTTGTACCCTCTGGAAGTCCTGTAAATCCTATGGACTATTTTTCAAAATAATGTTTTTTATATGTAATACATTTATTTAAAAGAAAGCAACAGTGTTTAAACACAATCAAAAATTTTAAAAACACCTGTGATATAGTAATGTATGTCCTTATATGCTTACATATTATTATATAGAGAATGACATAATATTATCCCAATAATATATTTTGAGATATCTTCAGAAAGTATTAATGACTGTGATTTCTCATGGTATTGAATTCAGAGATGCCATTAATACTTTTGTTATTATCTATGTATATCTATTTATTTATCTTATATCTATAATTATCTCTATATATCTTTTACATTCATAAAGGAAGGACATAATAAATTTGTTTTAGAAACTAGTAAACAAGATTTTTTTTTACCTATTCAAATTTACAGGCCTTGTGAATTCCACCCACAAACCTCCCTGAGCATCGATGAATCTCAGATTTAGAACCCTAATCTAGTGAACTTTTCCTTTAATGTCTGAGGGAATGATGGAGGAGTATAGCAGCTTGTCCAGTATCTCATAAATCTTAGTTGGAAGCACTGTAATTAACAGAAATCCCATCTTCTCCCACCAAGGCCAGGGATCTTAACAACACACTCTGCTTTCATTTTAAGATGGTCATGAATGTTAGTGTGTAAATTAGAGGTATATCTTCATAAATCCTCAGAAAGCATCCTGTAAATGGAAGATTTATTACATTGTGCTCACCTCTGTCTTGTAAATTACTGCCTTACACCAGAATGATCTGTATTTCAATCTATCTCCCCCAATAGCCAGTAAACTCATGAAGAAAAGTCACTGAGAGATATATATCTCATTAACCCTGGATCCATGTATTGGGGTTGGTAGAATTTTTGGAGCTGAATCTAATTTATTAATTTGTTATTTATTTATTAACCCACCATCTTTCATCATTTGCTTTTGTTTCCAGAGGTATACTCTTATTTCCTCACTAGACTGAAAGGTTTTGATGACAGGCAATTCTTGCCACCAAATAGTGTTTAGCACAGTGCTGTGTACTTAAGAAAGATTTCTGCAAAGGGAATAAATTATTTTGAAAAGGGAAGATAATTTAATATTTAAGACAAATTAAACCTAACATATTTAAATGAGATTCTCAAAATACTACAGAAAAACAAATTAATATTAACATTTCCTATTAATGATCAGTTTTGCATATTTTACATGTTTTATGCATAATCAAGACATAATATTTTTAAACTCTTGAATGAATATATTGGTTTGGAAAGGTCAATACTTTTTTTAAGTTGATTTCAGAGAGGAAGGGAGATGGAGAGAGAGTTACAAACACCAATGATGAGAGAGAATCATAGATCGGCTGCCTACTGCACAAGTGCCCTGAGTGGAATCAAACTGTGACCTCTTGGTTCATAAGTCAATGCTCAACCACTGAGACATGCCAGCCAGGCAATACTTTTTATTATGTATTGGAGGCCCAGTGCACGAAATTTGTGCACTGGGGCGGTGGGGGGGGAGGGGGGGTGGGGAGGCGCATGCCTCAGCCCAGCCTGTGCCCTCTCACAGTCTGGGACCCCTCACTCCTTACCGCCCACCTGCTTGCTGCACTTTTGTGGAGGCGGGAGAGGCTCCCGCCACTGCCACTGCATTCGTCAGCTGTGAGACTGGCTTCTGGCTGAGTGGCGCTCCTGCTGTGGGAGCGCACTGACCACCAGGGGGCAGCTCCTGTGTTGAGCATCTGCCCCTGGTGGTTAATGCTCATCATAGCGACCAGTCATTCTGCCGTTTAGTTGATTTGCATATTAGGATTTTATTATATAGGATAGGTTCTCTGCTAAGCAGAAACCAAGATGGAATTAATATTGAGAAACTTATGGGGAAAAAAACACCTCTGAGATAAAATGGGGTGGGAGCTGAGAGATGCTGAGAGATTCACCAGACCAGTGGTCGGCAAACTCGTTAGTCAACAGAGCCAAATATCAACAGTACAATGATTGAAATTTCTTTTGAGAGCCGAAAACCGACTTCTGCGCATGGGCCACGAAGTTTCAATCGCACTCTACGTGTGCACCCGCATGTGGTATTTTGTGGAAGAGCCACACTCAAGGGGCCAAAGAGCTGCATGTGGCTCGCGAGCCGCGGTTTTCCAACCACTGCACCAGACCATCTTATAAGTATGACCAGAATGATAAAGAGAAGGGAAGAAGGAAGTTTGGATGGAAGCATATTAGGCTTCGATGCTGTTCTAAGGAAATGTTAGCAAGGCTACTGGTACTAGTAAATCCCATTAAGTTGCCCATTAAAGGAGACCAGCTCCTCTAGCATCTCTACCACACTCAGTCATTGGCCAAGAGCAGCCCTGGGCAGAAAATCTGACTGCCACAGAAACACTGCAATAGGCTTTAGAAGATGCAGCTGAAGTCCTTGGCCAATTACACCTTCTGCAGTCGGAGATCTGAGAGACACAGTCTCATGATCATCGCACACTTATATCTAAAGATATGTACTTACATGTCTGAGTTTGTGTTACTGACCTCAGGTTAAAATGTTGTCTCTAATAACTGTGGAGCCTGAAGATTCCCTGAATTCATCTATAGGAACTGGACCAGAGAATCTGGTATACCTTTTCATTTTTCCACTTAAACACATTTTAATGTCTAATTTTGCTATTTCTTCCTTATTTCTAGAGTCAAAACCATAGAAGAAATGGAATGTACTCTTGTTTCTATATAAAAGGAAAACAAGACACTTTTCCCCAAAAGATACCATTAAGAAAAGACGAAGAAGGTACCAGTCCCAAGGCTGTGTGAACTGAGCGCCTCTCATTCCTCAACCTCACTAGCTAATGGAATATGCTCCTCCAAGGAGTAAGATTTATTCACAAAACAACTCTAGAAAATTGCACAAGGGGTGAAGCATTTTGCTGCTAGGGTGATGGAATTCTTTATGATTTGCTTGTGAATGGGATTGGAGCTTACTCCCAGTTATCTTTATGTTTAGCTTCAGTTTAAGATTATTAGGTGTCTGTCTCTCTATGGAAGAAATTTGAAGATAGTTAAAAGGTCTGAGAAATATTTATAAAGTTACATCCTTTTGCTCCTACCACAAACCTGGGCTGGTTTTGGAGTCACAAAGATGAATATACATGATCTCAAGAATTAGGGTGCTCATAAACTCTTCAGGGACTTAGAGAATTTGTATTCTGGATGGCAGGTAAATGTAATAATGTTAGGAATCTTAGAATCTTCGCTGTAGTCTCAGTTCTGCTCTGTGTCTTGAAAAAACCATGAATAAAAGGTTTCTTAAACTGGCAGACCAATGTGAATGATGCCTCCAGAAATTTTACAATATGGCATCTCTACATTATAGCTACACTCACATCTTTCAAAATCTATTATCCTGATGGGTAATAGAGAAGATCTCAAATGGAATTTTTATGATAGTGTTCAGCTGAGTGTATGCACACTTTTTACATATATACATATGATAGTGAAATTATTTTAAGAATAAAGAAATAATCTCAGATTATATTTGATGAAATACAACAGGTCCTCAAATAATGCCATATCGTGCAACCTCATGGTGTTATGACATGGATGAGAAAAAAAAATCAGTTTCTGGAGAGGCCACTGTCCTGTGGAGTTTATTTTTATTATTTTTTCACATTTATTATTTTATTGTTATTTTATTTTTATTGTTTACACTGTTACATATGTCTCCACCTTTCACTCCTTTGCCCACCTCTACCCAGCCCCCGCTCCCATTTCCCTCTGGCCATCACCATGCTGTTGTCTGTATCTATGGGTTATGTCTATATATATAGTATATATTATTTGGCTAATCCCTTCACCTTCTTTCATCCAGTTCCCCGCCCCTCTTCCCTCTGACAGCTGTCAGTCTGTTCTATATATCCATGCACATTTACCCCATGTCTGTGTGGGCTTTCTCTGTGTACGCCAGTTTCCTCTCACATCCCAAAGATGCGCACTGAGGTGAGTTGTGGTATCTGAATTGTCTCAGTCTGAGTGAGTGTGGATGGGGTTAGTACACCCTGTGATAAAATGGCATCCTGTATGTATGTGTGTGTGTGTGTGTGTCCTGCACCCCATGTTGTTGGGCTAGGCACTGGACACTTGCAAACCTGAACTGGAATAAGTGCACTGGAAAAATTTATCTTCTTGTTTTTATTCATCTTTCTTAAATGTATGTATAGCTCATATTTATTTCAATGTTTAATGTTAAAAATGCTTGAGGTGTTTATTTCGGAATTTGGTGATGTTTTTGTGAGTAGAAATATTCTGTAGGAACTTAATTCCCATTTATGTTAATTAACCTATGGTAAAATTGGTTTTATTATACATTGTTTAATTTAAAGTCACAGTTTCGAAGAATCTACCAACAACATTAGTGAGGACCTACTGTAGTTTGGGTGAATGAAAATGAAGCAGGGGATTTTAGAGCCAGAAGGCATATTAATCCAGACTTTCAAAAAAACATCTGTTTTTTGGACTCCCTGAACCATGATCAGCTGTGATGTGTTTTTTTTTAAATACAGATGCTTAGGCCTCACACACAGACCATCTAATACAAACTCCTTTGATATGGACCCAGGAATTTTAATTTCTAATAAAGTCTCTAGATGGTTATTTTACACATAAGTATTTGAGAATTGCTCACTAAATCCTGTATTTTATACATGAAGAAACTGGGGCTCAGAGGTGATAATGTACATTGTTGAGTAGAATTGTCAAAATGATCTAAATAGAAAGTATATGAATTACAATTGAAATATTACTATAATTTATTCATTCATTTAATCATTCCTTAACAAAATTTGTTGAATATATACTCTGGTATAATGACAAGTGTTTATATAGATCAGTTTATTTAATACTTAAAATAGTCTATGTTTTAAGAGCTCATAATTATAAGAGCTCAGAAGTTATAATTACTTCATGGGAGACTGAAGCTAAATATTTAAAATAGCTTGGCTATGTTCTGACCCCAATAATTTTAAAACTTAATTTTAAAACTTACACTCCTTAACCCAAACTTATGCTTCCTCCCAAGGCAGAAAGGCATTAAAATTTACTATGTGCCATAAAATTTCCAAAAGTCTCCCAATATTTAAACCAAAAAAGGGGGAATAGTAGAAGAATATCATGTAAGGAAAAATATCCTGCAAATAAATTACATCTAGAAAATTTTTACTTTAGAAAATTAACTTTCATTTGTAATGCTAACAGCAAGTCACCCAGGTAAAACATACATGGTGTCAAAACAAGCCAAAGGAAAATCATTTGGGCAAAAAAATGAAAAAGGATCGCAAGTCAAATTTATAGAAAATATTCCTTTATTAACTTTTGGTCGAGAATATGTTTGTATATTTTCAGAAAACAACTCCGAGACATATGGATTCCTGCAACAGAGAGGAATTGACAGGAGTGCTCCAGCCATGAAGTCAGAAGAGAAACAGTCCAGAGATGGAAGACGCTGACGATGCCTTGCCATACTAGCAGTCAGCAGATATGCGTCACTGCAGATTGCCCAGGACCAAACCAGAGAGGGTCGGACCTGCAATACCACCATTTGTCCACCAGAACTGAAATATCATTGCTGTTATGAACACATTAACAACTGTTGGAAATAGAAACCGGGACTCAAAAGAACTGTTGGCCCAGAAAGAAACTCACTACAGACTGATTCATTTGCCTCTCAGCATAACCATTATTGCTTGTCTCATTTTCAGTTCCTATAAGTGTATTCCTAGTATAACATGAGCTCACTCATCTAGGGGAAAAGATGAACAACATAGACTGAAGAACAAGAACAGCATTGATCAGACTGTCAGACCTCAGAGGGAAAGTAGGGGAGGGTGGGGACAAGGGAGATAGATCAACCAAAGGACTTGTGTGCTTGCATATGAGCCTAACCAATGATCACGGACAACAGGGGGAGGGGGCTTGCGTGTGGGGGGGATTGGGAAGGGAACGAAGGGAGGGGGTTGATGACAAATATGTGATACCTTAATCAATAAAGTAATTTTAAAAAAAAATTTACTATGTGCCTAGGATGCAGCAAAACCATTTATGAACTATATATAACTAGAGGCCCGGTGCACGAAATTTGTGCACGGGGGTGTGTCCCTCAGCCCCTGCACCCTCTCCAATCTGGGACCTCTCGAGGAATGTCTGACTGCCCGTTTAGGCCCGATCCTACCTGGATCGGGCCTAAACGGGCAGTCGGACATCCCTCTCACAATCCAGGACAGCTGGCTCCCAACTGCTCGCCTGCCTGCCTTCATGATTGCCCCTAACCGCTTCTGCCTGCCAGCCTGATCACCCCCTAACCACTCCTCTGACAGCCTGATTGACACCTAACTGCTCCCCTGCCAGCCTGTTTGCCCCTAACTGCCCTCCCCTGCAGGCCTGGTCCCCCCCAACTGCTCTCCCCTGTCGCCCCCAACTGCCCATCCCTGGGTCCCCCCCAACTGCTCTTCCCTGCAGGCCCAGTCGCACCAAACTTCCCTCCTCTGCCAGCCTGGTCACCCCTAACTGCCCTCCCCTGCAGACTTGATAACCCCCAACTGCCCTCCCTTGCAGGCCTGGACACTCCCAACTGCCCTCCCCTGCTTGCCATCTTGTGGTGGCCATCTTGTGTCCACATGGGGGCAGCCATCTTGTGTGTTGGAGTAATGGTCAATTTGCATATTATTCTTTTATTAGATAGTATAGAGGCCTGGTGCATGGGTGGGGGCTGGCTGGTTTGCCCTGAAGGGTGTCCCAGATCAGGGTGGGGGTTCCCTTGGGGTGTGAAGCGGCCTGGGTGAGGGGCCTGTGGTGGTTTGCAGGCTGGCCACGCCCCCCGGTGACCCAAGTGGAGGCCCTGATATCTGGGATTTATTTATCTTCTATAATTGAAACTTTGTAGCCTTAAGCGGAGGCCAAGGCAGGCCAGGGCTGCGAAAACTTGGCTTCCTCCATCGCTGGGGGCAACTCAAGCCTCCTGCTGTCTCCAGCTCCATGGCTGCTGCCATTTTTGTTGGGATTTATTTATCTTCTATAATTGAAACTTTGTAGCCTTAAGCAGAGGCCAAGGCAGGCCAGGGCAGGCGGAAACCTTGGCTTCCCTGAGGGCTGGCGGCAGCTCCTGCATTGAGCGTCTGCCCCCTGGTGGTTAGTGCACATCATAGTGACTGGTCGTTCTGCCAGTTGTTCCATCATTTGTCCGATTTGCATATTAGGGTTTTATTATATAGGATATGTAATTGTTAGTTGATCTTTTAAGAAAAATTAAATAAATAATTTATACAAAATAGGAAATTGAGACTCAGAACTTTAAATGAACAGACCAAGATCACAAAAGCCCAGGCATTCCACTTCCAGGCTTTGACAGTAATTTATGGTTTTTAAATTTGTGAGACGGGTGCTGATAAAAAGGGAAAATGTTTATTCAAGTGCCAACCACCCGAGAAGATGGGGGAGTCTTGTACTGAAGTCCATCTTCACATGCCAATGCAGGCAGAGGTTTTTATTAGGAAGGAGAGGGAACACAGAACAAAGAGATCATGCGGAGGGGCTGATGATATGCAGGCAGCATCTTTGCTGGTTCCAATATCGATTATCATGGTCAGCATCCTTTAGTGGGCCATCTGGTTGAATTCCTGACTCTGGGGTCTTGAGGTCAGGTTGTTCCTTAGATTCACACAGAAACTGAAACTGCTGATTTTAGTAAAGTACACTTAGAAAAGAAACATTTAATGTGTAAGCTTTGGTTTTAAGAGGAAAAATCGGGTTAGAGTAACAAGTCGGGTCTAACATTTACTAAGATTTATATGATTGGTTTGTATAAGTACTAGAGGCCTGGTGCACAGATATGTGCACCAGTGGGGTCCCTCAACCTGGCCTGTGGGGATCGGGCCAAAATCAGCTCTCTGACATTCCCTGAGGGGTCCCAGATTGTGAGAGGATGCAGGCCAGGCCAAGGGACCCCACTGGTGCACGATCAGGGCCGTGGAGGGACGCAGGAGGTTGGCAAGTTGGGGAGGGACTGTGGGAGGGCTCCAGGGCGTGTCTGGCCCATCTTGCCCAGTCCCAATTGGCCGGACACCATCAGCAAACTAACTTACTGGTCAGAGCATCTGCCCCCTGGTTGTAAGTGCACATCATAGTGACCGGTCAAATGGTCAAATGGTCAAATGAACGGTTGGACACTTAGCGTATTAGGCTTTTATTATGTAGGATAGCATATTCATTCCCCATTACTCTATGACTTAGCTACCTGAATCTTCTATTGGTTTGAATGTGAGGATCTGGACCTTCTGAAAGAGTGTTGATTCTGAAGACTCTCAGCTTCTGACTCCTGAATTGCATGTGTTACTGACAATGACAAAGCCCAGTCTCATGGTGCTGGAAGGTGTTCCCTCTCCTTACAGCCTGTCAGCGGAGTTTTCAATGGCTATGTGTTTCAATCAAGCAGTGAAGTGAAGAGAAAATGAAGGTAGTTATTTCCCCATATTTCAGTTTGCTGCCTAGGAATACTGTCAGCTGGGACCATGCACTATGCTAATGTTATTGCCGCATTGTCTTCTTTGCATTCCAACGGGGACTGCTTTTGTTTTCTCAGAGTGTACCTCACTAAAATCTGGAAGTACCTGGTTTACATATTCACTGCCACTTCCGTCTTCCTCCGGGACCATTTCAAAGTACTAGAAGATAGTAAGCAAATTAGATATTTGATTTTGATCAACTGAGGTCAACATAACATCTGTTTGCTTCAACTTTGCTACCACTTTTATTTCTGCACTATTTGTTTGTGCCTGTGATTCATTCTGTCATCTGTGAGTATTTTCCATGACCTGGGGCCTCTTGTCTTTTTTGTCAGTGTTCTTTCAAGTTGTTCTCTTGCCAGGGACTCACCCGCAAACTATAACTGACTGAGTAACCAATGAAAATTCCTCAACTTCTGCTTTTTTTCAGACTGTAAAATGTCATTTCAGCTTAGTGAACTGAGCAGTGGTATTTGACAGAGTAGCTATAAACATTTTTGTTGTCAATCTGGAAAAGGGAGGACAAAGTCCTTGGTCACCCACTTCCAAATGAAGTAATGCATTCATTAGTCAAATATCACATAGAACACAGATGTTACTGAAAAAAAAAAATGTTTTAGGTAACATTTTTCTTATTTTTGAATTTTTGAAATCTATGCTTTTTTACAACTAGAAAACTTAGAAGAATCTTTCAAAGTATGCAGTCACTATTGCTTCTCCCTTCCCTCCACCCCCTGCCACAAGCCATCAGCTATAGTTAGAATGAAAATTCCTGCTGGCCAATGGCTGTGCATACGGGTTCACTTGGAGGATAGAGAAAACTAGGTCTTTATTGCAATGCATTAAAAGCAGTCTCAATCCAAAAGGTAAGTACAACTCTAGTTCTGAAGGAGAACCAAAGTCAGAATGAAAGGAGGGATATCAGGTGTTACCATATTTTCCAGCGTATAAGAAGACTGGGCATATAAGATTTTCCTGGGTTAAAAAGTCGTCTTATATGCCTGACAATATGGTAGTCCAATATATCTAATCCATTATAACTAATCCCATCAATATAGTCCAATATACCATATTTTTCCGGTGTATAAAACGACTTTTTAACCCAGGAAAATCTTATATGCCCAGTCGTCTTATACGCTGGAAAGTACGGTAGGTTCAAGAACTGATTTTAGGCAGAAAGAAGAAGCCAAAAGGTCAGAAGGGAGCAACAATGTAGGCCAAATGGTAAGTGGAGTGCATTTTTGCACACATTCTTTGATCCTCTCTTTTCAACATCCCTGGTTTGCTCCATGGGCCACATCATGATTTTCTTCCAGTTCCACTCTGGGCTATGCCCAAATACCATTGTTTTTCTCCATATGAACTACAAAGCCTATCAATACAAGTCATAAAAGACTATCACATGAGCCTTTACTTGTTTTTCAACCTCTGTTATTGAATAATCTCAAAATAAGGTCTCTATAGCACTTACAGTCATATATTTAGAAAGTAAACCAGATCATTTTGCTATACTGCTTAAAACTTTGCAATAGTTGTTAATTGCTCTTTTAATGCTTGTAAGGTCCAGCATCATTTCACTTCTGTCTTCCATCTTCATTTTATACTTTTCTGCCTCACTCTTCCACTGCATTATACTTGAGTCACCAGCCTTCTTTCCTTTCCTCACAAATGGCTTTCCCAACAGTATCTTTGCATTTATTCATTATTTTGCAGTTCTTTCACCAGCTCTTTAAATGGCTGACATTAGCACCTTTCTCCAGCTCTCTGATCAAATGTGAACATCTCAAAGAGCCCTCTCTGACCAGCCTTCATAGTAAACTCCTAACACTGACATTATTCTCTATTACATCACTTAAGATACTGCCTTATATCATTCCTCTCAACCTGCAATGTGATGGATTCTATGAATTGCTCCACTCGGCCTCCCTCTAGGTTGTCTTCCTATACCATAGAGACTGGTAAACTAACTTCTACACTTCCTAGACTCTTTTTTAATAGGATTCAAGATGAAACTAAATATTATGTGACATTTGGGAAGTAGAAGTAAGGGGCAGACTCTCTTCTTTCTGCTTTTGTAGACAAGCAAGGTAGTAGTCGTGAGGATGCCCAGACAGTATTGAAAAGAATGAACTTTGTGTTTCAGTATGCACTCTCTAGTTTCATCAATGTCAGAGGCAAGAGTGTTGCAAAACCAGCTTCTTTAGTGCAGGTGAGCAGAAGTGAAGTACTGTTGAACGTAAGAACAGCAGTGGCAGGCCTCTGACTTTTCATTTCTTTAGCCTTTTGACCTATTTCATATTGCATTTCTCTATTAAATCTGTTTGTCCTGGCCAGTGTGGTGCAGTTGGTTGGAGTGTCATCCTGTACGCCAAAATATCTTGGGGTTCGATTCCTGGTCAGAGCACATATCCAGGTTTTGAGTTTGATCCTCAGTCAGGGTGGGTGCAGAGGCAACTGATCGATGTTTCCATCTTGCTCTCTCTCTCTCTCTCTCTCTCTCTCTCTCTCTCTCTCTCTCTCTCTCTCTCTCCTCTTCTTCTCTATCTCAAATCAATACAATTAAAAAAAAATTGGTTCCATACCCCTTTTGTTTAAAATACCTAAAGTATTATCCTAAACTGCACTGAACGAACACTGACCAATTAATGTGCTGATATTATTTATTTATTTGTTTGCTATTTAATTTTGTTTGCCCCCATTAGAATGTAAGCTCAAAGAAGTCAGGGGCATGCCTTATTCAGCACTGCACCATTGTTCAACACTAAAACAATTTTAAGCACAATGTAAGGGCTAATGAATATTGGTGGATCACATGAGTGAATAAGCTGATAAAATAAACCGTATTTAACTCAATCAAGAAATAAGTGAAAGGTTTCTAGACCATAATAATTTTGGTTCTGATCTTCTGTGTGTATTTATTTTGGACTTCTGTAACTTCAGGGAGAGAAACTACTTTTGATTATGATGCTCATGTTTTTGCTTTTCAGGATACACAAATGTTAACAGTTTCTACTGAATAGGTTTTCATTTAGGTGTCAACGAATCCCAGTGAACAAATATGAGAGCTGGATTAGAAGCTTTCATCCATAACAATGGCTTTCAATGAAGTTATTGCTTTTCTGACAATCTGCATATTCATCATGGTGAATAAATCCTATTTTCAGAACTTGTGTTTTGCATGAGGAATCTGGAAATAGCATACATATTGGCTGTGCTTCAAGCTTTTCAGTTACTCTGGCTCAGGCATATAGTCTTCCGTTCCTTCTAAGTCTCCTCTCTTCTCCTTCTCTTCTCTCCTTCCTTTCTTTTTAGAATATAAATTAATATCACACAACAGGCTGACTAATGCAGCTTGCAATATCAGCATTCACAGAAATGAGTCAGCATCTTTCACTAAGCAACTTTCTTCCAGGAGAGAGATTTAGATAGTTTAAAATACTTGACTTCTTCAGATGCAAAGGGTCCCCTTTAATCAAAAGGAGTTGCTATTTATGTTACTCTTCTCTCACACCTGCAATACTTAATTAGGATACAAAGCTCTCTTGTCTTCCTTTCTTGTTCTGCATATTTAAAACTGATGCAGTGTCCATCAGTAATGGATAGATTTTAAAGGCTTGGGAGCTGATGCTGTTAATGGATATACATATAAAGGCTCTGTTGTCTTTTCTATTTGTTTATTTCCTTTATTTTTTTTAAGTAACATGTACCTGTCTAGTATCTATATAGATGTTATAATTCTTTTTTTTAAATATATTTTTATTGATTTTAGAGAGGGAGAGAGAGACAGAAACATCAATGATGAAAGAGAATCATTGATAGGCTGCCTCCTACATGCCCCCTACTGGGGATCGAGCCTGCAACCCCAGGCATGTGCCCTTGGCCAGAATCGAACCTGGGACCCTTCAGTCCACAGACCGAAGCTCTCTCCACTGAGCCAAACCGGCTAGGGCTAGATGTTACCATTCTTAATTGACTCCCCTCGAAAAAATTATAGAAAAGAAAAACCAGTCATGTCCAGTTATTCTAAAAGCTGCATAAAAGGGAAAAACAATCAAACCACTTTTTCCCCTAAGGCAATTTTGCGTGCTCTGAAGCAAAGAGCAATTTTAGCCAATAAAAACTGATTCTCCCAAGTGCAGCGGGAAAATGTGGCTCATTGCAACAGAAGAGGGAGCTGGAAGCCAGAGGACTAATGATTGATGCTGCCTGCTTCCAAAGGCTTTCATGAGCTCACCCAATACCTTGTGATGAGCAGCATTCAGTGTGCAAAGAGCTCAAGAGGCACACAAGGGTGCATGCTGATGAGCAAAACCACTCACCATTCACCAACTGCAGCCTGCTCCTACGATCGTCTTTTATGTTGGGAGAAGAGAGAGCACAAGAATATGTGTTTAGGACTTCTCTTTCTATTTATGTTGGGAAAAATAGAGAAGGGAAACTGCCTAGGGTTTTGAAATAAACCAGCAAGCCAAAGGAGAGCAAAGGAGAAAAGGGCAGAACCTAAGGAAGTACATTTCTCAAACGCTGATGGGATTTTCTCCGTATGTTCTTTGTTTAAAGGAAACAAAGCAAGAGGGCTGATCTGGCATTGCAGGCATGGAAGGAAAAGTAGAAGGAACAAGAACAGGGTTCTTCTGGTACAGCTAATGCTTAATGCATAGCAACACAAAGAGTGATTTTTATCAATGCTACTCACCTCCTGCCTCCCTCCCGTCCTCCCCTCAATCCCGTCCTTCCTTTGCCACATGCTGACCTGACAAGCTCAGGGAAGGCCTGCATGGCAGTTTTGCAAACTCAGAGACCTACAGTAACCACAAAGGATGGTCTGAAATTAAACTTTAACTAAAAGCAGTTATGGTGGGCAGTTACATCCTAGGCCGGTATCTTCACTGACAAGGTCAACCTTTACCTTAACTGAGCCTATCTGTCTTTTTGCATCTATAATAACATACCCTTGAAATGTCTGGGTAACTTGTAACTTTCCTTTTTCTGGACCCCTTGGGGCACAACCTAATGTGGTGGGCACCAGGACAGATACCACAAATTCCTTCATTATCATGTTGATTGTTCCTGCAATGTGTCTATCATTTTACTTTTTATCTAATCGCAGGGTTTTCCCTGCTTTGCTTTCTCCCGCCTCTCTAGTCTATCACCAATGGATTTTATGTAACCCACCTATGTCCCTTTCCTTTGAGTACAATGTATAAATACAGATGTAACCCGCCATGCTTTGGAACATTATCTCAATTCATTGAGGTCCTGCTTCCTGGCATATGTCAACAGTTTGGCTCAAATAAACGCACAAAAATTCTTTACAGGTTTCAGTGTGTGTTTTTTTATTTTTATATCAACACTCCGTATGTTCTTTGTTCAAAAGAAATAAAGCAAGAGGGCTGATCTGGCATTGCAGGCATGGAAGGAAAAGTAGAAGGAACAAGAACAGGGTTCTTCTGTTACATCTAATGCTTAATGCATAGAACACAAAGAGTGATTTTTATCAATCCTACTCACCTCCTCCCTCCCTCCCTTCCTCCTCTCAATCCCATCCTTCCTTTTTCTCTTTCTTTCAATAACTGGATTGCATCTAGTGATTATATGGCCCAGTCTCTTCCCCTGCATGTGAAGGATCCTCATAGGCCACGCCCCCCATTAGTGCATGAATCCCATGCACCGGGCCTCTAGTCCTATATAATAAAGAGGTAATATGCAAATTGACCATCACACCCTCACACAAGATGGCCAACCCCATGCGGTCATAAGATGGCCACCACAAGATGGCTGGCAGGGGAGGGCAGTTGTGGGTGATCAGGCCAGCAGGGGAGGGCAGTTAGGGGCAACCAGGCTGGCAGGGGAGGGCAGTTGGGGGCGACCGGGCCGGCAGGGGAGGGCAGTTGTGGGAGATCAGGCTGGCGGGGGAGCAGTTAGGCATCGATCAGGCTGGCAGGGGAGTGTTTAGGGGGTGATTAAGCTGTCAGGCAGAAGCAGTTAGGGGCAATCAGGCAGGCGGGCAGGTGAGCAGTTGGGAGTGAGCAGACCCTGATTGTGAGAGGGATGTCCAACTGCTGGTTTGGAGACGGTGCAGGCTGGGCTAAGGGACACCCTCCAAGTGCATGCATTTCGTGCACCAGACCTCTAGCTTGAAATAAAATCCATTTTATGTCTGATACTTCTAAATTGCAAAAGGGAAGAAGAGCACTATTATAACCTTTTAAATATCCTGCTCAGAGGCCATGACTGAGTTCTAACAATTGAGGTTTTTTTGTTTTTTTTATAAATATATTTTATTGATTTTTACAGAGAGGAAGGGAGAGGGATAGAGAGCCAGAAACATCAATGAGAGAGAAACATTGACCAGCTGTCTCCTGCACACCCCCTACTGGGGATGTGCCCGAAACCAATGTACATGCCCTTGACCGGAATCGAACCTGGGACCTTTCAGTCCGCAGACCAATGCTCTATCCACTGAGCCAAACTGGTTTCAGCACAATTGAGGTTTTTGAAAGAACTGAAGGGTATGGTAGATTTCAGGCAATAAAGAGTGAGGATGTGGCAGTGAAAAGGAAGTGCCTTGTATTGTGCTACTGGGGATCTTTATGGTTTGGGGACAATTTTGCTAGAAAATACAAGCTATTCTGAAAAATAAATTAGCTGATTCAGGTCATATTTAAAGCAATGATCTTGATACCTAAAATCAAATAACATTTTCACTTAAAATGTACAAATAATTTAAACAAAATATGTTTTGTTCCAGGAAGGAATCATCCCAATAATGTAAGTTAATATCCAATTCTTCAATCTACCATAATAACAACAACAACAACAAAACAACCCTCAACATTAAAAAAATTATAAAAATATATTAATGTATCAAAAGGAAATTCTGGAAGAATTTTTCAAAATCATATAATCCAGACCCTGTGTGAACCCTAATCAAAGTACGCTAGATGTTCAAGGCCAATCTGCCTGTGGGGGCCCTGTCCAGAATACACGGATGCTAAAGGCCAATTTGTCATATGCAGGTGCAAAAGCAAGGACACAGTGATTATATTGTATGCACTATGTGGCTGTACTTTCCTGTAACCCAAATACTGATGTCACTATTTGGCAAGAAGCCTCTTTTGTCTAAGTTGGTATAAAGTGTGTTACTGACCAGCCAGTATGAGGCTGATTTGATGTAGGGCTTGGCTACTGTGTGTGCAATGGCTCTTATGTTTGCTGAGGCTGCTTCATGTGGCTACTGCTTTGTAAGGCTACTTTGAAGAACTCTCTTGTCTGATCACTCCTTGTTAGCAATGGCTACTTAGTCTGTAATAAAGACTGTCCTATACGTCTATGATTGCTCACATCTTTTCCATTTAATACCTGGCCATCCACAAAAGTCCAGTTCTTGGTAGAGAAGGACCCGTGTACCCCACAGTTGGCATAGTAGAGCAGGATCATGGAGGAACTGGCTCCCCGACAATTGGCACAGTGAGCAGGATGAGCAAGATTCAGGAGTACCTACTCTGACAGACCCTTAATTTGGTAATGAAGAAAATTAAACCTAGAGGGTAAAGTACATCACAAAGAGACTAATGGACTTAAGTTTTGAAAATTATTATTTTCAGAAGTCAAGTGAGAAAACAATTCAACTGTTTTCTCTAAAAGTAAGCAAAATAATTCTGGAGAGTTATATATTTATTGCAAGTGGTCTATTAATTCATTTACTAACAGCCTTGAATAAATTTATACATAAATACATACTATATTTCACATCAAAATAGATATGTATATTAGTGTAATTAACAACAAAGCATTTGCAATTATTGATGATTTCATAGTAGTTTCCCTCATATTTAAAAAAAATTAATTAACAATTAATACATTTCCCAATCTGAGCAACTACTATTATTTGAATGTCTCAATATTTTTGTTATATAAAGAGTCCTCATACTTGAAAATATTGAGCAATACTGTTCCACTCCATGAATGAATTATACTTCACAAGTCAGAATTTAATGTTAGAATTTATCACTTAATTTTTGGATGAAAATGTTGCCAGGAACCTAGGTTTTGGGCTGAATCTTATAGCCATCCGGAAATTTTCCTTATCAGCTTTGTTCCTACTCTCCAAGTGTTATCATGCCCAAATTAATGCTAAACTACATGCATTTATATAAAGTGGCCAATGTGACAACAATTAAGTTTAGCTTATATATCAACTTGTAACATTTTTTAAAGTCATTCTTTTGTGAAGTGTATTTCTTTTTCTGGCCTGAATTCCCAAATATTTTAGACCATAAGCATGCTAGATTTGGCTATCAGTACTGCACAATGACATTCAGAATACCTTGGGAGATAGTTTTGAAAGTTTTAGTTTTGCATAATATTTAACTGCATCCTCCCTCCCTCCCTTCTTCCTTCCTTCTTTCCTTCCTTCCTTCCTTCCTTCCTTCCTTCCTTCCTTCCTTCCTTCCTTCCTTCCTTTTACAAATTAATTGTATTTTTAAAATTTTTGCAGATCACCATTTATCCCCCCATACCCCTTTCTACCTCTACCCCCGCTCCCACCATCCACAATCACCACATTGTTTTAATGTCCATAAGTGTGTTCTCTCTCTCTCTCATTATATTTATACTCTGATTCCAGGAATCTCCTTGGGAAGAATCTAAATAGGATTTAGGCCCTGGTACTTGACAGTTTCAAAGCCTTCCAATGCAGGGACACAATCGTGGCACCCAAGTCCCTTCAAAATGACTAACTAAAATACAAATTTGCTGAGAGATAGATTTTCAAAGAACTTTGATCACCTCAATTAACCAAACCACATGAATTCAACAGAAAGCAACTAGCAGACTTAAATATGACAGGATGGTGGAATGCAGTTATTATTTTGGCTTCTATAATATACTAGAGGCCTGGTATAAAAAAATTTTGCACGGGTAGGGTCCCTAGGCCTGGCTGGTGATCAGGGCTGATTGGGGCCTTCCTTCCCCCAGCTGCTGGCTGCTGGTCTGGGCCTTCCTTCATTCTGCGCCACCTCCTGGTGGTCAGCTCACATCATAACGAGCGGTCAAACTCCTGGTCAGTTGAACTCCCGAGGGGAAAATTTGCATATTAGCCTTTTATTATATAGCATATTTGGGATTATATCTTGGTTTAGTTAGTTCCTAGCTGTGTGGTTTGAAACAAAGGGTTTTTGTTTGTTTGTTTGTTTATTTGTTTTAAAATTTGGTGATCTGTCCATTTCTATCTGTGATACAGTATTGCAACTGCTTTATAGGATTATGGGAAGTACAAAGTATAATATAAAAAATAGCATTGCCTGGACATTCTTTTAGAAAGAGCTTTCTTGTTTTCTTTCTTCTTCTCCTCCTCCTCCCTCTCCTTTTCCCTCTCATACTTCTTGATATAACAGGGCAGAATACCTACCACAGTCTTCATATAAAGTGATTTAACAATTCACCAAAATCACCATTTGGCAACTATGATGATAATAATTGATTTAAAAAAAAAGAATCACGAATGAATGCCAAAACTAGTGGGTCAATATTAGAAGAGTAATGTAATATTTACATAGTCACAAAGTATTTCCTCATTAGATATTTATTAGTTAGAAAAGGGATAATAGTACATTTAGATTGGAGAAACCTCACAGACACACTTTAATTAAGTGATCTAAGTTATCACCAGTAGTAAATGTCAAGTGTCTCCTGATATAATGTTCTTAAATAAACACATCATTCCTATGATCTTCCTGCCAAAAATTTCATAGCCTGTGCCTAATCACAAGAAATTAGCCAATAAAACAAATTGAGAAACATTATGTAACACATCCTTTACTCTTAAAAACTATATAAATATCTATATCTATATCTGTTTCTATATCTATCTATATAAAAGAAAAAATAACACATATGAGATCTGGAAACGATATTTTAAAAGTCCCTACTTTTAAAGATAAAAACAAATTGAGGTCTAGAGTAATGTTAAAAAAAAAACATCCTATATAATAAAAGCCTAATATGCAAATTGTCCCCTCGACCGGGAGTTCGACCGCTCATTATGATGTGCGCTGGCCACCAGGGGGCAGCAAGGAACATGGTGGGAATCAGCGATGTGGTGCTGGCAGCGGGTGACAGTAGAGGTGCTGCCGGCCCCGATGGGTCCCAATGAGAGTGGGACTGCGGTGGGATGGTGGAGCAGGTGAGTGGGTGGCACCAGGCTAAGGCAGGTGCGAGCAGGGCCTGACTAGAGGTGGCGGCAGGAGGCAGGGCCACCGCCCAGCTCCCAGGCGCTAAGGGAGCCAGGTAGGGGCCCAATGATTCAGGCGGAGGGGTGCACTCAGGAGCCAGGGGGCCCAGGTGCTGCCCAGGGCCCAGAGGTCAGCTGAGCCCTGCCCTTCCACACCAGATGCTCAGGCTTTGATCCCCAGCCAGGCCTGGGGACCACACCTGTGCACAATTTTCATACACCGGGCCTCTAGTATAGTATATAGTATATAAATGATATCTCAGTAAAACTGTTAAAAATAAATAGAATTTCAAAACTCCTTCCATAAAGCAGGGTATGGACATTCCAATTTGGGGATGGCACAAGCAATGCAGAACAGAGTTGAGAAAGGTCAGGATCTTTGGGGAAATAGTGAATAGAATAGTTTAATGACTACCACTAATGTGGTAGGTAGAATTCTACGATGGTCTCCAAGAGTCCCTGGCCCTAGTGTACAATATTAATCCTTATTTTAACAAACATGAATCAAGACATTGCTGCAGAGGGATTTTTTAAGATGTAATTTGAGCCCCTAATTAGTCGGCTTTAAGTTAATCAAAAGGAAGATTATCCTGGGTACACCTGACCTCGTCAGGTCAGTCCTTAAACGAAGTCAGAGAGATTCTAAGCAGCAGTGATTTCTCACCCGCTGGCCTTGCGGATCTCTACAACGGTGCTGTGAACTGCCCGTGGCGGCAGTCCGTGTTACAGAGACCTGAGAGTGACCTCTATGATATGACAGCAGTCCCTGACTGACAACCAGCAAGGAAACGGGGACTTCAGTCCTACATTTGCAAAGAACTCAGTTCCACCAGTGAGCTTAGAAGAGGACGGAACCACATATGGCATCAGGGCTTGCCTGCATCTTGATTTCAGCCTGGTGAGACATTGCACAGAGAAACAAGCAGGTCTATACCCAGACTTGTGACCCATAGGAAAGATGAGGTAATAAATTCTTATTGTTGGAAGCCTTAAGTTTGTGATGATTTGTTATACAGCAACAGAAAACTAATACAAGTGCATAGTGAAAAATGGTAGACATGTCTAGAAAAATAAATTTAGATTCACTTATGCCAGAAGCCTTCAGTGATTGGTTATTTTGTAATTAATTCCTTTCCTTTCCAATTTGTTAGCATAAAAGTGATTAGGGTTTTACTTAGTTTTATGTGTCTGCCTTTCAAGTTGTATTTAGAATATATGTGCACATTTTTATTAATGCCACATTTTCTTTGATTCAAGCTGTGAGATTTTTTTTTACCATCTCTTTCCTTATATGTGATGATTTTTCTTCTTTACAATTAGATAAAAATATATTGAACATTTCTGATAATGTGCTAAAATATGTTGTCATATTTCTGCTTTGGATAATTTGAAAACATTACTTTTTACATATCAACCTTTGATTTTAAAAGTAATTAGTTTATTAATGTCCCTTGCTTCACCATCTATGAGTAGTCTATAAAATCCAAGTTATAGTTGAAAAAAATAATTTTTATTACATTTTCTGAGCATTTTTACATGTATCACAGGCATACTGTAGAGATTTTGAAAAATTTAAAAACTAAAAGTTATTTGTGATTAGTAAATATAGTTTATCTGGAAATATGACTAATAACATAGCTGGTTATTATATATCTTTACATTCTTCAATGTGTGTCTCTCCACATTTAAATGTTGCAATCAATTCTAAATACTTTTGTTCCCACTTTTCTATCTAAATTCATGAATATTGTATATTATTTTTATTTTTCAACATAATACTACATAAAGATATAGATGTTCTTTAAAGAAAAGTGAAAATAAATACAAATAAAACTAAAGAAAGTAGGATTTTAAAATTGCCCATATTTTCACCCTGACCTAGCCAGTTAGTTAAGTGGGTACAGCTTCAGCCTATGGACTGAAGAAACCCTGGTTCGATCCTGGCTCAGGTTTCGAGCTCAATCCCCAGAAGAGGGTATGCAGGAGTGAGCTGATCAATGATTCTCTATCATCATTGATGTTTCTGTCTCTCTCTCCTTCTCCCTTCCTCTCTGAAATTAATAAGAATATATTTTTTAAAAAATATTTTCACCCTGAAACATATGTGCTTTTATATATAAAAATGGAATTATACATCTTATACTTGATTTATTTGGTTCTCATTATCATTGTAACAAATTAAAACTAACTTGGTGGCTTGAAACGTATCTTACAATTCTAGAGGCCCAAAGTCCAAAATGGATTCACTGGGCCCAGGGTGTTGTCAGGGCTACATTCTTTCTGGGGGTTTCCCTTGACTTTCCCAGCTCCTATAGGCTGCTGATGCTCCTTTCCTTATGGCCCCCTTCCATCTTCAAAGCCAGCAGTGCAGCATCTTCAAGTCTCTCTCTGACTCTGACAATGACCCTCCGGAGTGCCTCTTTCATTTATAAAAACCCTTGTGGTTATATTGAGTTCACATGGCTAGTCCACAACAATCCCCCCAAATCAAGGTCAGCTGATTAGCACCTTTAATCCTATCCGCAACCTTCCTAAATTTTAGTTTTGATTTTGTAATGTCAACACATTATGATCCTATAGGTGATTAGGCACTCACCTGAAGAGGGATGTAGCCGAATGCCCTGCCACTGAATATCCACAAATTAAAACAAAAATGAGTTTTGCCTCATTCACAACATGGAATGCTATAAATCAACTGTAAATGCCTCACTAAAGCCATGGGCAGGACAAGCCTGCTACCCCTCCCCTCTGAACCACATGACTGCCATCTACATTCTCAGATCCTCAAAGGACAGTGAGCATTCTGTGTAATTAGTCAAGGTCCCAAAGCGCCTGGACCAAAGGCCGAAAACCATCACATATAGGTGTTGGCAAAAGTGGGTTCACAGTTGTGAGTATGCAAAACACAGAGTTTATTATTGTGTTAATATTTATTAACTGTTGTATTATTTATTTGTATTACAACTATAAACCTACTTTTACTCACCCATGTATGAAAAGGACATAGGGATTCCTTGGACTCTTCTATAAGATACATTTTTGAATTAGAGTATTGGAGTTGGCTGTTGTGTTTGACAAGGTATTTGAGTGGTGATTTCTCTGAAATTCTCTGCATCTATACAGTTTTAAACAGGATTACCCAATAGTGCCCTCCAAGACACTTCAATCTTCTGGTTTCTTCCACAGTGCAGTAGAGGAGCTTGCCAATATTTAACAATTTTTAAAAATATATATTTTTATTGATTTCAGAGAGTAAGGTAGGAGAGAGAGAGACAGAAACATCAATGATGAGAGAGAATCATTGATTGGTTGCCTCCTCCACGCCCCACACTGGGGATGGAGCTGGAAACCCAGGCATGTACTCTGACCGGGAACTGAACCTTGACCTTCTGGTTCAGAGGATGGCGATCAACCAGCCACACCAGCCAGGTGATATTTAACAAACTGTGACCTAAAGAATCCCCAGGTTTTTATAGATTAATTTATAACATGGCTTTGAGAACACATTAGGAGAAACAGGGATATGCAATCTAGAGAATAAGTAAAACAAGGTAATTTTTAGATTTTCCCCCCAGAAGAAAATCTGGAGATACTGCCTCCAAAAAGCAATGATTTTTTTTGTATGAAACATAATTTTCATCATGCTTATCCTGAGTGCTTGAAACAAGAGAAATCTGTAAGGGCCAAAGTAACTAAAATAAATAAAAATATGTTATCTGAAAACAGAATGAAAATGTATTAAAGGTCAGATTTATACTGAGGACATGTGATGATATCGGTGCAAATCAGAGTAAATGGATTTTAGAATAAACTAGTAATTTTGAAGGGTGTCAAAGTGGTCAAACCTCTGAATCAAATGAAATTATTTTTTTGAGGACAGAATATTTCAATTTAGAACCCCAGGCTTTCCATAGGTTAAGAAATAAGATGAAGCAAAAATAATTCAAAATAAAAAATTGCTGAAATACAAGAGGACAAACCACTGTGAGTGAGAATCACTAGTAACAAAAACAAAGGATCAAGATACCCAAGCATTTCAGAAATTAGGAAATGAGCTATAGAGGTAAAAATAGACTATATGTGCAGTAATAACCGCTTATATTTGGCACTCTTCTAAATATACTACAAACATTAACTCAGTCGATTTTACAGGGAATACTTATCAGTCTTGCACATTTTAAGATAGTTCAAGTCACAGCTCTCCATTATTAATAAGCAATATAGCTGACAACTTTAGGTCTCTCCACACAATCACTATATAGTCCAACAATCTTTGATTTCAACTGCAGTTGCCAATTTCAATACACCCTGAAAATGCCCCTCTCTCAAGATCCAAACAGATGTCTCCTCTAATCTGTTGTAGGATTTTCTCTAAAGAAATGAGCATTTTTTTGTTGTTGTTGTTCAACTCGACTGCAGGTGCAGCCCAGAAGTGGAATGGAGGCAATACCCCCAGGGACAACTCTCAAACAGTGGGGGATATAAGTCAGTGCATAAATTCTTCAACTCCACATGTTGGGAGTATTCTGAGGTAGATTGTATAGTTTCTCAGGTCCCTGGTGTGACTGAGTTCCAGTTTACTCTGTGGACAGCAGATAATAAAGCATCCATATTGAATTTGAGATGTTTATTATTCATTCAAGTGGAAATGTCAAATAGACTGATGACTGTACAAATATAGAAAGATAGTCTGGCTGAGTCTTTCTATAAATTTGAGAATTTGCTGCTGTGTATTTCTTTATTTTGCTATTGAGGAATTAATATTGTTCTCCAACTCTTGCAACTTGTGATCCATGGACCAGCAGCATCAGCATTACCTGGGAAGTCATTAGGAAGGTATAATCTCTGCCCAGCCCTTATCTACTGAGTCGGAATCTGCATTTTTATAGTATCCTTAGGCATGTATTATGTGCATTTAAGTTTGGGAAGTGCTGCAGTTGACCTTCACTGATCAATATGGTAGCCAATAATCATATGTGATTTTTAAGATATGCCATAATATGAAATATGCACTAGACTACCCAAAGACTTGGTGTGAAATATATATACATAATAATAAATTTTATATTAATTTTATGACAATATTTTGTATACATTGATTAACAAAGTATATTATTAAAATTATATATTAATTATTATTTAAAATTAACATTAAGAGTCTTTTTTTTACTCAGTTAATGTGGTTACTATACAATTTTAAATTATATATATATATATATATATATATATATATATAATTTAAAATTGTATAGTATATATATATATCTCACATCATATGTATATTGGAAAGTGTTTCTAGACCATCAAATGGCTTGAAGATAAACATTAAGGACTTATATTCTCTTTTCCACAGAGTTTGCAGGACATTTTAACATTTTGGTAGGAGGAAAATATAGTGCAAAAAGTCTTTGACTTTCATTTGTCAGAATTTTGTACAAATAATTTTGTGGTATATCAAGTATTCATTATGCCATACTTTTATTCCAAATATCTGATAAGCATCTAATATAACCTAGGCACTGGATAACTATTAAAGAGATAATGTCAAAGGTAAACAAGGTCCCTTTCTTGAAATAATTTGTAGTCTTATGTTTAAACAGCAACTAACAAGAAATCATAGTTAAGGGTTAATGAAGCATACAAAGCATAGCATGATATGGGAAAAGAAAGAAGAGCTTGGGTTTGGAAATAGCTGATAGCCACATTTGACAAAGTAATGTTATAATTGTAGGTATGCTCATAGCAGAAGAGACAGTTACTTAAAATGAACTTTCAGGTGACAAGAGTGAGAATGGGTGGAGATGAAAGTATTCTGTCTGTACCCACTGAAATTGTAATATAAAAGTATCTCCTGCTTTCTCTGCTAGCAGAAACCTAAGCTCTGCCACAGGCTACAAAGCTCTTACATTGGTAGGGTTTTTGTCTTGTTTTGTTTTTGTATAAAGAAAATAGAGGACATACAATTTCTATAGTAGATCTGCTTTGGAAATCTAATGCCTTCAATGATTCGCCTACTGGTTTTCCACTCATTAGTGGCTCCAGTGTTCTGCACTGACTAAACTTACAGTATGAATTATTTTGGGGTGCATTAGGCACAAGCATTTATAGAGCTATCTGAAGGTAGCCTGTTTCCCATGCATATTTTGATAATTTCTAGAGTATGATTTAAAAAATGTTTTAAAAGTAAGCCTCAATTTTGGGTGAGGAACTGATTTGTTGCTTTTGTGATTATACTATACATGTTGAACTTTAGTGAGCATATCCACATGGCTTTTTATTTAGATCATATTTCCCAAAGAGACTTAAGAGAAAAATACAGAGCCTCTTTACCTTTAACCATCTAGTGGTGATACTATACCACTTCCTATGCTTAGGTGGGGGACACCTTCATGGCCCAGTTGTAGCTTGAAAACAATTCGTTTATGCAACATATGCATTTGTCATTTGCATAAAATCAATGTCTTAAACTGTGGTAGGTTATTGGAGAATCTTCCTAAATTTTATGTAATTTCCCCCTTACCAGACAATAAATTGATACGAGTTCATTAGCAAAACATAGGGGGAGAAACAAGAGATTCAGAAAAATATCTAGAAAATCTTAAAATAAATGCTTTCCATTCTGGAATAAATAATAATCACGCCTCACCTTAGTAACTAGCTGAAAACGAATCTAGGATTATATTACTCAGAGCTTTTAGAATCTCCTGGAAGGAAAGAGCACTTCTGGTGGTTACCATAGGGGGCCAAGTACTAGGAAAATTCAGAGAATCTCTAGGAAAAATAAGTAGATGTAAGTAGGTCTATGAAAAGCAGCTGATTTTGCCATTTTTATTAGCTTGTAGGAAATACATAGTCAAATTCTGGGCTTAGGAATATTTATCAGCTCTTCTCAAAGCAGGAAGAATTTTATCTTTCTATTTCTATTTGTTTTAATACTAATTGTGCTATTTTTCAGATTTAAATTTTAAATTGCCTCAGTAAAAGAGTGGGATATTTGAATATATCCTATTAATAAAAGCCTATGTGGTCATGACGCCCTCATGCCATAATGAGCGATCACCAGGAGGCTGCGTGCGCAGCAGGCATGCACAGTTGGGCAGGACTGCATGCGCACACAGGTGGGCAGGGGCTTGACGCTGCATGCACGGCATGGAGGTGAGTCCCATGACTCCGTACAACAAAGCCAGGGGTCCTGCGGCTCTGCGTGGCGTGGATGCGGGTCCCGTGGCTCCGGCCTATCTCTTTGGGGCAATCCATCGAGGAGCCCCAGATGGGTGGGCGGGGCCTACCTCTTTGGGGCAATATATCACGGGGCTCCTGGGATTAAGAGAAAAATAACTATTTTTCTGTTTATTTCTCTTACCCAAATTACCTGAGGGTATTACTATTCACCTGTTCATTTACTGACAAGATCCATAAAGAATAATCAGTGAGGAGTTTCCTCAAAAAATGGAACTCCCATTTGACCCAGTGATCCCACTTCTAGGAATCTATCCCAAGAAATCAGAAACACCAATCAGAAAGGATATACGCACCCCTATGTTCATAGCAGCACAATTTATAATAGCTAAGATTTGGAAACAGTCTAAGTTCCCATCAGCAGATGAGTGGATTAAAAAACTGCAGTACATCTATACAATGGAATACTATGCTGTTGTTAAAAAGAAAGAACTCTTACCATTTGCAGCAGCATGGATGGATCTGGAGAGCATTATGCTAAGTGAAATAACCCAGTCGAATAAAGATAAATATCACTTTATCTCACTCATTTGTGGAATATAATGAACAATATAAACTGATGAACAAAAACAGATCCAGAGACAGAAAAGCATTGAACAGAATGTCAAGCCTCAGAGGGAAGGCAGGGGGAGGTTTGTATGGGAGTAAGAGATCAATCAAAGGGCTTGTATGCATGCATATAAGCATAACCAAAGGACAAAGGCATTATGGGGGGTGGGGACATGTGCTGGGGGCAGGGGCGGGGGAGAAAGCGGACTGGGAGAGGTCAATGGGGGAAAAAGGAGTCATATGTAATACTTGCAACAATAAAGAATTTTTTTAAAAAAGAGAATAATCAGTGAAGGAAAGAGGAGGAGGACTGGGGGTTACAGACCTGGCTGTGCTGGAAGAAAAGTAAGAAGAGAAAGGGGTACAGAGATCAGCCTCAGATATTTCCATCCTTTCTGTCCATCCTCCCTACCACCCTTTGCTCTCAGTTCTCTAGGTTATCAGAATTCAGGGGGGGAAATCATGGGTGTGGTGAAGTATAGAAATCTTTTGGTTGAGTATGTGTTGAAGGAGGATAATGAACTGAGTTGGTGAGTTCAGGTGATAAGAAAAGAGAATCTCTACCTGGAGGCACATTCCCCACATCACTTCCTAAATTCACCTTGCAAGAAATAACTCAGAGGCTGGATAATGTCAGTTTTGCGGAGCCAATGCATGCCCAGCCAACGCATTTGCTATTGCCAAAAGGCTATGAACTCACAAGATAAAAATAAATAACAATAAGGAAGAATGAAAAAGAAGTGGACAAAAATATTTAATTAAGCAGACCTCCCCTGCCACATAAAAAAAGCATAAGTAAAAATGATGGAAAAATTAAGCTGAAGTAAGCAGTCATAAGAAATAACCAAATAAAGATTATGTGAATATCTAAATTGACTATTAGCCAAAAGATCAAATTAGTGATAATGAAGTACTAAGTCTTGCTTACAAAATATAGCAATAAAATAATCTTAGGTTCAGATGTTTTTATAGATAAATCATCTTTCCAAAGTTTCTGAAAATAGATAATCCCTTCCTTTCATGTTGATCCAGAAAAGAGATGCATTTATTTAGGGTTCTCTGGAGAAACAGAACTGATTATGTACACACACACACACACACAGTTTACCACTGAATAACATGGGTTTAAACAATACAGGTTCACTTATTTGCAGATTAAAAAATAAATAAATACATGTACTTTTTTTTTTTTTTAAATCCTCGCCTGAGGATATGGAGAGAGAGAGAGAGAGAGAGAGAAGAGAGAGAGAGAAAGAGAGAGAGCAATCAACTGAGCCACCAAGCCAGGGCTACCTGTACTGTTTTCATCTGAAGTTGGGAGTCTGTGTATGCGAAGGGCTGACTGTACGCATTGATCTACACAGTTTTACATAGGGGACTTGAACATCTCCAGATTTTGTTATACACAAGGTGGGGGCGGGGGATGCTGGGATCAATCACCTATGAATACTGAGGGATAACCTAAATTTTTGGTGAGTCAAAAGTTTATGTAGATTTTTGACAGTATGGGGGATTGGTGCCCTTGATCCTCACAGTGTTAAAGGGTCAACATTATCTATAGCTATATCAATATAGATGAGTGGTCTTGCCAAAGTTTAGATCTAGCTATAGATATAGTTGAATACAGAATGCAAGCATGATTTAATGTCTTAAACTGTATATAATGGTGGCCCTCTATGGTTCTAATGGAGCTGAAAAATTCATATCGCCTACTTATATCTCAACATTGTAGCACATGTGTTTTTGGTGATGCTGGAGTAAACAAATCAACTGCATTACTAGTCATACACAAGTATATACAATTATGTACAGTAAATAACACTTGATAATTGTAATAAACAATTATGTTGCTGGTTTATGTATTGACTATACTAAAACGTTTGTTGTTATTTTAGAGTGTACTCTTTCTATCTAGAAAAAAAGTTCACTGTAAAACAATATGCCCTGCTATGCCGGTAGCAGCATCATACATCTCTTGATTGCACTCTTTTCTCTTGTGCTTGATTTAATCTCACATTGTTTTGTACAGTAAAATGCTGCACAGGCTTATAACCTAGGAGTAATAGGCTATGCCATATAGCTTAGGTGTGTAGTAGGCTATAAAATCTAGATTTGAGTAAGTATACTCCATGAAGTTCACACAATGACAAAATTGACTAATGACACATTTCTCAGAATGTATCCCATTGTTAAGTGGTGCCTTACTTTAAGACCATATGTGTGTGTGTGTGTGAATATTTTTCTGAAAATTCCATTTTTTTTCCTTGAGATGATTGGTTGAGGCCCACCCACATTATGGAGAGCTATCTGTTATACTTAAACTTCACCAATTTAAATGTTAATCTCATCTTAAAACACCCTCAAAGTTGACATACAAAATTAATCATCACAATGGAAAAGGGTCCAAAATACATTCGTCCCATTTACAAAGTATATTTAAAATCTAGGTTCTAACCAGATGAGGATAGCATGGGAATAGAAAAGCATTGGCCCATTTCATTTATGATAATAGATGTGAAATTTCCAAGTAAAATATTAGATTTGTGTAGTAATAAGAATGTTTAATGTGTGTTTAAAGTAGAAAAATACCAGTCACTTTACTCTAAAATAAATAATTACTAAAAGAGACAAAAGTAGTTCACATGCTAATGATATATTTTGCACATTAACAAAGCATGTGCTCAAAACCTAAGTCATCTTTTCAAACATAAAGATTACATTGCTGCTTTTTGACATCTACACATTGAAAGTATTTTGACAAATTAAACAGAAGAAATATACACATGTAATAAGTAATTTTTGTTTTACCTTGATATAAAGCAATGAATCTCCCTTTGGGTGATTAATCAGCTACTCTAAGATTTTTTTTTCAGTTTTTACTTTCTCTTTAATAAAATCTGGATAAAGGAGACATGCATATTTCTTAATATTTTTCTTTTCATGAAGATTAGACTCCACATTATTTGACCCCAAAGTATATTAAAATGTATCACATTTCTCTAAATTTTATCCCTAGAATCCAAGCATGATTTAATATTTTATAATATAGTGATATAATTTGCCAAAAAAGTTTTGTGAAGAAAAAAAATTACATACATAATAATTTTCCCAACTGAAACAGAAAAAAATATCAATAAATCTAAACACCAATTCATGATGAAAAAAATAGCACTCAAAACTAAGCAACTTGTGGGTTTAAATTAGAAAAATGTACTCTAAATTTGTTAAATTTATTTAACAAATGTGTGTGGTGTGTATGCATTATATGAACTACAAATCTGACACTTAAGAGAAAAAAATTAACACAGGACATATTACCTTTAAGAGAAAACCTATGTACATTATTATATACTACATTATATACTGGAAATTCTGGTTCAAGTTATAAGTCAGAGGAAGTAAGAAATAGAGGTATAGGACAAAATGATAGAGTCAACACTGCCAGTCTTGCTCAGTGGATAGAACTTCGGCCTGCAGACCGAAGGGTCTGGGGTTTGATTCTGATTAAGGGCACATACCTCAGTTGCTGGCTCCTCACAGGCTAGGCCCTGGTCAGGGCGCGTGCAGGAGGCAACCAATGGATGTGTTTCCCTCACATACATATTTCTCTCTGTATTTTCCTCTCTCTTCCACTCTCTAAAAATAAATGGAAAAAATACCCATGGGTGAGGATTAAATTTAAAAAAATAAATTAAAAAAATTATTCTTACTAACAAAATATATAAATACAGTAGATCCTCAGGTTACGTCGGAGATCCGTTCCTAAAGTGCGACGTAATGCGATTTTCGCTGTGATTCAGAACCCAGCTACATAAGCACCTACGTCACTCACATGGAGCACATACACAGCAGTAATGAAGTGAAACAGTAAAAAAAAAATTAAATGAAAGATAACAATTACTGACCTTTACTTGTGGTACATATATAATAAAAAAGATAAAGCACATATGTACATACGTCGAAATAACGGAACATTTTTTAAAAATAAATGGGAGATGGTGACATAACCATGAAACGATGCACGTTGAGTCCGACATAACCCAAGGACTGTCTGTCACTGCATATGAAGCCCTATGCATTCAACAGTTACTCTACTATCAAATTTCAAAAATCAACTGTGTTCTAAGAATTTTACTTCTCATATGGCCAATTACCTCCTAACAGACCAAGTTTGCCTGACGGCTAAAAACAAGACAGAACAATTTTAAAAAGCTAGTAGAAAGCACAGGAGAATGACCACTAGCAGGTAGATAACTGGCAAGGAGGAGGGAAGCTGACATTTTGAAGGAGATGGCACTGAGTAAATGCTCTGTGTTTGCAGCTTTTAGTTTAGGAACAGGCTGCCGAATTATATTAGAAAACTAGAGGCCTGGTGCACAATTGGACATTCATATGTAAAAAAAAAAATGAATCTAGACACATATCTTAAACTTTTTACAAAAATTAACTGAAAATGAATCATAAGCCTAAATGTAAAATTCAATATTATAAAAGTTTTAGAAGTTGCTATTAAGAAAATTAAAAGACAAACCATAGACTGAAAGAAAATGTTTCCAAAATAAAGGATCTGTATCCAAAATATGAAAAGGATTCTTAAAACTCAACAATAAATAAAAAAAAACAATTTTTTAATGAGCAAATGATCTGAACAGATACCTCTCCAAAGAATATATACAAATGGAAAAGAAGAATACAAAGAAATACTCAACGTTTAGCATACCATATATTTGTCATCAGAATATCATTAGTGAATTACAAATTTAAACAAGTGCTACATATCTATTAAAATGGTCACACTTAACTAAATTAATATTCTATTGTTTGGTGGCATCCTGTAGAAACCGAGTATATTAGGGAGATAATAATAGCACATTTTTTTTCTTTTCAATTTTAGTTGGTAGTTTGAAAGTTGCAGTTTCTGTTTTTGCAGTCCTTGATGGAATATATTGCTAATGGAAGTATGAAATTCTAGAAATATCACCAAGACATTCTATAGTCATTATATAGAATGACTTCTATAGAAACTGAAGGAAATTGAGTAATCAAGACAGAACAAGAGCATGAACACATATTAAATGATGCAGATCAATGTTCTGCATTTATGTTTTTCCAGTTCATAAATTGACCAGAGGAGGGGGTTTTACAGCCTTAACAGAAAAAGGGTAAAAACTAAATCTTTTTACTGCCCTTTGTGGATACTACATTTTAAGTTAAAACAGTAATTTAAATAGGCTATAGGTGACAGATAGATATGGAATAGTTTTAAATATTAGGGAATAAAAGAAATAAGCCTCCCTACAAAACCATAAAATGAAACAGATATAATTGCTGAAGGAGAACAATAAAAGTTGCTGACAATTATTGAATCATTTTTAAAAATTATTCCAAAACATATTCCTCAACCACTGATACCTAAATTATAAAAAATAAATATCTTTGATAAAGAGACATATGGCAGGCATAAGATAGAAAATGTAGCAATACAAAATTAAAATGAGAAAGGACTCGAAGGAACGAATGGAAAGGCAGCAGAGGATTAAACACTATAGCATTATCTTAGTATGCTGTTTCAAACCAAGCATGATGTTTAACTAAACAAAATATATCAAATCCATCTTCTCCAGGGTAGGATGATAAAGCAGATCAAGAAATGTTTGTAAAGACAAGACTGGCCTTGGAAAGACTAGACGAGCGCTCATTCTGACACTGAGCAGCATACAAATTGTTAAACCAGATAAGAATGAAGGACGTTCACATCCAGAAAATGAATTGTCTCCATGTAGAAATTGTGTAAATGAGCAAAGGAGATGGCTTTAGGAGATGATCCAATAAAATCCTAATCAGCCTTCTTAGTGTGGAAAACAGATACACATTGTGCCCTTTTCATGCCCTGAATTATGATTCCCTGGAAATCTTAAATGTTCTCTCAGTCCAAATACATTGGAAAAGCAGTTTATAAGTGCTGATCGTCTTAGTTCAAGCATTTTATGCAAAATCCTCAGGATTTGAAACTCCCTTCATGTTTTAGGCTTAGTTATTTTTGATCGTCATTATTTGGGGAAGACTAGTAGCTTTTGAAAAATCATTAAGTCAGTTTCAGTTTTCTCAGACTCCATGTCAAATGCAGTAATGAGTAAAGCCAAATAAATTAAAAAAATGGTTCTATTTTAAAATAAGATAAATTGTCCCCTAGACTTGTATAAACTTGAGTTAAATAAATACAGGTCATTATAAAGTCTGGGCCAACTCTTATTCACTAGGCTCCCATTTTTATACCGGACATCAAAGATGTGCTCCAAAAGGCAAAACAAAGCCCTACAATGAGAAACTGGTTGTATTTCTCTCTTAATCATAAATACAAACAAGAATTTATTTGGGAGTGAAATGCCTTGATCAATATCTATATTTATTAAGCTTCCTTGCAGACAGGTGTGGCCTTATGAAACAGGCCAATAGGAAATAGGCTTATGTTATTAGGAAGGGTATTCACTAATACCCTAATAACCTCAATGAGTTTCATTCTATCCCTAATAATGTCCAAGGACAGACTTTGTCTCATAAATAGCAGGAAGGACTGATCAAGTGTTCACATTTACCCAATTCTTATCCTCTACTTTGTCTTGCCCAGCGTTTAGTCAGGTTTTTCTCATTCCTTTGCCCATAAACTCTGTGTGCCCAAGCACAAATAAGCACTAAAAGAGGGAAATCTGCCACCTTATCAAATGCTTTACCTGGCAGTTGACTGACCACAGTAAGACCATTTTCTTGTTAGATCCTACTGGTTATTGTTCCTTGTGTGTCCAGCTTCTCTACAAAAGATTATCTTTATCTCTGCTTTCTCCTTGTTTACCCATAAAATGAAAAGTTGTTTTTATTTGTTTGTTTCATGGTGAGATGCATGCAAATTTTGGAGATTGGAGTCTTCTTCCTATGGCCATTGCTTTTCTTCTGAATAAAGCCTCTCCTTTCTAAGTCTGGATTTGTTTTTCTTTGACTGCCGTGTTTACTGCAATACATTTTGTAATGCTACAAGTAAGCAATAAGCAAGCAAAGATAAAGATGGAAAAATACTTAAGCATCTATGAAGAAGAAGAATAGAAAAATAAACTCATGGTTTATTAGTTCAGAAAATGGAATAATTCTCAATAGATGAAATGACTGAACTAGAGCTACATCAATTCTAAAGCAACACTGCTTGAATGTATATTGTTTAAGTCGAAAAAGAAAATGGGGTGAAATCATAGTATGATGTAATTTATGTAAAGCCTAAAAGTCTCCAAAACGGTCTATATTTTATATGTTTATACATAGATACATATGTAGTAAAAGTAATATATAAATTGGCACTGACTCTATCTGAAGATAAAGGGCAGAGAATATTTGGGAAGAGAGACACAGTGGTTATTAGTTATGTTGGTAAATCATTATTTCTGTGAGAATAAACTACAAATACAGTATGGTGTTAACATTTCTTAAATCTGGGTGACAGGCACTTGGGAATTTATTATGTTACTTTGCATGTTTTGTGTATTTCAAGTATTTCATAATAAATCAAGCAAACATAGAAGGGAACTAAAATACCAGAGACTACTGACAAGTGAAAAATTGTCTCTGAACCAATATTCCCTAGCGAATGCAAATGTAAGGACTTCACCAGTAATTCTTGCCCCTTACCTGTAGAAGGGATCCACAGAAGAATTCCTAATGCCTTGTAGTCAATTTTCTGTTAAAGCGTAGGCTAATTTTCTCATCACTTTGACTGATTCATTAAAGGCAGAAATTGTTACATGTATGGTTATTTCCAATAATAACCTTTTCATAAATTTTATTGAAACATAAAACTCAAGAACTAATAATTTTGAAATAATGGTTTAAGAAAGGGATATTTGTATATGTTTTCTTATTTGTCCCTTATTTCAAATTCACATTTTCTAATATAAAATAGAAAATAGTCACCCACATTTAATTTCATCTGCTTGTATTGGGCAGGAAAAATCAATGGATGATAGTTAATGGCAGCTACCTTTAAAGTTTTTGATCATGTATCCCTCAAAAGAATATTAGAAAATTATGTACCTTCTCATCTTAAAATCTGTGGCTGTGACATGAAAGCTCTGGAAGTCCCAGGCAGCTCCTCCTAAAGGGCCCACACATGGCCTTACCCGGACACACTCCCTCTGAGTTCCAGCATTGGAGCAGCAGCTTCCAAGGAACCTGGGACATTAAGGGAGGAACTAACTTGTCTGGAATCAGGGCAAGAGCTGGTGGAGAAGCTTTGTCCCTGAAAGAAGTGCTGTCAGAGGCCAGTGTTCCCTTCAATGACCCCTCCCTGCCACAGAGCAGACAGACAGAGGCACCATATCTGAATCTCCATCACTTGACTCACACTTTTCATTCTGCCCTGTTGATTCCTTGAGACCCGCCCCTTTCTACCCACAGGCACAACTAAGCCATTTCCAGTAGCTTTTCCATACAACTGGTCGCTCTTGCCTCATGCTTTGACTTTCCTAAAATCTCTCAAACAAGAATCAGTTGGCATCAGTATACCCTGTATCCTACCTAATAATAGACAAATATGCAAATTGACTGTACCTTCGCTATGCCTGCGATTAGCCAGGAGGCGCGGGGGGGCGGGACTCGGGGTGGCTGGGGTGGCCGATTGGGCCGGCGGGACTCTGAGCTCGCATCGCCAGCAGCGGCTCGAGCTCAGTGTCTGTGCCATGGCTGGCAGCGAGCTCACATCCCACCGTGGACCATCAAAAGCGGGGGAGCTGGGTGCCTGTCTGCTCAGGCACCAGGCCTTTCAGAAGCCTTTGCCATGCCGGAGGCTTCTGAAAGGCCTGGTGCACCAGCGGACAGGCACCTAGCTCCCCCGTGATTGAAAGCGAAAGTGTGGGAGCTGGGTGCCTATCCACTCCGGCACCAGGCCTTTCGGAAGCCTCTGCCATGCCGGAGGCTTCTGAAAGGCCTGGTGCACCAGTGGACAGGCACCCAGCTCCCCTGTGATCGAAAGCGAAAGCGTGTAGGGGACCCTACACATGCATGATTCAATCATGCACTGGGCCTCTAGTCTCATAATAAGTGGCCATAGGCCTACAACTAGTGGCACCCCACCCTGGTTCACAGTTTGGCTTCTCCTAGGAACCTCCAAGCTCAACACAAGTAGCTTCCATTGGCAGATTGCTTTTTAGCTCATTCTGGGTGGCCCTGAGCAGGGCACAGGCAGAGGCTGACTTTGCACCTCCTAGGCAGCCCCAGACACAGTGCACCTGGTGATCAACTTTGACCATACCGGATTATAAGCCTACATCTCCATAAATGACATACTCAAGGGGTAGACTCAGTGAGCACCAAAACCACTGAAGCAAGTTCTGCTTTATAGGGTTCGGCTCCTGCACAGCAGCTCTTCAGCGGTAGTTTCAGCCAATTGGCCTGAGGGTCAATCCCTCCCAGTGATGCCAACATAAATCATGGCTGAACTACAATAGGACAGTGCAACTCACACAGGAGTGCACCTGGAGTGCCCAGTTCAGGAGACTGGGGAAGTTGAGCCTTTGGGTTCTACAGAACATCTACTATACAAGACAACTCTACCAAATCTGGGAGACATAGCCTATGTACCTAATATAGTGGATGGCAAACTCATTAGTCAACAGAGCCAAATATCAATAGTACAACGATTGGAATTTCTTTTGAAAGCCAAGTTTTTTAAACTTAAACTTCTTCTAATGCCACTTCTTCAAAATAGACTCGCCCAGGCCATGGTATTTTGTGGAGGAGCCACACTCAAGTGGCCAAAGAGCCACATGTGGCTCGTGAGCTGCAGTTTTCCAACCATGGACCTAATACATAAAAACAAACACAGGGAAGCAAACAAAATGTGGAGACAAAGAAACATGTCACAAATGAAAGAACAGGAGACATCTACAGAAAAGGAACTAAATGAAATATAAGCAAGAAAACTACTAGATACAGAGTTCAAAACGATGTTTATAAGGATGCTCAAGGAAATTAATGAGAACTTTAAGGAACTTTGTGAGAATTTCAAAGAAATTAGTGAAAACATCAAAAGCATAACAAAGGACTATACAAAAATGAAGCATATACTAATTGAAATAAAGAATAATTTATAGGGGATCAACAGTAGAGGGTGCTGAGAATCAAATAAATAATTTGGAATATAAGGAAGCAAAAAACACCCAATCAGAACAGCAAACAGAAAAAAGGTAATCCAAAAATATGAAGACAGCCCTAGCTAGTTTGGCTCAGTGGATAGAATGTCAGCCTGCAGACTGAAGGGTCCTGGGCTCGATTCCAGTCAAGGGCCCATGTCAGAGTTGCCAGTTTGATCCCCAGTGTGGGGTGTGCATGAGGCGGCCAATCAATGATTCTCTCTCACCATTGATGTTTCTATCTCTCTCTCCATCTCCCTTCCTCTCTAAAATCAATAAAAATATATTTTAACAATATATATGAAGAGAGTATAAGAGCCCTGGGGAAACTTCAAGCATACCAACATTCATATCATGGAGGTTCAGGAAGGAGAAGATAGGGACAAAGAAATAAAAAACCTATTTGAAAAAATAATGACAGAAAACTTCACTTACCTGGTGAAAGAAATAGATAATCAAGTCCAGGAAGCACTAAACAAGAGGAACCCAAAGAGGCCCATGCCAAGACACATCATAATTAAAATTCTAAAGACATTAGAGAGAATCTTAAAGATGGCAAGAGAAAAGCAGTTAGTTACCCACAAGGTAGCATCCATATGACTGTCAGCTGAGTTTTCAACAGAAACTTTGCAAGCCAGAATGGAATGACAAGGAATATTCAAAGTGATGAAAAGCAAGGACCTACAACCAAGATTACTCTACCCAGCAAAGCTATCATTTAGAATTGAAGGTCAGAAAGAGAGCTTCCCAGACAAGGAAAAGCTAAAGGAGTTCATCACCACCAAACCAGAATTACATGAAATGTTAAAGGGTCTTCTAGAAGAAGAAGAAGGAGGAGAAGAAGAAGAGGAGGAGGAAGAAGAAGAAAGAGGAGGAGCAGGAGGAGGAGGAGGAATAAAAGATTAAAAATGTGAACAATAAAATGGTAATAAATGCATACATATCAATAATTGAGTCTAAAAATAAAAATAAATGAACATGAAATCAAATAAGAAAAATAAACTGACGAATAAAATAGAACCAGAGACATGGAAACATGGAACAGAATGATGAGTCTCAGAGGAAGGGGGAGGGAGTTTGGGAAGAGATTAATCAAAGAATTTATATGCATTCCCTATGGACACAGACAGCGGAGTGGTGATGCCTGAGGTGGGGCAGGAACTGGGTAGATGGAAGCAAAAGGAGAAGAAAGGGGGGGTCTGTAATACGCTCAACAATAAAAGTTTAAAAAATTAAGAATTCAAAAATGGAGTTAAGAAAACGTGTAGAATTTCAGAATATGGTGGACAGAAGTTGAATAGATAGGGAGTTAGAGGATTTCAAAGATTGGAAATCTGTTCTCCAGGACTTAGAGTGCCACTAAGTCAATTTAATAGAATATCATCATAATTATATTATAAAGGGATTTTTGTTGGTGGTCTGTGTTTGCCTTTTAGCCTATGGAGTGACCAACAGCATAAAAGCTTATACATATATTATTTGAATAAACACCAATCTTGCAAAATGCCTCTCTCAGTAGCTTGAATGATGACTAATGATTTCATAATTGTCCTGGAAGAAATGAATATACTATCGAGCATACAAAAGCTTTTGATGATGAGATTAGTGCTAGTATTGCCTTTATACAACATAAAGTTAGGACTAAGAACCCTGAAGGCACCATTACCACATATAACTCCATTCTAAATAAATATTTTTCCTGTTCCTTTTCTTGAAGATTTCATTTAAGAAACACTTTTAACATAGTAAAAAGTTCAATTCTTGGGTTTATAGATCCTCCTTTGAATTTAAGTAAATGCTGATTCAGAGTCTATAAAAATATCATTTACTTGTGGTTTAAGCAAGAGATGCAGAAGTAATTGCCTATATATCCCAGGAGAGTTATTCTTCTTTGATTCAGTCACTGAAATTATTAATGTGAATAGACTATAACAAAATATGACTCAGAAGATATTGAAATTGTTTACAAATGACTTGAAATGTAATTTCAACTTTCTGATTGTTGTCTATTGAGGCAGAAATTGCCACTCAATATTTGAAATAAAACTGTTTTATTTCTTGCTCAGCAATGGAGAGTTGTACTTTAAGACTGTATTTCTGAACAAAGCACATTGCTGATTTTAGATGTGGGTTTTGGGAAATGTGTATATCAGAAATTAATGGGCTATTAGAATCAGGAGTGTTTAAGTACTGGGTTGCCTTCAGCTTTAGTTACAGGATTTTGGCTGCCACAAATTGGTTTGACTTTCAGAATGTGGGACAGTTGAAATCCTCATTGGTTAAATGGGAGGGTTTTAAAATCAGTTTTGGAAGTTTATTTTCATTAATATAATAATAATTAATCAATATAATAATAAGTATTTCTGGGGAGAATAGAAGCTTTTCATTTTCAATTATAACAGTAAAATAACACACCTTGAAAATAATTGGGAATTCAGCTTCTCTGTCTCTACTGTCTGACATAATAAATGATGAAAGCAACAGAGCAGCTTAGTGGTATAGATAGGAAGACAGTAAACAAATCAGTGTGGGAAATAGTCAACTATTTGAATTGAAGAGAAATTCAATATAGCACCCCAGGAAATAGTCAACTTTCAAAGATCTGTATATAGTTTTCCCATGCTATGAGTTAACTGCAATAATTTTAAATTAATTACAAAAGCAAATTAAAGTAGCTGCCCTTTTATATAGAGAAAAAAGTTAAACATATTAATTTTAATCATATCTGCAGTAATGAACTGCTCATCATATTTTTCATCTTCCATTTGAATATGCCCTATTTGTTTATTAATACTTCTCAAATCCAAGTGTATACAAGAAGCCCAAAAACACAATTTGGAATTTAGTTCACTTTGTAATGAACAAATGACTTATTTGAAGTTTGTGCAATATTCTATCAAGAGGCTGAACTTTTGTTTTCCTTTAGAGATCTCCTATTTCAATCTAATTAATATGAATATAGAAAACTAGATATCTTCCATCTAATTATTTTTAAAACTTAGCTGCTGTGCTAAAGAGACCTGAAGGATGTTGTTGTGGTAGCAGTGGAGACAGGGAATGGAACTAAATTTTATGGAACCCCTGCTATTTTTCCAGGTGCTGTTTACGTGATCAGCTTGTTTGCTCATGTTACCTATTTAATTTTTACGGTAACTGCCCTATTTCCTTTATGAAAAACATCACGCATAAATAAACATATAATTCCTATTGTTAGACACTTTATATATGAAAGGTTATGACTCAGAAAGATTCAATAAATTTCTCTAGTCAAAAAATGAATTGAGGGAGCTGGAGCTCAAATCCAGCCCCGCCTAACACCAAAGCCCCTGGGAGCTCTCTGATGCAATAAAATACAACTCATCGCCTCTATCCCGTGTTATTACAAATTAACAAAATAATTTGTAAGTTATTGTATGCTGTGAATATCAGTTTAACTATGAGTTTTTCAATTCCTGTTATCTATTCTATATATGATTTTTGTCAGAGAAACAACTGAATTTGCTAAGTGGGTTGTGCCAATAGTGACTCAGTTACATTCTTCAGCAAATATTATCTATGGAGCTTTCCTTTGTCCTGAAAATTGAGCCATACAGGACTACACTATGCACACTAACGTGCTTGCCCTGGAGGAACTCAAGTAGGGCAGCTCTAATAGTCTCTTTTGTTTTTTAAAGTGTCGGCACTCAGCTTACTGGAAGGTACATGATAGAACGATGCTTCCCCTTTCTAGTAAATGATGCCACATTTCTTGTTGTTTTCCAATTTTCTAACTCTCCGCAGTACTCCATGACTTTCCAGCTACAATTGCGACTGTGTTGGGAAGTTCATTAGTCAAGTCCCTCAACGCCCAGAGATCTATTTTATTTGGTCCTGCTGGTTTATGTATGTTCGCATTTTTAAAAAAGTCTTCCCCGATGAGTTTTAGTCAGTAGTTATTTTTTTTTATTTCTTTCCAATTCTGTAAACTTATTTTCCTTGCCAGCATTGCTTTCTTAGGTTGTTATATTGTCTATCCAGTTTTTATTTTCTTCTTGTTTCCTGTGAATCATGGGCTTTAAAAAATTAGCTCATTTTCTCATATCTTAAAACAAAAACCTGCTCATTTCTCTACCCTTTTTTTTTTCCTTTTTGCTATTGGAATCTATGTTTTCTGGTATTAGTTTAAATTCTATTGTTTTAAGTGTTCCTGTACCCCTTTCCCAGGTTCTGCCTCACTTATTCCCCTTATCCATATATCTTACTACTTAAGCACATTGGCAGTTATCTTTCTGCTCATTAGCCTATGGATAATCCAGCTCACAACTTGTATACTTAAGTTCTCTATTGCTTTGCTTGATGGAAAAACATTCCTAGTAGAAAAAAGAGCAATGTGGTATGTGGTATGTAGTATGTGGTATATATATATATATATATATATATATATATATATATATATGTAATTAACATGGGGGAGATATAAATCATGAAAGAACTATATATTGCTCAACAAAAGTCCGACATGCAGATGCCTATTTATAGCTCATGAATAATGGCCTATACATTTCAGGTATTGTGTTGTGTTAGGATCTTTGACATAGACACTGGTGAGGAAATAGAAGAGCTACAGTAGTGAAAGCACAAACTGAAACGGAGGTATACATGGCTCCTATGGAGCTGTGTTTCTGACCTCATATATGGGCAATTTCTCTTCCATTTTAAACCTTATTTTGAGGAAACAGCCAAAGCAAATTAATTGGGTGTGATTGGGCATTCCTTTCAGGTTCCAGAGAAGTTTTAGCTGCCTTTTAATGTCAAATATCTTCCAACAGTCTCTACTTAGCTCCTAACTGTACTTTATTTTTTCTTCACCTGAACTTGCTATAAAAATTTTATTTGAAAGTATAGAATGATAATCTCCTTGGGCTTTTCTAAAGCATTTTGTCAGTATTAATAGGTCAAAGACTTTCCTAGGACACTCAATACATGGCAGAATGAGAGCTTACCAGGTGTACCGGTTAATAATGCGGATTTTTTTTTCAATAGATGGAGTTACACATATATTGTTATATATGTGATTTGATATGTATGCTATTTTGTTGTAATGACATCAAGCTTCAAAACTTCATATGTCAAATTTTCTGAAGGTGTTAACATCATAGATATTTTTACGCTTAAAAATGTTGAATTTTGTGCCAAAAGAGCATTTGTGGGAAGTTTTAATTCATTACTTTATTTTGAAGAAAAGTGCTGTTGAAAGTTATGGTATACTTCGGGAAGCTTATGGTGAACATGATCAATCTCAAGATACTTATGAATGCTGGTTTAAATGCTTTAAAAGTGATGATTTCAATGTGAAAGACAAAGAACGTCCAGGTCAACTGAAAAAGTTTGAAGACCAACAAATGCAAGCATTATTGGATGAGGATGAATGTCAAACTCAAAAACAACCTGCAGATATATTAACTGTTGCTCAGAAAACAATTTCTGATCATTTACAAGCAATGGGAAAGATTTTTAAAGGAAGGAAAATGGGTGTCACATCAACTGAACGAAAGACAAATGGAAAACCAAAAAGTCATCACTAAGATGTTGCTTCAACAGCACAAAAGAAAGTCTTTTTTTTGCATCAAACTGTGACTGGTGATGAAAAGTGGATTTATTTTGAGAATCCCAAATGCACAAAATCATGAGTTGATCCAGGTCAACCATCAACATTGACTACAAGGCCAAATTGCTTCGGAAAGAAGACAATGCTCTGTGTTTGGTGGGATCAGGAAGATGTGGTGTATTATGAGCTTCTAAAACCAGGTGAACCATTAATACTGATTGATACTGACAACAAATAAGCAATTTGAACTATGCTTTGATTGTAAAATTATCCACAATGGGCCAGAGAGATGGCAAAGTAATTTTGCTTCATGATGATGCACCATCACACTTCAAAACCAGTTAAAGACACGCTAAAAGATCTTGCCTGGGAAGTATTAACCCACCTGCTGTATTCACCAGACCTTGCTCCTTCAGATTACCACTTGTTCCGATCAATGGCACATGCACTTTCTGAGCAGCACTTCAAAACTAATAAAGAAGTGGAAAATTTGATCTCTGAATGGTTTGCCTCAAAACAAGAAAAGTTCTATTGGGACGGTATCCACAAATTACCTGAAAGATGGGGGAAATGTGTAGCTAGAGATGGACATTACTTTGAATAAAGCACTTTTGATGTTTCTCTTGAAATTATTTTTTTCTTTGATTACAAAATCCACATTATTAACCGGTACACCTGGTACAATAGAATAAGCTACACACACATTAAGTATACACTCAGGCAGAATATTGTGGTAAAGCCCTTGGCAGAGCACATTGCGATATGGGGTACTGAATCTCATAGATGAAGAGGTTACAGTATAGTCTATTGGACTAGCTATTACTAAGAATATAAGACTGCAATTGAAGCACAGGGAAATTATATATTGGTATTGTTCTTTAGTGGCATGTATGTTGCATATATTTAATTATACATAGTCACACTCTGTCTCTCATATAACTGTATATATACAGTTATATGAGAGACAGAGTGCATTTATCAAATGCATTTAAGTGCATTTATCAAATGTCATGAACATATAAATATATATTTATATGTTCATGACATTTGATAAATGCACTTAAATATTATTTTGAACTACTTCAGAGACAAAAAGGATTTTATGATAAATATGAAGGGTTTTAAAATATGGTATGTGTATCTTTGTTCTCAAATTCAACTAACATTTATTGGGTTCCTAACCTATACCATTTGAATCATGTATATTATCTCTTTCAATAATATGGTTACATCAATAGTAGGAATGTGGGGTCTCTGACACTCATATATGTGCTGTTCCCATAAATAAAAACTGAATTTGATTTTTTTTGTTAATCTGTCTCATGTTGGTTTGATGATTAGATCAGGTGAAATAATCTTTGTAATAATAATAACTATTTGAATTAAAACATGAATACTCTTTGAACAAGCAATTCCACCAAGAAAAATTCATCATACAGGTATGTAATTTTGTATGAAAGAGCAAGGATATAGATATAAATATTCACTGCAGTTTTTTAGTAAAGACCTAAATATTTTTCAGTAGAAACTCATTAAGTGATTTTGATACGTGCATGAATTGGGTTATTCCACTTTATTTTAATCACTCTGTACTGTTTTGGAGTTATTTCAAGATGTATTGTTATTACATGAAGTGAGAAAAATTGCAGAATGATATTATAGAATGTCTTATGTACATAAAATAAGTTTATTATGAATATATATATATATATATATATATATATATATATATATATATAGCACTTACATGCAAAAGCATTTTTTGAAGAGGGAAATTGAGATCATTTTTAACTGTACTTCAGAAAATAGCACTGTGGTAATAGTAGTAAGTAGTAAGATAGAGAAATTTTTTTGGGGGGGAGGAGAGGTGTCCTTTGTAGTATTCAAATTATTACCCTGGAAATGAATTATGTTTTCTATTAAGCAATAGTTAAAAACCATTTAAGAATAACCTATTGGTCTTTGTATCTTTGGGCTGTGAGACTCAATTCTTTGTATACAGTGGGTGCTCCATAATGGATGATTTTATGTATCCCAGATGAAACATGCCAGCAGAGAGTCACATGAAACAAATGGAGTCTCCTACATTTAGGTTGAAGAATTCAGCAATGATTTCCTATGTAAAACATCCTCTCATGGAGGTAGTAGTTAACCAACATTAAGTAACTTAAGATCTAATTGAAAGGATGGCCAAGGTCCTTGTTAGAGAACATGTGTCTTGGTATTTCATTAAAATTAGACTTAATGAGGCTATTACCTTCCCAGTCCACAATGTCATATTTTTGGTTGAAGGACACCAAGGCTCACTCCTGCTCAATTTGAATCAAGATTACTCTTCTAGGTAGAAATTTCACTAAGGTCAGAAACATAATGGGGAAGGACATAAAGATAGAAGAGTCATGTTTCTCTCTCCGCCACCCCCCCCCCCCAACTTTCTTCCAGCCAAATACCTACCAATGGCCATTTCTCTCTTCATTTCTCACAAAATGAGACCAATCCATCACTCGTACCTATTAAAACCCTGGGTTACAATATAGCTTCTGAGCCCAATTTCAGAGTCAAAAGTGAGATACCTGTCTGAATATACATGGCAGTAAGGTAGTGGCTAGGAAAGTAAGCTTTGTTCACCATGTGTTTTGGACAGAGATTAACTGTCCTATAATAAGTTTAGAAATAGGGAAATAATAAGATCGGAAAAAAATACTGAAGATCCTAAAAGGACTCCTTAGGTGTGGTGTGCCATACCCTCTTTCATTTGCCAGGCCAGTACATGAATTACTGTGAAAATCCATAAATGCAGAAAATGTGCATAAAATTGTCAAGCAACACAGAAATAAATAAAAAAAAAAATTAATGGCCAGAACTTCTTGGGACACTGTCTTCAAAGTATCAACCATGTGATCTCACACCTTGCTTCCAAATAGAAGATTAAAACTTTATATTTGATTGTTGTGTTGTTTGATTAATACATTCAGTTCAACAAATGTTTACTGAGCACTTACTCTATGCCGAATCCTCAGTCGTAAAGAGATCATAGGTGATCCTTGCCATCATGCAGCTTTCAGTCTACAGGGGAGGAAGAGACAATGAACAGGTAAACGCATAAATAAATCTACAAAACTAATTCTAATACATGGTATAGGTTCAAAAAATCAGAGATTAACAACAGAGAGAAATGACAGTTGTGGTGGGATGTATTGTAATTTATATAGAGAAAGTTTTATTTAAAGTTACTCTGCGCCGAGATCAATTTATGTTCTCTCTATTCAATATGAATTAGAAATGTCTTAAATTCTCAAAATTCACCTAAGCTATGTAGTTCTGTAATCATTCATCTTCATAAAAAGAAATGAGCACTTTTCAATCCAGCTTTTCAAATTCTTATTTTTTTTATAACCACTACATTAAAATTCAGTGCACCCAGAAGAATTCTCAGCCTTCTTTTCACTGTAAACGATTGAAGTTCCATCTGTCACTTTAGAGTATCATCTATTTCATTTTAAATCCTCACATAATGACTACATGCCAAAATCTTCTTTGAGCTGACTAATAACACTTAAAATTAAAAGAAAATGTTAGAAGTAATGATTTGAGACTACTAATTTATTTATGTTTTCCAAGGAATTTTTCTTTACTGGAAAGCAAGCAAGACAAACAATAACAAAGCTAGGGCATGGAAGTGATACTGACAAGTCTAATTGCTGATCGGAACCCCCTACCACTGTGGCGGATGGCAACCTGCAGTTGGCTTTATAGAATCCCTCTGCTGGTCCATTATTTGCTGGTAAATCAAGTTCTAAATCACTGATTTTCTTTGCCAAGTTCTTTATTATCACTAACGCATCCTTTTTCAAAGATTTATTTAAAAGGAACACAGATGTGAAGGCCAAATGAAAAGCAACAAGGCTATTGGATTATAACTTTGACCCCCTTCTGCAATCAATTAGCACTTTCTGTGCTGGAAAGCTCAATGAAACATTTATGTACCAAATAATTACTGTTCCCAACTCCTCCTTCTTTCTCTTGTCATCTTTTGCTAATTTGAAAATTTTAAATCTCTTCTATTTTCCTGTTTTGAGCATTCACTTCTTTCTATACCAATAAGCCGAGGTAATATTAAGCAGGATGTGTTTCTTCATATTAATTATTCATCACCCCTCCCTCAATAAAGGCCACAGACATGATTGCTTTCTTGTCTGTTGCATAGCGGTTGTCTACACTTCATGGCTGGCCCTTCTGATTGTACATATTCTTCATGGAGTCTGTCCAAGTCTTTCATTTACATTCAATTGATAATTTAGGCCTTGTAGGAGTAAATTGTTTTGTTACAAGAAGAATCCTGAAGGCTTTTGAATTACTTCTTCTAAAGTAGTCAAATCCATTTTAGCATTCAATAGTTCTAACTTCCAAGGTTAAGCCCGCTTCTCTCATACACACACACACTTTGAATGCTAAGGCAGAACACACTGGGCCTAAAAGGCAGCAAGTGACTGATGACGCTATTGATTTTAGCCTGGGTAGGTTTTCCAAGTATGGAGCTTTACAATCCTCAGAAACCAAAGTAAACTTCCCAGAGTAACAATAAAAATTAAACAGTACTTTGTTTTTAATAAACCACACAGTCACTAACACTTTCCATCTCTACTATGTTAATAATATACAAATGGGTTAAACTTCTTAGAACCTCAAATTAGTGATATGCAGAGAGGAACAGGTATTTTCATTTTATATTCCATACAGAAGTATTATTTTATATTTGTTATGACATACTAGAGGCCCAGTGCATGATTGAATCATGCACGTGTAGGGTCCCCTACACGCTTTCGCTTTCGATCGCGGGGGAGCTGGGTGCCTGTCCGCTGGTGCCGGAGCAGACAGGCACCCAGCTCCCCTGCTTTTGATGGTCCGCGGCGGGACATGAGCTCGCTGCCCCAGAGGCCCCTTCTGTTCGGCAGCACAGCCACGGTGCAGGCACTGAGCTCGCGCTGCCACTGGCAAAGCGAGCTGAGCGCCCTGCCGGCCCAATCGGCTACCCCGGCCATCCTGAGTCCCGCCCCCTGCGCCTCCCTCTGGCCCAATCGTGGGCGTAGCAGAGTGATGGTAATTTACATATTACCATTTTATTAGGTAGGATGTTATGTTTTACCATCCAACTGTACCCAAGAGACAGGTAGTATAGAAAGCACCAATGTTTATTATTTTATAATTATAGTGAATATCTAAAATTCTTTTATCATAAAACATGAAAATAAATACATTTAAAAATTATGGATCTATTTTCAATTTTATATACTGTTCATTTAATTCAGTTGTCTATAGATTCTGTAAACATATTTATATAAAGTAGTATTTTTATTTAGGACATATTTTGTTATTTTAAATTAATTTTATATTTTGAATATATAATTCTTATAAAAATCAAAGCAATATAAAAGGTATACAAGAAATCTTATTCTAATCTTTGTCTTGTTAAGAAAGATTAGAAGCCTGAGTCTGTGCCCCCTCAACCTGCATTGACAAATATGCTAACCTATAATTAAGCCCAAGCCCCCTTCTGGCTTGTGTCCTGGCCTTGCCAAACCTGTTTCCCTGAATGCTTACCTTAAAGCAGTGGTCAGCAAACACATTAGTCAACAGAGCCGCAAACCACAGCTCAGGAGCCACAGTTTGCCGACCACTGCATTAAGGGGACCATAAACCAAGCACAGCCCCTACAGGAGATTAACTGCTGGCTCCAGTGGGGGCCTTGGTCATCATCTCACCTCTCCCTTACAGCTGACATAGAGGCTACAAAAGCCTTTGTAAAAGCAGACAAATAGGATATAAGGAAGGCCAAGAGATATGAAAACATGCTCAAAGTCACTAATCATCCAAGAGATGCAAATCAAAACAACAATGCTGTACCATCTCACACCTGTCAGAATGGCTATCATCAACAAATCAACAAACAACAAGTGCTGGCGAGGGAGGATGTGGAGAAAAAGGAACCCTCATGCACTGCTGGTAGGAATGCAGACTGGTGCAGCCACTGTGGAGAACAGTATGGAGTTTCCTCAAAAACTAAAAATGGAACTCCCATTTGACCCAGTGATCCCACTTCTAGGAATATATCCGAAGAAGCTAGAAACACCAATCAGAAAGGATATATGCACCCCTATATCCATAGCAGCAAATTTACCATAGCTAAGATTTGGAAACAGCCTAAGTGCCCATCAGCAGATGAGTGGATTAAAAACTGTGGTACTTCTACACAATGGAATACTATGCTGCGGTAAAAAATAAGAAGTTCTTACCATTTGCAACAGCATGGATGGAACTGGAGAGCATTATGCTAAGCGAAATAAGCCAGTTAGAGAAAGATAAATATCACATTATCGCACTCATTTGTGGAATATAACAAACAACATAAACTGATGAACAAAAACAGATCCAGAGACAGAGAAGCATTGATCAGACCTTCAAACCTCAGAGGGAAGGTAGGGGAGGGTGGGGGTAAAGGGGATAGGTCAACAAAGGACTTGTATGCATGTATATAAGCCTAACCAATGAACACAGACACCAGGGGGGTGAGGGTATAAGTGTGTGTGGGGGGTGAAGGGGCAATGGGGGGATAAGGACACATATGTAATACCTTAATCAATAAAGGAAAAAAAAAAAGCAGACAAAGAACTTGGTACCCTTTGTTTTTTAAGAGAAACACTCGCTGCATTCAGCACTCAGCATTGGGAACCAATTTCCCTGGGCCTTTCAGCACCGGTGCTCCTGCAATAAAGTGCCTCTTCTGAATCTTCCAAGTGCCTAGCTGTGTGTCCTCCTCGCCTGGTAATTTCTGTAAAAGTTCTATCACGCTTACTCTCTATGTAACCATTTTTAGTTTCTTGTGTAGTTTTCCAGTGTTTCTTTGTGCAACTTCTAATTAGTCTATTATACATTTTCTTCCCCTTTGTAACATACTGTCCTAAAATCTTTTTCCTTACTTAAGAATATACAGGATGGGCAAAAGTAGGTTTACAGTTGTGAATATGCAGAACAGTTTATTCCTGTATTATTTATAATTATTTTATTATTTTCTATATACCTACTTTTGTTTCACCTGTCTTGTAGAGATCATTTACTATCAGGACAGAGACTTTCCTCATTTTTAAAAATTCTGCATAATATTTTGATATGTAGTAGCACTCTAAATTTTAGTTTTCTTCACATTCTTGGCAGCAGTTATGAGAGTAAATTTTCAATTGCCCTCTCAATAGACTATGTGGTCCACCTTTTGGATTTTTGCATTTCTCTTATGAGGAGTGAATTTAAACATCTTTTTATCTGTTGAAGTATCTATTTTTCTGTGAACTATGTACATACTTTATTCATTTATCTAATAAATTATTTGTCTTTTATTAATTTTTTGAGGATCTCTACCTATAGAGATACTAATCATTTTGTGACAAAATTTTATCAAAGTTTTTATTCTTATTTTTTTAAAATATACACTTATGGTTTATTCTGTTAGTGTATAATTTTATGGTTTCTAGGCTTTGAGTCATAATTTAAAAATCCTGCCTACTGTAAGGTTATAAAATGATTCACTCAGTTTCCTCAAGCACGTGTATGTTTTTATATTTTACACTGAAATGTTTATTAATTTGGAGTTTACATCTGTCTAGAGACATGGATCTAAATTCTCTAAACCAAAAGACCCCAAATCACTTATTCACAAGTCCATGTTAACTTCACACATTGGAGATACTGCCTTTCTTTTTATTTTTATTTATTTATTTTTTAAAATATATTTTATTGATTTTTTACAGAGAGGAAGAGAGAGGGATAGAGAGTTAGAAACATCGATGAGAGAGAAACATCGATCAGCTGCCTCCTGCCCACCCCCTACTGGGGATGTGCCCTCAACCAAGGTACATGCCCTTGACCGGAATCGAACCTGGGACCCTTGAGTCCGCAGGCCGACGCTCTATCCACTGAGCCAAACTGGTTTCGATATTGCCTTTCTTATGTACAAATTTCCCCTATGCATCTAGGTTATTCCCAGTCTTTCTTTTTTTGTTCCTTTGGCTTCTATATGTATTCATGCTTCTATGTAATAGTTTTAATTCATGTGATATGTTTTTAGAGACTTCCTAAATATTTTTATTTATTTTTATAAGTACTTGTTTACTTTTATAAGTACTTCATAATTTGCATAATAATTTTAGAAGCCAACTTTCTGTTTAAATCTAACTGTTAACAATTGCTATTTATTTTGTGGATTTTCTTATTCTAAAATCGGGGTTTCATTTTTCTGGATGCTTTTCATTTCCAAATTGGGTGACTAAAGACATTAACATCTTACAGCTGTGTGCTGTTTCTACATGTGAAAGTACCTTTGCCTCTGTCCTTCAGATTATGTGACTTGGCGGCTAAAAACCTTTAATGACTCTCCATAGGATTTGACATACAAACTACCTCACCTGTCATGTAAAAACCTTGCAAGCTCTCCTGCCTCTTCTCTCACTGAGCACCCCTTCTCTACCCATAGGCATCTATTTTCAGTTCTAAAACAGTATGATATGTCTCACAACTGGACATGGGCTAGAAACACTGCTTCCCATTACTCTTCAAGGGACTGTCTCTAGCTCTTTTGGGAGCACACAATCAAGGCTTCAGCTCTTCTGGAAAGGTCTTCTTACCTTTCACTATCTGCTCCAGGTACCCCTCATCTGTCTGTGCTCCCAGCATCCAGAGTGCATCTCTCTTATAGCTCTCATCAAACTTGGATGAAAATGATATTTTAAAGCCTTCACCATGTTTCCAGTGTATGCTTTTTGTACGCGCATTCTTATGAGACTGGTATAGTAAGTGCCAAAATAATCATTGAATGACTGTTGAATTAATTAATATAATATAATCCTTGCAATAGGTGAGGAGTGATTTTAATTGTTCTTTAATTAGAAGCTCAGATCCCAAAATCACACCCAAAATTTCACTATGTTGATGCTAGACTTGAGACAGAACCTAAGATCCTTGGCAAGGAAGTTAGGGTTTGGTTTTGTTTTGTTTTCCATTTTTTAAAAAATACAATAGGCTCTTCATGCAAATCCTGCACCAAGATTGAGTGTGGATGTTTACATGGACATATGTGCCAAAACATGGTATGAAGAGCAATCCTCACTATTGGTATTGGTATGTACTTACAAAGTAGTATTAGCTTTAAAGTCATTTTCCACTTGTATGATTATAACTTGCTCAATAATATAGATGTATTATAAAAAAAATTAGCCATATAAAATATAAGGCCAAGTGGTTAATAATGCCTAAGCATATATAACCAAATATTAAATCTCTTCCTGGGAAGTATAAATTCCTTTTAACCGGTCAAACAAAAGTACTTCCAGCACTAAATTCAAGAAAGGCTAAAATTGTTTTTGTAAGGCTAAGTATGGCACATAAACCATAAAGAAAAAGTATTAAAGGTTTGATTACATAAAATCAAACTTCTGTATGTCAAAGAGAGCATAATTTTGCCTTGTAGTATAAAGGAAATATTTATAAAATATGACAAAAGGTAAATATACTTATATAATTCACATATCAGTATGAAAATTTTATTTTAAAATACATTCTGATAGCATAATGAGCATAGAGAATTCCAAGATAATTTACAAATGACTAAGTTTCACCAGCAACCTAAGAAACATACAAAAAGTTATGTGCATTACAGTAGGGTTAATTACATACACACTAGAGGCCTGGTGCACGAAATTCTTGCATGGGGGGATGTCCTTCAGCCTGGCCTGCACCCTCTCCAATATGGGACCCCTCACAATCCGGGACTGCTGGCTCCTAACCGCTTGCCTGCCTGCCTGCCTGATTGCCCCCTAACCTCTCCCCTGCCGGCCTGATTGATGCCTAACTGCTCCCCTGCCAGCCTGATCACCCCCAACTGCCCTCCCCTGCTGGCCTGATCACCCACAACTGCCCTCCCCTGCCAGCCTGGTCACCCCTAACTGCCCTCCCATGCTGGCCTGGTCACACCCAACTGTCCTTCCCTGCAGGCCTTGTTGCCCCTAACTGCCCTCCCCTGCCAGCCCGATGGTCCCCAACTGCCAACCCCTGCTGGCCATCTTGTGGCAGCCATCTTGTGACAGCCATCTTTTGACAGCCATCTTGTGGCGGCCATATTGTGATGACGTGAGGGTGGCCATCTTGTGATGATGTGATGGCAGCCATCTTGTGCGGTCAGCTCGTGATGACATCACGTGTGATGCCAACTAGGCTTTTATTATATAGGATAATACAAAGAAAAGGCCACTCCTTTTTTCTTTATAGCACATTTAATTTTGTTCTCAATCCTCCAATCCTCTGGCTGGTGGGAAAATGGTAACTTTACAATGAATAATATTATCACTTTTTTCTAATGTAAACTGTTTTAAGTTTTGGCAAAAGTGTTGGTGCTCCCTTCCCCTAGAACTCTTTGTTCTGTGGCCCTTTCTCACTTAAACGAATCCATCCTACTTCAGATATTTGCTTGTCATTTCTTCAGGAAAACATACCTTATTCTTTAGGTAAATTCTCTCTGCTAAATGTTCTCATATAGACTGACTCTGTTTTCATAGCATGTATTAGAGTGTTTTTATTTCATTAATCACCCTCCTCTTCTATGACTCTGTTTCCTTCTACACTCCATCTATTTTACTCTCCCATTTGCTCTGGTGCTCAGCATGTGCCTGGCACTGAGTTGACATCCATTAAACATTATTAAATGAACAAAATAGACAAGAGTTCTAGAGTAGTTGAAACATAAATTGGTATGAAATTGTTGAAATTAAAAGTGATTATACCCTTTGACCTACCACTCAGTCATAGTAATTTATTCTGAGCTGTACAAAGTTTTACTATTCAACAAGCATTATCTATAATAGTGAAAATTAGAAAAAAATCTAAATGTCCAACAATAGGAAATTGTTAAAATAAAATTTTGCATTTTAATAAAATACTCTATAAAATACTATCTAAAATGCTATAAAAGAATAGTTTAAGATGTGGGGAAATAATCACTATAAAGTCCTAAATAAGAAAAAACATTTTGTACATGATGCTTCTATGTTTTTTTAAAGAAAGACACACACACACACATGCTTCTACCAACTGAGCCACTGGCCAGGGTTGCATACAAATATTTTCAAAGTCATTATGTGTGACTTGTATACCTATAGATTTCCATATGTATATTTTTATGTTTATATTATTTCTGCATTGTACATGCATTTATTTTTTTAAATATTTTTATATTGAAAGGCAAAAAATAACATTAGTTCTGATCACTGGAATTATAGTATTTATTTATTTATCCTCACCTGAGAATATTTTTTCATTGATTTTTAAAGAGTGGAAGAGAGAGGGAAAGACAGAGAGAAATATCGATATGAGAGATACCCATCAATTGGTTGCCTCCTGCATGAGCTCTGACCAGGGCCCAGGCCAGGGAAAAGCCTGCAACCAAGGTATGTGTCCTTGACTGGAACTGAATCTGGGACCCTTTGGTCTGCAGGCTGACGCTCTATTCACTGAGCCAAACAGGCTAGGGCTATTGTATATTTAAAATTGTACTACCTGTTAACACTTATATGTCAATTATGTATAATAAAAATATCCAAACAAAATTTGGCACCAGGATAAAAAAAGTCATTGTATTTCAGGATCACTGCATTGGTATATCTAGCTAAAATTTCAAAAAAAACCCAAAAAACATATATATTGTTTTACCTAAGTCAATACATTTGTAGAAAATATAATAGATTCAAAAGGTGAATGCATTTTCAAAAGCTTCCTCTAACATAAAGGCTACATTGGGCAATGCTTCAGTCCTAGACAAATCATGCTTTGTGTCAAGGATGGATTGCTATGACTCAGCTGGCAAAGATCAGGAAGATGACTGAGCATCAGCTTCTTGGTCCTGATGAAGACACCTTATTTCTGACAGGGCTCAGTTGAGAACCCATCCTTGCCCAGCCCCTCCTGAGTTTGTCACTCCTGCTGAGGGCCTCTTCTCTACTGTCCGCCGCAGTGGATGGCTGCTACTTTGATGTGCATGCCAGAATTGCGGCCCTGAGGTACCGTAGGGAAGGCATATGGTTGACTGTCTGCAGGTGTCTGACTACAGGATGTCTTCCCAATTCATTGAAAGTCAAGGCACATATCCTAGTTGAGCAAATCAACTGTAAGTCACCTCAACCTATTTTTAGATGATCAATAATAAGAAATAAAAGCAAATTTTAAATTTGCTTTTCACTATATCTTGAAATATAATAGAAGATGGGATGAGGGCAAAGGGAAGAAAATCAGTTTTGAGAGACGTTGGAGAGGAAGTCAGAAACTGTGAACTAGAAGTTACTTTCTTGTATAAATTATCTACTTGTGGTTGTGTTAATTACATAAATGGCCTGGGTCTTAACTTCCTTTTAAGAAAATAACAGATTATGTAATCTAACTGCCTCTTTAATTTTCTGAATCTTACAACATATGATTTAATTTGTGGATCTATTAATCAGCATTTTAATATGTATTCATGACTTCATTTTGCTACCATCCTTTCTCAATGACTCTAATTTTAAAAGAAAGACAGTAATCTCTCAAACTGGAATTTTAGCAAAAAATTATGGGCAATAACTATAATGAACAAGCACATTTTTTTTTTCATTTAATTTTTGTCCTTTTGGAAAAGGCAGCATTGATCTTCAAATTGTTAATTATGAAAAGAAAAAATTGTGGAATTGATTGTGATACTAGAGGTTGAATAAAAATAATTGCAAAAATAGTAGTTGTCAGGGGCTAGGGTAGGGTGGGAGGTGAGGGAAATAGGGAAATGATGATCAAAAGGTACAGACTTTCTTTATAAAATGAATAAGTTATGGTGATTTAAAGTACAGCATGGCGATTATAGCTAACAATATTGCACTGTATACTTGAAAGAGAGTAAATGATAACTGTTCTCACCACACACAGACACATAAATCCACACATGTACACAACAGTAATTATGTGAGTTTACTGATATGTTAATTAACTTGATTATGATAATTATTTCACAATATATACATACACATATTAAATCATTGCATTCTACACATTTTAAAAAATCATGTTGAACAACCTAAATTGATAATCTTTATTTGTTAATCATACCCTCAATGAAGTTAGGGAAAAATAAGAAACAATCCAAGATCTAAAGGCACCATTTTGATTGTAGGTTTATGATCTCATAGCTCAAATCATCAGAGTGAAATCTGTCCTTGAAATAATTGAAGCAAAATAAAATAATTCTTATTCCATTGCACTATTATGAAGAAGTGAGAAGGTAGAGCAAACAATAATATTTGTCATATATTCTGCAAGATCAAAGAAAACAACATGGTCTCTAAAACCAATGGGAAAGACATGGAGGACCAATAAGGAGTGCATCAGACCAGTCAGATGCCATCAGACCATAGCCAGCAATCTCCTTCAAACTAATTCTGTTATAATCTATTAATCCTCCTGAAGTCTGAAGGTAGAATGATAAGAAGTGATAACCTCTGCCTGGAGGGACTCTGGAGTGAAAAATAAAACTACTTCCTGATCTAAGTCTAGATTTTTCTCAAATTTCTGGCCCTGAGGCAGTATCAGATGGAGGCAAGGACATAAACTTCCCAGTTAGAAACTCCTAAATTTAAATAAGTGTCCTGGTGTTTGTCAGACAACTAATCTGAAACAACTTCCTTCATGAAATTGGGATTAATTTTCCTACATAAGATTGCTGAATGAATGCATAATACATTTTTGCAGGCAAAATGCCTGACATTTAATATTTCCTCAGTAACTTTAGTTCCTCTTCTTTCTTTATCAATCCTCTCATAAAGCTAAATGATAATGATGAAGATAGATAGACAGACAGACAGATGATAGATAAGTATTCTTGCTCTGAAGTCAAACTGTTTCATGTGTCCACTTTTAAATCTTATTTATTTTCCATTTATGCAACTATATTGTTAATAAAATAATTTTACCCGGACCATGACTTTTTTTCCCTCCTTGGATCCCCACAAGTATCATCTAATGAAATAAAAGGTGGAGTACAAGGGACTATAATGGATTAGAATACAAATGAAAAGACTAGGAATAAATAGGAAAGTTAAATTGATATTTAAATTAAGCCTGGCACTTACATGGCAGTCATAGAATAATAATAAAGGCCTCAGAGGTCTGGTAATCACATGGCTCCCCACATGAGGGTGATTTCAATAGGACTGAGAGCTGGAGAGTAAGATAATCAGTTGCTGTTCAGTGATGTCCAGTACTGACAATCCTCATTCCCTTTCACATTTGTGGAGTGAAACTATTTTGTAGGCGAGGCAGGTACCCATTGTTCCTGAGATATCAGACACATTACACAAGATAATGTTGAGAGCAGCTTGCACAATGCAGTGCTAAAAAGGGCAGGGGCAGAATACTTTACCTGGGGAATTTGAAAAGCCAAGATTTGCCATCTAGTATAGGCTCAGTTTCAAGAATTTTCTGGGGCTTTCGTCACCAGAGGCTATTTTACTCAATGTTTGCTATGCCAGCAGAAGTAGGAGGAGGCAGAGGGGCCTTCCACCTCTGGTTGAGAAGCTAGTGCTCTCAGGGATGAGTGCTCTATTTGGAAGTGACGAGGTGAGAGGCTTCCTTTGTGACATGGTAGCCTTCCTGTCACTTCTGCTCAGCATCTCAGTTGGCTTGACTGCCTTGAAGCTAAACAAGTGGAAAAATCCACGATGTGTTTATAGTGTGGACACATACGGTGTCTGACATTGTGGACACTCCAGATAACTTAAACTTCCCGCCTGACAATGGATTTCTGTGTAATTCATCACTTTCCTTTTGACGTATATTCCTGCTTATTAAAATGGAGTTTGGTTCCACGGACTCAGAAAGACTTCTGAGAGAGAATGATAAATCAATATGGTTTTCTAACCAATGGACTTGCAAAACCTGGAGGGCAGTGCTGGAAAACATTTGGTTCAAGGACTGCAGCAGCAGCAGAAAGGATGTCTCCCTTTTTCACAGTGTCTGTTCTTTACTGGTATAAATTAGTGGCAGGTTGGGAGCCATTCTATCTACACGGATGACATAGATTTCATTTCAGTGTAGTTGTGGTCGGAAGCTTGCCTTGGTGTTAGCAAACGTGAGTCACTGACTAAAGATAAGTTCAACTCTGGGTCTTTGGCTTCTTCAATATAAGTTAATAATAATAATATCTGGCCTGGCTGCTGTAGCTCAGTTGTTGAGTGTCGACCTATGAACCAAGAGGTCATGGTTCGATTCCAAATCAGGGCTTATGCCTAGGTGGAGAGCTCCATCCCCACTGTGGGGTGTGCAGGAGGCAGCTGATCAATGATTCTCTTTCATCATTGATGTTTCTATCTCTCTTCCCCTTCCACTCTCTGAAAACAAAAACAAAAACAAAAACAAAAACCCAAAAAAACAAAAACCTGAATTATATTTTTTAAGTGAGGTTCAAATAAGATATAGAGAAAAAAGTGCTTTTAAAATTATGATTCAAGTTGGGACCCAAAAAATATGTATGCTCCAGATAAGCCAACCCATTCTCAGACTGCCCGCCACTATTGTCCAGGGTGAAAACTGAGTGCCAGTACTCTATGTCATCTTGACAAAATCTTACACTCTATCCTAACCCTCAAATATCTGTAGGTTTGCCACCAGTATCTGAATCAAGACCATCACGATTTATCACTTTATGTCCATTATCCCCATTTAGATCATTCACCTTAAAAATCTCAAGTATCTGAGATTAATCTTAATTCCTAGATACTAGTTCCTATAAAGGTCAGTGGGACAGCATTTACTCCACACCTTTTTCTACTTTCTCTGCATCCCCCATTGTCTTTGTTGCTTTTTTTTTTTTCTCTCCAGAGCAAATATTGCCATATGGTTTACTATATAGTTTTTTATTTGTTTTTCGGTTTTACCCACTAAAATGTAAGCTCCATAGAAAAGAAGGTTTTGGCTGCCTTATTTACTTGTTTCTCAAGCACATAAAATATAACTTGGCATAGAGTAGATAATTAACAAATATTTTCAAATAGATGCATGAGTGGAATTACTAAACCTGTACATTATATTATAATATATATTCCTGAGCACTTATACTATCAATAACATGGGAATATATTTTTAAATGATATGTATTTAAAGCCAATATCCCAAAATAACAAACTAATATTTATCTTTCCAATAAATCATGAATCTCTGATATTGAGTAATTATAAATTCTGAGAATTACCAATTCTGAGAGCTTATGGTTTTCCAGGTCCTATGAAGTATAAAATAAGTTTCTGTATTCAAGTACTTCAAAGCACTGGTTAGCAAATGAGGCTCATACATAGATAACTAACATTTAAAGTAGAATATGTGATCAAAAGACAGCTACAGATAAAATTACTCACCTCATAAGAGAAGACTATTAAGGTAATTATAATTTGGTGGTCGAAAATACACCAGGATTAGGCAGCAAACCCTCTTTCTCTTAGTGTATCATAACCCAATAATTTAATATTTTAGTTTTACATTTTACGTCTTATGGTCTCAGATAGTTTCAAACTAATAGAATCCAGAAAAGTATGCTTGGTGTTGGATGACATCAATGCCTCTTAAACGTTAATGTGCATTTCAATCAATTGAAGGTCCTCTTAAAATGCAGATTCTCATTCAGTGGATCTGGGTGGGACCTGAAACTGCATTCCTGATTGACTCTCAGGTGATGCTGGTAAAGCTGCCAGACATGGACCGAGCTTTGAGCAGCAAGGACCTGAAAAGCACCTTAGTCACTAAACAATGACCATTCTAGCAAGTGGACTTTACAAGATGAGCCATAGAGAAAGTTAATTAAACTTCATTTATTAATTGAAAACTGACAAGTAAAACATGCTTGGATGCACTTTCACTAGTATTGCAATCAAGCTGCAGTTTCAGTGTGCTGTTCAGAAAGCTCTAACTGTGACTTAGAATGAATACATAGTAGGATTCCAAATCTTGCCTGCCACAGTGCTTCTTTATACGTTCATTATCTTGAAATTATACTTATTAATTACCCACAGGGTTCCCTTCCAACTCCAGGTACTACACAAAAGAGAATTTAACAGGAACTACTTCTCTCTCTTCCAAGATCTAGCCAACCAGACCGCACCCTGAAATTCAGTTGTAAAACCTGATTTTTTTTTATATGACCCTAAGGTCATTTTGAAAAACCTAAAGAGTCTTATTAAAGATTTAGAAAAAAAAAATCAAAGCTGAATTCTTTGTGAAGCCTCATTTTCAATTTGATCTTTTGACAAATCCCTGCTCAGGAAGTCACTGGAAACTGAAAGCATTCAGAATTTGAACAAGAAGAAAAAGTTCCTCTTCTCAGTGTTAGAATAAATAAATGAAAATAGGAATAAAGAAAGTATCTTTTATTCTATTTACAATATATGTTGTGCATCCAGACCAGAGACTCAGAGTCACTGCAGCTGTGGTTAGACAATTAAGTGTCTCCCCGATAAGCCCACTTTTTGACAGAAGTCTCAATTATACATTTGGTCAAAATATGTATGAAAAATGCTACAAAGTTGAAAACAAATATATTAATTCTTATAGGGGCAACTTAACTCCAAGTGAGATCTCAGAAATAAACCCCAAATGTCTCGTTTGGGAAAATATTACCAAATGAGAGTTTTCATTGGCAACTCTTTCTAGGGGGGATACATCATCTCTGCTAAACCTCACAGGTCTGAAAGATCTGGACATGTAAGGGGAGTAGTAAACAGTTTGCTGCATTTGGAGAAAACTGTATATGGATGGAAAAGAAGAAGCAGGAGACGTTGAACAGAGAATCTGGAGTCTAGCTACAAAGCTTCTCATGTGCCTTATTTGTTAGGGGGTTAAGGCCTTAGATCCAAAGAAGAATCATTACAACATTTTATTAGATGCCATCTTCTAGGAAGCTAACTTTAGTAGAGCTATATAGAGGATGGACTAGCTAGAGAAAGTCTGGAGGCCAGCTATCATCTAGGAGCTTATTGACTAAAAGCCCAAACCAATGTAATAGCAGTGGAAATACAGAGAAAATAAAGTGCATGTGTGTGCATGCAGACATCTGTGTGTATGACTAGAGTAATTAGTTCTGTGTGGTACTTCATAGGGTTGGTTTATTATTATTATTATTATTTTTAATAGGTCTTAAGTCAGTTTAAATCTCAAACCTGGCCAAAACACCCTAAGAGGATAGAGGTAAATATTTGCCTTTCCTACAGACATTTGGAGACTCTTTATGTAGGAGAAAAAGCAGTATTAGAAGATGAGTTACCAAAGTGCTCAGTAACATTGCATGCATTTTCCTACTTCTCCTCCTTCAACATTATGAATATAAAATTAATATCAGAGAGTGATTTCTACATGAATTCCATTCTGTTTCATATCTGCAAATCATGAAATTATTTTCTCATATATGTATATTTTGTATATTATAACACTACCATTCTGGTGCACTAAATTCATGCATGGGGGTGGGGTGGCCCTCAGCACGGCCTGCACCCTCTCCAATCTGGGGCCCTTTGGGGATTTTCTGACTGCCGGTTTAGGCCCAATCCCACAGGCAGGCAGAGATCCCTCTTGCAATTCAGGACTGCTGGCTCCTAACTGCTTACCTGCCTGCCTGCCTGATCGCCCCTAACCGCCTCTGCCTCAGACCTGCCACCATGGATTTGTCCAGAAGGACGTCCAGAAGGTGTCCTGGTCTAATTAGCATATTACCCTTTTATTAGTATAGATATGAAGTATAATATTCATTTTGTTATATATGAGTCTATATATTGTCTCAAACATGCATGCTTTTAATAAGAAAGAAATCTGGATAAGATATTTAGAACTCTTGAACCCAACTATGAATAGTGACACAACACATTATGTTGGCTTAGTAGTGGTATGTTTACACAGAAAAGTTATCACGTTAATTATGGATATTGCTGCTCCTGGGGAATGCTTAAATCCCTCAAGGGATGTGATCAGAGTGTGTAGAGGTTTAGCAACGTCTTGGAAAAGATAGTATATGTCAAGTGCATGCTCTGATACCTTCTAAGGCTTCTCTAGGGTTGCAAAGCTGGTGAACATAGTGTCCTGTGTGTGTACACACTACCCTTATGACTGCATATCCAGAAAACATGGTTTGTTGGCTGTTTCTAGTTGTTTTGTTTTTCAATTTGCTGAAAATGTGGATTAAAAGAGCAGAATGATAAACTACTTTTGTTTTCTCTAATAAACCAAGGGTAAATTTGGCCCAGGAAATTGTCTTATGCCATCATTTGGATAGAAGTTATTTTACTTTCAAACTCCATATTTTGTTCAGTGTTAAAAGCTTTTAAATAGAAAAAATATCTGCTAAATTCCAATGCAATGATTATACTCTCCTTCTAAAATAACCACTGATATATTTCAAATTGCTTTATATAATTATATTAGAAGCCCTATGCATGAAATTCATGCAAGGAGCTCAGCCCTCGCGACTCTGGCTTCGTCCAGGAAGGTCATCTGGAAGGACGTCCAGAAGGTAGTTCAGCTGTTTGGTCTAATTAACATATTATGCTTTTATTATAAATGGGTTTTAAGTGTACAATTCTATGATACATCATCTGTCTATTGCATTGTGTGTCCACCACCTAAAGTCAAATCTTCTTCCATCACCATATGTTTGACCCACTTTATCCTTTATTAACCACCCAACCCTCTTCTCTTTGGTAACCACCATACTGCTGTGTTTATGAGTTTTCATTTGCTTGTTTTTTTTTGTTGTTGTTGTTGTTTGTTCATTTATTGCTTCCAGTTTTATATCCCACATGTGAGTGAAATCATGGTTCTTGATTTTTTTCTGTCTAACACAGTGGTTGGCAAACCGCGGCTCGTGAGCCACATGCGGCTCTTTGGCCCCTTGAGTGTGGCTCTTCCACAAAATACCATGTGCGGGCGCACACGTACAGTGCGACTGAAACTTCGTGGCCCATGTGCAGAAGTCGGTTTTTGTCCTGGGCAAGTCTATTTTGAAGAAGTGGTGTTAGAACACTCAAGGGGCCAAAGAGCTGCATGTGGCTCACAAGCCGCAGTTTGCCGACCCCTGGTTTAACACATTATTAATTTTTAAATGTGTAAAGGAACATGAGATTTAAGTCTCAGCTGATACTTATTCACACTCCTGCTATTATCAGGGAAAGATTAAAAAGTCAATAGATCATTTTATATATATACTAGTGGCCCGGTGCATGAAATTCATGCACAGAGGGGTAGTTCCCTCAACCCAGCCTGCACCCTCTCCAATCGGGGACCCCTTAGGGGATGTCTGACTGCCAGTTTAGGCCTGATCCCACAGGGACTGCTAGCTCCTAACCACTCACCTGCCTGCCTGCCTGATCACCCCTAACTGCCTCTGCCTGCCTGCCTGATTGCCCCTAACCCCTCTGCCTGCCTGCCTGATCACCTCTAAATGCCCTCCCCTGCTGGCCTGATCTCACTTCCAACTGCCCTCCCTTGCTGGCCTGGTTGCCCCCAACTGCCCTCCCCTGCAGGCCAATTTGGTTCTGATTGCTTGGGTTCTATGCCAGTCAGCGTCAAAAGCTCCACCTCCAAGGCAGACATTGGCTCCTCACAGTTCACCCAGATTTGGTTCTGATTGGTCGGTTCCTATGCCAGTCAGCATCTCCAGGCCTATCTCCGGGCCTGATCAGAGAGGCGGGTCTGATCAGCAGCCCCCGTGGAGGCCCAGAGAGAAACAGAGGCATGGCTGCTGGCAAAACCCGGAGAAAAGGAGAGAGGCAATGGCTGATCAACACTGCCACGGAGGCTGTGGATCAGACCCTGTCTTTCTTTGGGCCTCTCTCCAGGCCTGACCTGCAGCCGCCTCAGCAGTCAGTGCTGGGTCAATGCGCCCACACCAGTGGCAGTCAGTGCTGGATTGCCACGGCAACCCAGCACTGACTGCAGGACTGACTTCCAGTGTTTGGTTGAGCCTTCGATCAGTCGTTATGGACCCTGGATTTTTATATATTAAAAAGGGATAGAGGAAGAGAGGGGGAGAGAGGTTTCTCAAAGTGACTTCTTACCACATAGTGTGGTTTCAAATTTGTTGTGTAAATGTCTCTGTGTGAATCTGTAAGATTTTTTAGCTCATTGCTAGTTTATAAATGTAAAGCAACTTGGATTTACCTCATTTTCTCATACAACAGAGATACTTTGATCCCATTTTCTAGTCCCATATGCAAAATAATGGCTCCTTTTGCTTGCCTCAGTAACTTCTGAATTTAAATTAATTCATGAAGGTAAGTGGGGAGGAAAAAAATGCTAACATTTTCAGTGTTTATTACCTGAATTTTCAAATTACTTGAAGAAAATCATAAACTCCTCTCAAATAAAGTGTAGGCACAGCCTCAAAATTGTATTTTACCCCTGCAAACCAGATATGTGATTATATTGGAAGTAGTTATTTTTCCAACTCCATTTTTGTGGTTCTTTTAAAGTTTGAAAGCTAAGAGATCTTTCAGAGAAAGCCAAGGTAAATTCTGTATCCTGACATCAGATAATCTTGAGTATTGTGTTTATTATTACCTGGCCAAGTCTAATAAAGTGAATTATCATAGCCAAATATTGTCTACCTACCAAGTCTGAAGGGAACAGCATTATCTATAAACTAGATAACTTAACAACATAACCCCATAACTGCTAACTTTAGCATCCTAAACAGCAGGAAAGGGAGTCTTAAGGTATTCATTGCACTGATAGACACTTAGCATCTTACTTCCTAAATTATAATTTTCTTGGTATTTAGATCTCTCTTTTGTTCTCCATTATTTATTTATCAATTCATTTCATACTTCTTATGAATCTAAATAATTTTATCATCATCTTAGACTTCACATCATTAAGAGACTTCCAAATCTTTAGCAAATACATGTACTGCTAGGGTTTCCTTTCTTTTATCTTTTTTCAGAAACATTAAACAATAGTTACTGTATTGTACTTTCCCCCCTAAAAACAACTAAGAAATAATGGAAAATCTCTTTTAAATTAACAAAACATAGTAAGGCATTTAGAACTGTGCTTACATTTTGGGGAAATATTTTACTGTTAAATAATGGATTCACTTATATCTGTAAAGAATATTTACAAGATAAGATCTGGTCACTGAATTGAGAAGAACTAAAATATACACTCCAGATGAAAACAAATGGGAAGAGTTCTGGACAGGGAACAAGAACTGTGTTCTCAGTTCTACTGCTAATTAGCAGCTTGCTACTCAAGTCACTTTATTATTTTCCACCTGAATATATATATATATATTTATTTATTTATTTTTACCAGTGAAAGGTCAGTGACACAAATTATATAAAAAATATATTCAGTGCTGTTAGAAGTACTCACTGAGATATTCTGGAATTAGGTTTTGTGTGCAAAATTGTGCTATTTATTTCAATCCCTGAGAAAATTCAATCTGTATTTTCTGTGCACACAAAGGATGAATTTAGTCATTGCATGGGCTTGTAGTATTTGCCTAGAGATTCTGGCTTTTCAATAACTTAAGCTGTGGGTTTATTAAAATGACTTGATTTCACAGAATCTCACAGTTTTCTTAACTACAAATTGGGGAGACTAATGCTTACCTACCTGCTGAAGTATTATGTGGATTAGTTAACAGAGGAGGAGCACACATTTTGGAGTCCCATGGTTTCTATTCTTTCTTCTTGATATCTCATCATAAATTACTTCTATCTTGAAAGATTTTCATTTTTTATTTGCCAAGACTGTTTATTTCACAATTCCCATTTATTACCTTAACTAGAGGCCTGGTGCATGGATTTGTGAACTGGTGGTGTCCCTTGGCCTGGCCTGTGCCCTCCTGCAATCTCGGACATCCCACAAGGGATGTGGCCTCCTGTGCCCTCCTGTGCCATCCCACATGGGATGTCGGACTGCTGGTTTCAGCCTGATTCCCACAGGCCAGGCTGAGGGACCCCACCGGTGTACACCGGGCCTCTAGTATGCATATAAGATCTTTGGTTAATCTCTTCCCACCCTCCCCCCTTCCCTCTGAGATTCATCAGTCTGTTCCATGTTTCCATGCCTGTGCATTGAGCGTCTGCCCCCTGGTGGTCATTGCACATCATAGCTACTGGCTGAACAGTCGAATGGTCAGATGGTCACTTAGGCTTTTATATAGAGAGATCATATGGAAGTTCTAATTTATCCAATGAAACTGATAGCTCTTTCTCCTCTCTCTCTCTCTCTCTCTCTCTCTCTCTCTCTCTCTCACTCTCTCTCTCTCCCCCCCTACTGTTTTATTACTTTAGAAATGGAAGTTCCTTAGCCTGCTTGAATATTCATTCTGAATACCTCTAATAGTTACCTCTTTTTAAGTTTTTCCTTTTGTTGGTGTAAATAGGACTTAAAAGAGATTACAAGAACAATTTGAATATTTCCTTAGCTTTGTTAAGAACACATGTGAAATGCCATGGTAAGCTAGTAATTGAAGTAAAATGATCAATTTGAAGAATCATGTATGTACCATAGAATTGTATACTTGAAACCTATATAATTTTATTAACTAAAATCACCCTAATAAATTTAATTTTAAAAGGCTTAAAAATAAAGTAAAATGAAAAAAAAGGATATTGGTGATAAAAATATATATTATAATTTGCCATGTTTTCTTTATTTTTGTAAAGCTTGAAATAAAGATCTTCTTTGCACTGTTATATATTAAAATATATTATTAAATCCTACCTAATAAAAGAGTAATATGCAAATTGACCCTAAATCCGCTACACCCACAAGCCATGCCCACAAGCCATGCCCACAAGCCAATCAGGAGTGAATATGCAAATAAACCCAACCAAGATGGCTACAGTCACAGAGAGCAGGAGGGAGGCTTGGATTTCCCTGGTAACAAAGGAAGCCAAGCTTTCCACCTGTCATTGCAGGCCTAAGCCTCCACTCAAGGCTACAAAGTTTCAATTATAGAAGGTAAACAAATCCAAACAGAAATGGCGGCAGCCACGGAGCTGGAAAGGGCAGGAGGTAAGGGCTGCCCCTGGCAATGGAGGAAGGAAAGCTTCTGAAGCCCTGTCTGGCCTAGGCCTCCGCTCCTGGCTACAAAGTTTCAATTATAGAAGATACATCAATCCCAAGAGAAATGGCTGCCAGCCACGGAGCGAGCAGGAGGCTTGGCTCCGCTCCAGGATACAAAGTTTCAATTGTAGAAGGTAAATAAATCCCAGATACAAGGGCCTCTGCTTGGGTCACTAGGGGGCGTGGCCAGCCTGCAAACCACCACAGTCCCTTCACCCAGTCCGCCCCACACCCCAAGGGAACCCCTACCCTGATCCGGGATACCCTTCAGGGCAAACCAGCTGGCCCCCACCCATGCACCAGGCTTCTATACTATCTAATAAAAGAGTAATATGCAGATTGACCATCACTCCAACACACAATATGGCTGCCCCCATGTGGTCAAAGATCCTGCCCCCATGTGGACACAAGATGGCTGGCACAAGATGGCCAGCAGGGGAGGGCAGTTGGGAGGGACCATGCCTGCAAGGGAGGGCAATCAAGCCCGCAGGGGAGAGCAGTTAGGAGGGAAGTTGGGGGTGACTGGGCCTGTAGGGAAGGGCAGTTGGGGGTGACTGGGCCTGCAGGGAAGGGCAGTTGGGTGGGACCCAGGCCTGCAGGGGAGAGCAGTTAGGGGCAAACACACTGGCAGGGGAGCAGTTAGGCATCAATCAGGCTGGCATGGAGTGGTTAGGGGGTGACCAGGCTGGCAGGCAGAAGCGGTTAGGGGCAATCAGGAAGGCAGGCAGGCGAGCAGTTGTGAGCCAGCCATCCTGGATTGTGAGAGGGATGTCCGACTGCCTGTTTAGGCCCGATCCTGGTGGGATTGGGCCTAAACAGGCAGTCGGACATCCCTCGAGGGGTCCCAGATTGGAGAGGGTGCAGGCTGGGCTGAGGAACACCCCACCCCCACCCTCCGTGCACAAATTTCGTGCACCGGGCCTCTAGTATATATATAATTAAATTAAAAGCATGGCCAATTTACTTTTAATAACATACATTTATTTGACATTTTATAATGTGTCTTGTATAATATGTAGAAAAATAAGTTCCAAATGCTACCAAACTATTTTTTTTCCTTTCTACTGAATTTATTGGGGTGATACTGGTTAACAAAATTATACAGGTTTCAGGGTACAATTTCACCTGTACACTGCATAGTGTGTTCACCACTTCAAGTGAAGTGTCCATTCACCATCATTTATCCTCCTATTGCACCTAACATTTATTATTTGGTATATATAAGTTACCTCATACTTTTCTGTGCTGTGCTATGTTGCTGTCATAGCACACTGATCTACACTATTGTATTTATAATTCAAAAAATCAAAAGACCCATAAACCAAAATTTTATACATAATTATGCAGCCAATTCATTTGATGACAAACTTGAAATAAAAGTTGTGAGTTTCTTTGTTAGTCCTTCTTAGTGCAGCTCTTCATATGTTTTATTGCATCAATATTATGGGCTTTGATTATGGAATGTTATTGTAGATGCTATTGGGGATACTATGTAATGCACAGTATATGCATCATTTTACCTTTCAAAAATCTGAAGGATTTTTAATCCCTGTAATGTACCTTGCCCTAAGTATTTTGGATAAAGCATTTGGGACCTCCATCGAAAATCATACCATGATAACTAAACTGTGTAAGATTAAATTAGAGAAATAACAAGTGTCATTAAAATAAGAAGAATTTCAGGTGCTTTCTTTGTTTACTTTTAGTCCAATATTTCATGCCTCCCCAAAGTCACATGTTTTGAACAATAGGGGACTGAATTATATGTGTGTAAATTTATTAAAATACCAAAAGTTGTCTGTATTCAGACTATTC